>NW_016805255.1:244643-320443 GCF_001698545.2 Rhinopithecus bieti | reverse complement strand
ATTTTTTGAGGCGGAGTCTTGCTCAGTCGCCCAGGCTGGATTGCGGTGGCACGATCTCGGCTCACTGCAAGCTCCGTCTCCCGGGTTCACGCCGTTCTTCTGCCTCAGCCTCCCCAGTAACTGAGACTACAGGCACCCACCCGCCACCTTGCCTTGCTAGTTTTTTGTATTTTTTTAGTAGAGATGGGGTTTAACCGTGTTAGCCAGGATGGTCTCGATCTCCTGACCTCGTGATCCGCCCGTCTCGGCCTCCCAAAGTGCTGGGATTACAGGCGTGAGCCACCGCGCCCGGCCTAGACTGTTTCTTTTTTTCTTTTTTCTGAGACAGAGTCTTGCTCTGTCACCCAGGCCGGAGTGCCTTGGCATGATCTTAGCTTACCGCAACCTCCACCTCCTGGGTTCAAGCAATTATCCTACCTCAGACTCCCGAGTAGCTGGGACTACAGGCTCATGCCACTACGCCTGGCTAATTTTTGTATTTTTTTAACTTTTTTTTTTTTCCGAGATGGAGTCTTTCACTGTTGCCCAGGCTGAAGTGCAGTGGTGCGATCTCAACTCACTGCAAGCTCCACCTCCCAGGTTCACGCCATTCTCCTGCCTCGGCCTCCCAAAGTACTGGGATTACATGCATGAGCCACACACTCTGCCTAGCCCTGTTTTCACTTTTTGACTATTATAAATAATGCTGCTGTGGATATTTGTGTGCAATATTTTGTGTGGATATTTGTTTTCAGTTCTCTTAGATATTATACTTAGGAATTTTTATTGTGGTCAGGAGATACTTTCTATGATTTCAATGTTTAAGTTTATTAAGAATTGTTTTGGCCGGGCGCGGTGGCTCAAGCCTGTAATCCCAGCACTTTGGGAGGCCGAGACAGGCAGATCACGAGGTCAGCAGATCCAGACCATCCTGGCTAACACAGTGAAACCCCGTCTCTACTAAAAAAATACAAAAAACTAGCCGGGCGAGGTGGTGGGCGCCTGTAGTCCCAGCTACGCGGGAGGCTGAGGCAGGAGAATGGCGTAAACCCGGGAGGCGGAGCTTGCAGTGAGCTGAGATCCCGCCACTGCACTCCAGCCCGGGTGACAGAGCAAGACTCCGTCTCATAAAAAAAAAGAATTGTTTTGGCCGGGCATGGTGGCTCATGCCTGTAATCCTAGCACTTTGGGAGGCCAGTGAGGTCAGGAGATTGAGACCATCCTAGCTAGCACAGTGAAACCCCGTCTCTACTAAAAATATAAAAAATTAGCCGGGCGTGGTGGCGGGCACCTGTGGTCCCAGCTACTTGGGAGGCTGAGGCAGGAGAATTGCTTGAACCTGGGAGACGGAGGTTGCAGTGAGCTGAGATCTGAGATCGTGCCACTGCACTCCAGCCTGGGTGACAAAGTAACACTCTCTTTCCCCCACGGCCAAAAAAAAAAAATAATTGTTTTATGGCCTACCATGTGGTCTGTCCTGAAGATTATTCCATGTGTACTTGGGAAGAATGTGTATTCTGCTGTTGTGGGGTAAAGTGTTCTGTTGGCTTATAGCGTTGTTCAATTCCCCTACTTTCGGCCTTCTGTGTAGTTATTTTATTATTGAAAGTAGGATATTAGATGGGGCGTGGTGGTTCATGCCTGTAATCCCAGCACTTTGGGAGGCCAAGGCAGGCCTTCTGCACTTGATATTTTTAGACTGTGATTGATGGCAGTTAGCTGAAAGTGGAAAGTGAAATCGAAAAGGGGGAACTATGCTACATTTATTGTAACATGTTTTGAAATGTGTAGATGGGAGATAGATTTATTAATTGGTACACATATACAGCTTGATAGAATAAATTAGACTTAGTGTTGGGTAGATTAGTAGGGTGACTATAGTTTACAGTAATATATATATATATTTTTTTTTTGAGACAGAGTCTTACTCTGTTGCCCAGGCTGGAGTGCAGTGGCCAGATCTCAGCTCACTGCAAGCTCCACCTCCCAGGTTTATGCCATTCTCCTGCCTCACCCTCCTGAGTAGCTGGGACTACAGGCACCGGCCACCTCGCCGGGCTAGTTTTTTTGTATTTTTTAGTAGAGACGGGGTTTCACCGTGTTAGCCAGGATGGTCTAGATCTCCTGACCTCGTGATCCGCCCGTCTCGGCCTCCCAAAGTGGTGGAATTACAAGCTTGAGCCACCGCGCCCGGCCAGTTTACAGTAATTTATGGTATATTTCAAAATAGCTAGAAGAGAATAATTGGAATGTTTCGAGCCAAAAGACAAGCATTTAAGGCGATAGATATCCCAGTTATGCTGATTTGATCTTTACAAATTGTATAAATTATCACATGTACCCCCAATATACCCATGTATACATGTGTTATGCATCAATTAAAACAATTTTCGAAAGAAGTATGCATATATTGTGGAATAGCTAAATCCAACTAATTAACATATGTATTACTTCACATACTAACGATTTTTTTCTGGCCAGTATACTTAAAATCTACTTCCTTAGCAATTTTCAAGAATACTATGCATTACTGTACAATGTATTTACTGTACATAACTGTACATAGTACGTAACTATACATACTATACATGTTATTCTGTCATGTTATACAGTAGAACTCTGGAATTCATTCCCCCATCTGATGGAAGTTTTTTGTTCTTTGATTAACATCTCTGTTATAGCTTCCTGATGATTGGTTCGTTCTTTTTTTTTTTTTTTTTTTTTTTCCAAGACAGAGTCTCACTCTGTCACCCAGGCTAGAGTGCAGTGGCACTATCTAGGCTCACTGCAACCTCCCCCTCCTGGGTTCAAGCAATTCTCCTGCCTCAGCCTCCTGAGTAGCTGGGATTACAGGCTTATGCCACCAAGCCCAGCTAATTTTTGTATTTTTAGTAGAGATGGTGTTTCATCATGTTGACCAGGCTGGTCTTGAATTCCTGACCTCAAGTGATCTGTCTGCCTCGGTCTCCCAGAGTTCTGGGGTTACAGGTGTGAGCCACTGCGCCCAGCCGGTGATTGATTCTTGTGTCAATATATAGTATCTTTGTCTCTTGTGCTTTTTGACTTAAAGTTTATTTGTGTGACTTAAAGTCACTTAAGTCTGATATTAGTGTAACTAACCGAGCTCTCTTTTAGTACTATTTGCATGGAATATCTTTTTGCATACTTGCATTTTCAACCTATTTTCGTCTTTGGATATGAAGTGAATCTCTTGTAGATACCATAAGGTAGTTGAATCATGTTTTTTAAATCTATATTGCCAATCTCTGTCTTTTGATTAGAGAATTTAATCCATTTATATTTAAACCAATTACTGATAAGGAGTGACTTCTGCCATTTTGCTATTTGTTTTCTATATATTTTTCTTCCATTAATGCCTTCTTTTGTGTTTATTTTCTTGTAGTGTATTGTTTTAATTGCCTCCTCATTTCCTTCTTTTTTTCCTTTTCTTTGAGACAGTCTCACTCTGTCACCCAGGCTGGAGTGCAGTGGCGTGATCTCAGCTCACTGCAACCTCCGCCTCCCAGGTTCATGCCATTCTCCTGCCTCAACCTCCTGAGTAACTGAGGCACCCGCCACCATGCCCGGCTAATTTTTTGTATTTTTAGTAGAGACGGGGTTTCACTGTGTTAGCCAGGATGGTCTCGATCTCCTGACCTCGTGATCTGCCCACCTTGGCCTCCCAAAGTGCTGGGATTACAGGTGTGAGCCACCACACCCGGCCCCTTTTCTGTATATTTTAAAGTTATTTCCATAGTAATTACCCTGGAGATTATAATTTATATCTTTGATTAATTAATTTTGAGACGGAGTTTCACTCTGTTGCCCAGGTTGGAGTAAAGTGGTGCGATCTTGGCTCACTGCAACCTCTGCCTCCTGGGTTCAAGTGATTCTGCTGCCCCAGCTTCCTAAGTAGCTGTGATTACAGGCGTGCACCACCATGCCTGGCTAATTTTTTTTGTATTTTTAGTAGAGATGGGGTTTTGCCGTGTTGGCCAGGCTGGTCTTGAACTCCTGACCTCAGGTGACCCACAATCCTCAGCCTCCCAAAGTGCTGGGATTACAGGCATGAGCCACCATGCCTAGCCTCGTTATTGTAAAATTTTAATGTTTTAACTATTTATTGATCGTATGTCATAGTCATGTTGATTTGGATTTCTTTCACTATTGCCTTTGAATCTTGTTGTTTGTAAACTGCTGTTTCCTTTGATCACTAGGCACTTTATTAGCCTTTCATCTGTGTTGCAGTTTATCTGAGTCTGGGCCTGATCCAATGGGAGATGTCTCTGTGTGTGGCATGGTCCATCTCGACTAGAGACAGGCAGTTCCTCCGACCGGAGAACGCTTGTTGGGCCAGCCCCAGGGCCTCTTAAATCACTCCTTCATTCAGCAGAAATGCACAGATGCCTCCCGTGGGCCAGGTCTGTGCTGGTGCTTGGGAACTGGCAGGAACCAGACATTCCTGTCCCACACCTTGTGAACAGACAGACTTACAGAATGGTACCAAGTAAGTAAGATGGGTGGGGCGTCATCTCAGAACATAGCTTTTCTGCTGAGCTGTGCTGGTTTGGTTTTGTTTTGGGGTTTTTTGTTTGTTTGTTTTTGAGACAGAGTCTCGCTCCGTCGCCAGGCTGGCATGCAGTGGCACCATCTCGGCTCACTGCAACCTCTACCTCCTGGGTTCAAGCAATTCTCCTGCCTTCGCCTCCCAAGTAGCTGGGACTGAGGCGCCCGCCACCACGCCTGGCTAAGTTTTGTGTGTGTGTGTGTGTGTGTTTTAGTAGAGATGGGGTTTCACTATGTTGCCCAGGCTGGTCTCGACCTCCTGAGCTCAGGCAATCCACTCACCTCGGCCTCCCAAAGTGCTAGAATTACAGGCGTGAGCCACCGTGCCCAGCTGTTGGTTTTAATTTTGTGTGGGTTTAGAAAAATATTGATGTTGGCTGGGTGCCATGGCACATGTCTGTAGTCCCAGCTACTCGGGAGGCTGAGACAGGAGAATCGCTTGAACCCTAGAGATGGAGGTTACAGTAAGCCAAGATCGCCCCACTGCACTCCAGTCTGGGCGACAGAGTGAGACTCTATCTCAAAAAAAAAAAAAAAAAAATTGATGTCCTCATATTTGCCTATCATGTCCTTGAAATGAGAAGTTAGATTATTCCCTCCATCTCAGCAACTTGACCTTGGTGGGATCAGGAGGCCCAGTCCTCAGGGCGGACCTGGAGAAGGAATCCCTCTTGAGCACAGTGGGCCCAGGCCCTCCTCTGGGGGAAGCACAGGGTTTAGAACCTTTAGCTTTCTTCTGGAGGTTCACCTCCCCTGACAGGCACTTCCTTCCAGAACAGATGTCCCACTGCTTGCAGATGGCTGAGCCCCAGGAGACAGTGCTAGCACTTCCTCCGAGAGAAGGTAGGCGTCTCTCACCTGCACAGGTCAATCCCCACTGAGGTTTGGGGGCAAGAGGAAATGGAGAGCCCATGGCAGAACGATTTCCCTTGCATCCTTCCCGCAGCAACCCCAAGTTGTTCTTTCACCCATTTGCTCCTCTTCTTACCCAGTGTGGCTTGACGTCTGGGACAGTGGCAGGTGGGCGGGCGGGGGGACCACAGTATTCTGTCCTGTTTGCAGGGGTGCAGGCAGCTGCCACTGTGTCCATCCACCTGTCCGGCCTGGAGGATGGCTTTTCAGACCATTCCCTGGACCAGGAGCCCCGCTGCCCTGCCCGGCGGCCCTGCAGCCCTGCCTCGGCTCCAGCTCCTACATCGCCAAAGAAGCCAAAGATGCAGGCGCCCGGGGACGCATTTCCCACCGACTGGAGCCCCCCGCCCGTGGAGTTCCTCAACCCGAGGGTGCTGCAGGCCAGTCGGGAGGCCCCGGCCCAGAGGTGGGTGGGTGTGGCGGGCCCCCAGGGCCTGAGGAGACTGGCCGGTGAGCTGCCCGAGGAGTTGGAGCAGGAACACCTGGATTTGGACCCGAAGAAGGGCCTGGCCTTGCCGGAGAAGCTGTTCTGGAACACGGCAGACCCGAGCCAGCAGGCTGCGGCCCCAGAGGTGAGCCTGTGTCCACCCTTGGCCTCTCCTCCTTGGCTACCCATCTTTAGCCACCCCTTTTACAGCTACCCCAGGCCACCCCCTCCTCAGCCACGCCCAGCTGCCCTTCCTCAGCCACTTTCCCTTGACCATCCCCCCTCAGCCCTTGGGCCCTCATGGCTGGAAATGCAGGCCCCCAAGGCCAGGATGCACCTCGCCCTGTGTCTCCACCCGTAATTCCTGCTGACAGACGGCTTCGGGTGGCACCAAATTCGATGCCACTTCATGGGGGCCCCTTGAGGCTCTCATGGCTGAGGTTAGGGTGATGGCCCCGGAGCAAGGAGGGCTCTCAGAGTTGAGCTCTGGGCTTGGTTGTCCGCAGAGACTCAAGCCGACTCTGGTCCAGTGGATGGGGAGTCCTAAATGGAACTTCGGTGATGAACTTCAAATTGGGAGTAAGCTCCTGCTGCTCTGTAGACTGCGGGGCATTTGCAGGCCGTGGATGGAGAGCACTTTTTCTAAGAATGGGCTTCAGCTGTTTGTAACAGCCTGAGAGAGAGAGAGAGAAGGGAGAGGGGGACAGAGGGAGGGAGAAAAGGAGAGAGAGAGGGAGTTGGGGAGAGGGGGAGAGAGGGAGAGAGAAGGAGGGAAGGAGAGGAGAGGGAGAGGAGGCGAGGGCAATGGGGAGGGGCACAGTGGGGAATGGGATGGGGAGAGAAGCTCTTTGGCTTTGGTAGGGAATGATGTCAGATCATTGAGATTGAAGAGTGTGGTGCAGGATAGAGCCTGGTGCACGATAGGCTGTGTGGCGGGATGTGCTGGCACCTGTGATGCGGTACTGTTTGCTGTCTCTGTGTGAAGTGTCTCTGAAAGCACATGAGGAACGCCCATCCTATGGGCACCTGTAGGGAGGGAACAGGTGGCTGGGGGTGGGGGCAGGGAGACATTTTACCCTGCACCTTTATACTTTCTGATTTTTTAATCATGTGAACATAGTATTTTTTCAGAAAAGCAAACAAAATAAATAAAGGGCTTAATATAGTTTAAAAAAATTTTTTTCCCCTGTATCTTTGTCCTTCTCTGTCATCCTTATTCCCACGTCCTGTTTCTCCAGTTATCCTGGAGGGTCTCAGGAAGCTACTTCAACAACCTGGACTACTTACTGCAGGAGAAGAGGTGAGCACAGGGCGTGGCCTGTCGTGGGGTGCTTGTTTCTGCAGGGTTGGCAGCAGTTCCGGGACGCACTGCAGTCTGGTCCGAGGACGGCAGCCTCCCACCCAGACTCAGCCTGACCTGTGTGCTCTGATCAGTAACAGGCACGGGGGATGGTCGCCAGGGCAGAGAGTGACATCACCAAGGCAGAGAGCCCCCAGACTCCTACCACAAACAGAGCCCTCCTTCTGGGTCCCCTCTCCACCTTGGCTCCATTCTGCCCAACTCTTGCCAGTCCTAGGGTGTCTCCTCCCACTCAAGGGTTATGTGAGAGGGAAGTGGAAAAGCAGACCGCTTTTTGGCTTAGGGTTACAGCCTGGCTGTGGCTGGAGGGTCATGCTGGGCAGATGGGACTTCCTAACATTTCTGCTGCCACCTTCTTCCCCAGCACGCAGGCATGCTTTGCCCATTTTCCCATCCACTCTGAGTTTCACATTTGCCTTCTCCCTGCATATTAGCTTCTAACTAGCTCTCTCCCTGTCTGCCCTAAGTGGTTTCCAAAGACAGCGCAGAAGGCAGCAGTCACCTCTAATGAGATTGGAAATCCCTAGGGAGGTACAGGTGGCTGGAGACTGACGGGGGTCGTCTTCATGGGGCCACGCTATTTAATGGCACGTGAGCAGGTTGTTCACACTTCCTAAGTCTTTGTCCTGTCCTGTTGTTGTGTCGTGTTGTTTTTGTTCAGTGCATGTCCATTGTGTTTGCAAAAGTTAAGTGTGGGTGGGGGCAATGCCACTCGCGAACATCCAGCTCTCCTGGTGGGAGGACTGATGCCCTCTCTTTTGACCCTCCTCAGAGTTCCCAGCCCTGTTGGCAGGGAGCTCCTCATGCACTGGGATGAATTATTCTTCAGTCTGTTCCTGCCCCTCTGCTCCGCCATGGAGTCATGTCACCTGCCTCTGCTGTGCAGCCCCTCTGGGCTCCTCTGACCCGGGGACTTGCGTTGTTCAGCTCCTTCACCTCAGTAGATTTTCTGCCATTAGATTGTACGTTAGGGAAGGGACCATGCCTATAGATTTCCACAGTGCCCAGCATGTGATGGACATTTAGTAGACGCTTGAAATTATTGGCAGGAAAATGAGCAGCTGGGGCCTCCTCGTGCCTGCTTGTCAGTGTGCCTGGCATTGGGAGGGTCCTGCTGTGTGCTGGTCAGCTCGGGCTGCTGTAACAGGATGGCACACACTGGGGCTTGAACAACAGTTATTTCTCCCAGTTCTGGTGGCCAGCAGCCCAGGAGTGAGGCTGCGGTCGGTCGGTTCCTGGTGAGGGCTCTCTTGCTTGCTTCTTGCTGTGTCTTCCCACATGGCAGAGAGAGCACAAGCTCTCCGGTGTCTCTTCTTTTAAGGACGCTAATCCTGTGGGATCAGGGCCCATCCTATGACCTCATTTTACCTTAATTACTTTCTTACTCCAAATGCATCTACACTGGGGTTAGGGCTTCAACGTAGGGATTCTGGGAAGACAGACATTTAGTCCACAGCACGCTGTGTGCTGTGCCGTGCCAGGCTCTGGATAGTGGAGCTGATGGCGCAGCCTCTGCTTCCCTGGCAATTTAGCATAATGATCTCATACTCCCTACACTGTCTCATCGCCACGGAGGAGCCCAGGAGAGGGACACCTAACTTGGAGTCGGAAAAGGCTCCCAGATGTGTCCTTGTCACTGAACCTTGCAGGAAAAGAAGTTTGGTTTGGCGGGAGGGGGATGACTGCACATGTAAAGGTGGGTAAGACAGACTGTGCTGGCCAGGACCCACATTCTCAGTGCAGAGGGGTTAGAGGGGTGAGGCAGGAGATGCAGCCAAGATGAGATGTGCAGGGGGCTGGAGCCTGAGGGGCCTTGTTGAACCCAAGGCTGAATTGTGGGAGAAACTGAAGCAAGCAGAGATATGTTTTCTCTTGTTTAAGAAAGCGCAGGCTGCATATGGAGAAGGGATGGAAAGGGCAAGAGAGGTACAGTGATGAGGGGCTGAGGGGGCCTGGGATGGGGCTCACAGCCAGGAGGCCCCTGGGAGGAGGGCGATGGGGCTTCTGGTGGGTCTGGTGGCCTGGGTGGTAGACATGGGTCATTGGAGGGGCCCGGTCACATTCAGCTAGAAATCACTCAGTGAGTGGCTGGCTAGCAGGATCTGAGCTCACGACAGGACTGGGGTAGAGAGAAAATGTTAGAGAACTGAGGACCCATGGGCACAACCAGGATGGGCATCTGGAGGGGCCAGACAGGGACTAGGGAGGCTCCCAGGGCTCTCTCCACAGCCTGGGCGTGAGGACAAGGAAGGCTGCGTTGGTTTGCAGGGCGGGAGGAGGGTGAGGGGTTGGGGCTCTGGCTAGGTAACAGGTGTGTGGGGCTATTGTGGGAGCCAGTTGAAAGAGGAAGTGAGGCACGCAGGGGCTAGTGGTGGAGAACAGAGCCCCAGGAGCCAGGCGGGAAGGGTAAGGAGAGAAAGGGAATGAGTCGGAGCAGAGGACTGCCCTAAGTGGCTACAGTCAGGCCGTGCAGGTGTTGGGGATGCCGAACAGCCAGGGCACGAGCTCTTTCCTGGTCATGTGGCTGAGAAGCAGCAGGGTTAGCCTTCGGCCTTAGTGCGTTAAAAAACAGAGTGAAGCCGAGTGCTTGCCTGCTGTCCCTTGAGAGGCTGAGGTGGGCAATCGCTTGAGTCCAGTCATTTGAGGCTGTCGTACGCTTTGGTCACGTCTATAAAAAGCCGCTGCACTCTGGCCTAAGCAACACAGTGATGTCTGGTATCAAAAAAAAAAAAGGGTACGCAAGTAAAGATGCATTGAAAGTTGTGTGGTGAGAACTGTCTGTTTGTGGCCAGCCTGCTCCTCTCTGCTCATCTGGGGAAAGCACAGTCTATGTAATGCAACCCGTCCCCATTGCCTTAAAAATCTGTGTGAGCGGCTTTGCAGGGAGACCAGCCAGGACGGCGCGGCCCCCTGGTCCTGAGGTCTTGTCGTGTTGGTGGGAATCCCTGCAGCCCAGGGACAGGGCTGCACAATGGGGAACAACACTGACCCCCGACTCTGGCCCTCGACTTCCTGTAGGGAACAGGCCCTGGAGCAGGAGCGAGAGAGGCTGCTTCTGCAGGAGTGTCTCAATCTCAACTCTTTGGATCTTGATGAAGATGAAGTGCCACTCACACCCGAGCACAGGTGAGGGACAGGGGCCTGGCACCAGCCTCTGAAGGGGAAGGACTGAGGTGCCAGCCCTCCTCTGGTTTTGGACAGAGTTTTGACCAAAATGGTACAGCAATTTGTGTACTATTGGTGAATTCTAAAGCTACCTCCTTTTTTTAAAGCCACATTCATTCATTGATTCAAGAAATACCTGATCACCTACTGTGCATCAGGGTCTCATTTGAGCCTTTGCCACACAGGGATCATAAAACACAGCTTGCTCTGCCCCAGTTATCTGCCCAAATTCATAGAACCAGATCTCTTGGGAAAATAACTACACAAAACCACGATCTAAATGAAATCTGCTTTCAAGGGGAGGTTATGACCATGTGAGATTTTTCATCTTCCCCTGACTGGAGAAGAGAAGGTAGCTCTGAGTGGGGGCCCTGATTTAATTGGGCCATTGGCTGGAGGGAGGGCTGGCTTCATCTCTACCTAGGAGCATCGGAGATGCCCAGGACCACAACTGAATCCATCTTCAGGGCACACTGTTCTCCATCTGTCTTGGTCTGTTGGAGCTGCTAGAACAAAGGCCCATAGACTGGTGGCTTCTAAGCAGCTGAAGTCTGTTTCCCACAGTTGTGGAGGCTGGTAGTCCGAGACCCAGGAGCCAGCAGGGTCAGTCCTGGTGAGAGCGCTCTTCCAGGTTGCAGACTGCCTAAGTCTCTGTGTCCTCACGTGACAGAAAGAGGCAAGAGAGCTCTCTGGGGCCCTTTCATAAGGGTGCCGATCCCATTCATGAGGGCTCTACCCTCATGCCTCATCACCTCCCAACGGCCCCACCTCCTAATACCTTCACCCTGGGGGTGAGGATTCAACACATGTATTTTGGGGAGACACAAACATAAGCCTGTAACGCCATCCATTCACCCCCTTGTCTATCCGTTCATTCATCCATTCACCCAGCCGACATTTATTGAGTGCCAACCATGTGCCAGGCTCTGCTGTAGCTTCGGGATGTGGCAGGAACAAAACCAGACAGATCTCTGCCTTCCTGCTGCTTGAGCTTTCCTTCTGGAGACAAGCAGTAAATAAGATCAGTGAAGCTGTACCACAAGGGCTCCTGAGAAAGGCAAACACTGGGGGCATAAGGAGTGCTGGGAAGGGTGTGGGCTCTGATGATGAAGGATGTGGGCTCTGATGATGAAGGGATGTGGGCTCTGGGAGAAGGGTGTGGACTGTGATGAGAGCTCAGGGAAGGCCTTGTGAGCAGGTCTTTTAAGTAGCACCTTGAGGAGGTGAGAGCCGGTTCCAGGGACCCTGTCGTGGGAGCACACCTGGCATGTGGGAGCCTGGAGGAGGGGGCTGGTGGGGGACAGGTGAGGGAGACCAGGGTTAGGCACTGGCTCTTGGAGGCTTTCCTCTGAGTTAATCGGACACATGTCTGCACAGGACCCTCTGGCTGCTGTGTTGAGGATAGACCAGTTAGGTGTGGAGGCCAGGGCAGAAGAGAGGGATCAGGAGCAGAGGAGGCCTTGGCAGGAATCCAAAAGTAATGATGGTGCTTGAGGATGGGGTAGACGCTGAAGAGTGGGCAAGTTCTGGGTGTATTTTTGGGGTAAGAAGGTATTGGAGAAAGAGGAATCAAAAGGGACCCCGGCAACTTGGGTCTGAGCAACTGGAAGGTTGGAGTTATCTTTAAATAAATTGGGGAGGCTGGGCACGGTGGCTTATGTCTATAATTGCAACACTTTGGGAGGCCAAGGCAGGAGGAATGCTTGGGCCCAGGAGTTTAAGCCCCAACAACATAGGAAGATCTTGTCTCTCCTAAAACGTTTTTTTTAGATTACCCAGATGTGGTGGCACATGCTTGTAGTTCCACCTACTAGAGAGGCTGAGATAGGAGGATCACTTGAGCCCGGGAGGTTGAGGCTGCAGTGAGCTATGATCGCACCACTGCACCCCAGCCTGAGTAACACAGCAAGACCTTATCTCTTAAAAAAAAAAATGGCCGGGCACGGTGGCTCACGCCTGTATGCTAGCACTTTGGGAGGCTGAGGCGGGCAGATCACAAGGTCATGAGATCGAGACCATCCTGGCTAACACAGTGAAACCCCGTCTCTACTAAAAATACAAAAAATTAGCCAGGCACGGTGGCGGGTGCCTGTAGTCCCAGCTACTCGGGAAGCTGAGGCAGGAGAATGGCATGGGCCCGGGAGACGGAGCTTGCAGTGAGCTGAGATCACGCCACTGCACTCCAGCCTGGGCGACAGCGAGACTCCGTCTCAAAAAAAAAAAAAAAAAAAATGAGGGGAGACTGAGTGCTCTACACACTGCGGGTGGGATGGGCTTGGAATCAAGGATTCATTTGGGGCATCCTAGGGCAAGATCAGGGAGGCTACTTGGAGAGGCAAGCTTGGGAGTCACTGTGTACGGACGACATTTAAAGCCACAAAACCATGGCCGAGTGCGGTGACTTTCGTCTTATAATCCCAGCCCTTTGGGAGGCTGAAACACATGAATCACTTGAGCCCAGGAGTTTGAGACCAGCCTGGCCAACATGGTGAAACCCTGAACCCTGTCTCTACTAAAAATAAAAAACTTAGCCGGGCGTGGTGGCATGTACCTGTAATCCCAGCTACTCAGGAGGCTGGAGCAGGAGAATCCCTTGAACCCGGGAGCTGGAGGTTGCAGTGAGCTGAGATTGCACTGCTTCACTCCAGCCTGGGTGACAGAGTGAGACTCCATCTCAAAAATAAAAATAAATAAAAAATAAATAAAGCCACCAAAGTGAATGATCACCTAGGGAGAGAGAACAACAGGGGCCCAAGGGCATGGAGCCCATAGCATTTGGCAACCACAAGGAGGAGATGGCAAAGGAGATGGAGCAGGTTGCAGGGAAGCCAGATGCCTGGGTGCCAGGCTGCTGGCCCAGAGTGGGGATGATTGACATATGATTAGAGGTCACAGTGCCCTACACAGGAGCAGCTCTGCTGGAGGCAAACCTGACTGGAGTAGGCTCCTGGAAGAACAAGAAGGGATGAAGGAGAAGAATGGGCAGTAGCTGAAAAGGGAAGTAGGGTTAGATCAGTGGGGTGGTTTCTTTCTGTGTCTTCTCTCTGTTTCTGTTTCTTTGATGGAGGGAGTAACAGCACATCTGTAGACCAATGGTAATGACCAAGAGAGCGGGGAATCGATGCTAGGGAGGCTGGAGGGGAAACTTGAAGAACATGTGCTTTGAGCTGCAGGGGAGGAGGTGGCCCCAGCTGTGTGGCCAGGGCAGGTCAGGCAACACACCCCGGCTCCTCTGCCCCCGGGCCTTGCTGCTTCTGTGAGCCTGGCCCAGGTGTGACAGCACTGGCCTAAGCACCACATGGGCGAAGTTTTGTTGCACATCCTAGGTCCACGTTCTGCATTGACTCCTTAAGGGCCTGTTGAGTGATAACCCACAGACTTCCTGGTGGCAGGATGTGGCCTGCTTTTAGGATCCTCACATTGCATGGCTGCCCAGTGATAGTTATGAGCCACACCTGGGCTGGCCATTTGCTGTTTTGTTTTGTTTTGTTTTTCTGATAATCATCTCTCTCTTTTTTTTTCTTTTTTCTTTTCGAGATGGAGTCTCGCTCTGTCGCCCAGGCTGTAGTGCAGTGGTGTGATATTGGCTCACTGCAACCTCTGCTTCCCGGCTTCAAGCGGTTCTCATGCCTCAGCCTCCCTAGTAGCTGGGACTACAGGTGTGCACCACCACACCTAGCTAATTTTTATATTTTTAGTAGAGACAAGGTTTTGCCACTTTGGCCAGGTTGGTCTTGAACACCTGGGTTCCCGGGCTCAAGTGATCTGCCTGCCTCGGCCTTCCCGAGTGCCGGGATTACAGGCGTGAGCCACCATGCCCAGCCTGATAATCATGTCTTAACTAAATCAAGGGTCAGCAAACTTTGTGAAAAGTTTGTAAATAGCAAATATTTTAGGCCTTGAGGACCGGGTGGTCTGTGTCAACTCTGCTGCTGTGGCAGGAGGCTGCTGCAGACACCGGGTGAATGAAGGCGCATGGCTGTGCTGCAGAATTATTGCAGAAACAGGCCCCACGCAGGACTCACCCGACACGATGTACTTTGCCTGGCCCAAGTTAGAAGGACCCCTGCCTCCTGACTGGTGCCAGTTTTTACAGTGAAAATTTGGGAATGTGGCCGGGCGCGGTGGCTCAACCCTGTAATCCCAGCACTTTGGGAGGCCGAGACGGGCGGATCGCGAGGTCAGGAGATCGAGACCATCCTGGCTAACACAGTGAAACCCCGTCTCTACTAAAAAATACAAAAAACTAGCCAGGCGAGGTGGCGGCGCCTGTAGTCCCAGCTACTCGGGAGGCTGAGGCAGGAGAATGGCGTGAACCCGGGAGGCGGAGCTTGCAGTGAGCTGAGATCCGGCCACCGCACTCCAGCCTGGGTGACAGAGCGAGACTCCGTCTCAAAAAAAAAAAAAAAAAAAAGAAAGTTTGGGAATGTGTTGCGATTTGAGCAGCCGTCCCAGATGGACAAAGAGAGCTCCTCGCACACTGCCCAGAGGTCCAGGGAAAGGCAGCCGGCGGTGAAGTCCCACATGGACTCCCACAAGGCAGGTGCTGCTTCCTGTCTGATGTTGCAGGAAGCATGTGGATGGACACGGTGGGGCATGAAGCCTGAATTTAATTACTGTGTTTAGGGCCAGAGGCCTTCTTCGGCAAGAGCACTTTGGCAGCATTATATTTGATGAAAGCAACTTTCTCTCTGAGCTGAGGTGCATGGATTTGGTTTCCAGGTTCTCCACTCACTAGCTGCATAACCATGGAATCAAATTACCTTTTAAAACCTAAATCTCTGCAGCAAGAGTAATTCTTCCAGCCCTGTATATTTCTGCCGAGTACCTCCAGCATTCCAAAGTCATGGCTTGGATGTTTTGAAACTGCTCACAGAACGGGAGTTATCTGTGCAACCAGCTTAATGCAGAAAGTAGTCCTGGCTTTGAAAACACTGGTAATGTGCTGGGCGCATGACGTTTTCCAGTGGTGCTTTGAGAAAGCCTCTTTGACGACAGCCACTTTGAGGTGGTGGTTTTGATGTGGGATCATTTGGATGGGACTGTTCAGCTTTACAAAAGTCATTCACCAGTGTACAAAGCCAGCGGCCTCTTCCATCCCTGAATAGGGCCAGGGAAGGGGGTGCAGGTCAGGAAGGGGTGCTTAGGGTAGGGGCTGACCACTGCCTGCCAGACAAGGCGTCATCTAATTGCCACAACTGCCCGTCGCAGAAAGGACCCCTGACAGTCCTGAGCAGCATCTGTGCATGCTCTAACAATTGGCTTGCATCTTGAATGGGTGACATCCTCAATTCTCCATTTCTTAAAATTAAAAGACCTTGCGTGTGTGCTGAGCCTGGGGCAGAGGCAGATACTTAAACCACAACATCATCCTTTATTCTCAGCTCTAGGCTGCACAGGAAATCCCCAATTAGATGTGTAAGAGTCGCCTCAGGACTCTTAATAATGCACATACATTACAGCCAACATCACAGAAGTCCCTTCAAAAGATGGTTTTAGGGACAGGCTAGGACCCCTTTATAGATTAGCCTCGTTCTTGGCTTTTTTGTCTTTTTCTTTTACTTTTTCTTTTTCTTTTCTTAGACGGAGTCTCCAGCCAGGGCTGGAGTGCAATGGCACGGTCTCGGCTCACCGTAGCTTCCACCTCCTAGGTTCAAGCAATTCTCTTGCCTCAGCCTCCCTTTTTTTTTTTTCCTCTTTGAGACAGAGTCTCGCTCTATCACCCAGGCAGGAGTGCAGTGGCACAATCTCGGCTTACCGCAACCTCCACCTCCCAGGTTCACGTGATTCTCCTGCCTCAGCCTCCCGAGTAGCTGGGATTACAGGTGCCAGCTACCATGCCCAGATAATTTTTGTATTTTTAGTAGAGATGGGGTTTAACCATGTTGGCCAGGCTGGTCTCGAACTCCTGACCTCAGGTGATGTGCCCACCTCGGCCTCTCATAGTGCTGAGCCACTGCACCTGGCCTAGGCTTTTAATCATTTGTTCATTTTTTCAGAGTAAAAAACAAGCAATAGATACAGAACTCTAATGGCAGAGACATGAACCAAACAGGAACTTGTTTTACCGTTTGTGTGGTGGTTTGGTGAGATGCTTCTAGAAGCCTGCCAGGGTCAGAGTCCTCCCGGGTCTGCAGCATCATTCCCGTTTGTTGTGCCATTTCATTCTCAGGACCACCCTGTGACGTGTGTAAGGGCCTTACCTTGGGTCACTTAGCCAGAAAGTGAAACAGGTTCCATGTGCTAGGCTGGTGGGCCGAAGGCGACGCACGCCACACCCAGTGCCAGCTGCTCGTGTTCAGATCCTAAGGGGGCCTCTGGGCTGTTCCGCCCCTGGGTTTGCTGTCTCAAGCAGTGGGCCTGGCTGGGAACCAGGGAATGGGCTGTCTCTTGATGAGAGGAAGAGAGGCAGTGTCTAGAGCTTGTTTTGTTTTATTGTTCCTGTTATTAAATGTGTGTTATATTGCTATAAAATCAAGGAGAACACACTTACATGAAGTAAAGAGGAAGTTGCCTTTTCCTCTCCCGTCCCTCTGATTCTGCTCCCTGGGGTGACCCTCAATCGTAGTGGGATATGTCGTATGCTGGGAGTGGGCATTGCATGTGTCTGAGCACGTCTGTGTCCATGCGTGTGTGTAGGCTTGTGTGTGCGTGCACCGACACACACAGCCTCTGCTGCTGTTTTCACCCATGAACTTACTGGGTTCAGCCACGTTGCCGGTCCTTCTTTATGTAGATTTAGTTCATTCTTGGGAAACATCTTCGCTGCCTCCCTTTTCCCCATCCTCATTTCAGTGGGTCATTAAGTCCTGAAAGTTTTCACCACTCTCTGATACTGTTGAAACATATCCCTTCTCCTCGTTCTTTCTCTGTCCATGGGGCCAGCTTTTGTCCACTAAATCAGACTTTCTGTGCCGGGCCAGGCTGGTCCCGGGATCTGCATTGCAGCAGCTGCCTGGGTGGCTCTCAGAGCCCTGGAGCTTGAGGACTGCCAGCCCTGAGGGAGAATCCGGGCTCCTTCATATGGGCTCGAGACCCTCCTGCTACCTCCTGCTTCTGCCCACGCCTGCTTGCCAGCCTTCCTGCCCCTGCCAGGACTCCCTCCCTGACCCTGGCCACACCCAGCACTCCCCTCCTGGGCCCTTAGGGAGCCACCCTGTAGGCCTCTCTGTCCACTCGCCAGAGGGGATTGCCATGGTTTGTTTATGCCCTTCCTGGGTGGTCCATTCCCGACTCACCTTCCGTACCTGGCATTGTAGATGTGCAGTGAGTGAAAAGTCTGACCTGTTAGAGCCAGTGGGTGGGGTTGGGTCTTCTGGCTCCTGGACTGGTGCCCTGAGCAAGGGATGGGCCTTATTGATGGGAGAGTGAAGGCCCAGGTGAGCTCTTCTTCCATCAGCAGGTGGCGCTGTCCCCCTGGTCTGCGTAAGGACTGCAAGGGAGGAAGCCCCTGGCCCCCTCTGTCCTTCCCTGGGCCAATGGCCGTGCCTCAGGCCAAGGTGCACCTGCTGATAGCCGGCCCTCCTGTCCCCTCCCTTGCCAGGATGCTGGTGGAAAAGTACTCAGTGTCCCTGCAGACCATCCCACCGGTCCATCCAGGTGAGACTGTGTTTCTGCCCAGGCGTCACCCCCTGCCATGCATCCTGGACTCCTCACACCTGAAGCCACGCAGCCACCTGGAAGGGCTGTTCCTCAGGTAAGTGTGGGGAGGAGGGGTGAGGGGGTGGCGCAGCCTGTCCAGGACCCCTCCCTCCTGGAGTCCAGAGGTAAGGGCCACCTGAAAGGGGAAAATTTGAAGAGGTGATCAGGCCAATTTGAATGTGTCAGTTTTTAGAGAGATAGGTGATGTTGTCTACTTACAGTATTTCATTTACTAATTTTGTTGCACATAATTAAAACGTTCCCACATTATAGCAGATAGCCAGTTGTTCATTTCATTTACAGGTTCATGTTACTTTTTTCTCCCCTACGCCCCAGTGTTACAGAACAGCAGACTCACCATGCGTGCCTTGGGGCTGGGTCTCTGTCAGCACTGGCTCCTTCCTGAGCCATCCAGGGCATGTGATGGGCCCTTCCACCTGCTTGTTGGAGGGGCTTCAGTGTGTGATGCTGACAGTAAAAAGCCTGTCCCCAGCCGCAGGCACACACCCTAACAATACAACAGCTGTCTTATTCTTTGTGGGAGTAAATTCATGATCATTATCACATAACCATTGACTATATTGCTTTTTGAGAGAATTTTTAAGATTTACCACAACCATATCCAACATTTGGAATTAGGAGCTAATATATCCAAGAAGAAGAGGAAGGAAAGCCTGCAGGGTTCAGTGCAGCGGCGTCTGCTGGGTGCTCACACAGGCTGGTGCCCTGTGGGGCTGGAGGCCAGGGCCGTGGAGAAGGGCCTGTCCTCGCCTACCCAGTGAGGAACACAGAGGTGGAGCTGCTTCTGTGGTCTCTTCGGCCACCTTAGGACTTGAACGCCAGAGTCTTGCTCTCTTCTCCAGTTTTACAGGGCTTATGTTTATTTCATGAATTCCAAGTCCGTCTTATGATACAAGGTTACTTTTAACATTTTCATATGCTTCCTTTAGAAGTTTTTATCGTGGAAAGTTAACAAGTACATATTAAAGTATAGAGAACCATATAACGTTCCTCCACACTCCCGTCACTCACTTTCAACAAGGATCAACTCAAAGCTAGTCTTGTTTCCTCTCAACCTCTGCCCACAACGCCATTACCTCAGGATTATTATTATTTTTTGAAACGGAGTCTCGCTCTGTTTACCAAGCTGGAGTGCAGTGGCGCAATCTCGCTCACTGCAACCTCCGCCTCCCGCGTTCAAGTAATTCTCATGCCTCAGCCTCCTGAGTAGCTGAGATTACAGGTGTCTGCCACTACGCCCGTCTAATTTTTGTATTTTCAGTAGAGACGGGGTTTCACCATGTTGGTCAGGTTGGTCTTGCAACTCCTGATCTTGTGATCCACCCACCTCAGCCTCCCAAAGTGCTGGGATTACAGGCATGAACCATTGTGCCCGCCCACCTCAGGATTACTTTTTTTTTTTGAGACGGGGTCTCACTTGTCGCCCAGGCTGGAGTGCAGTGGCGCAATCTCGGCTCACTGCAAGCTCTGCCTACCGGGTTCACGCCATTCTCCTGCCTTAGCCTCCCGAGTAGCTGGGACTACAGGCACCCGCCACCACGCCCGGCTAATTTTTTGTATTTTTATAGAGACAGGGTTTCACCATGTTAGCCAGGATGGTCTCGATCTCCTGACCTCATGACCCACCCATCTCGGCCTCCCAAAGTGCTGGGATTACAGGTGTGAGCCACCGCGCCCAGCCCACCTCAGGATTACTTTTAAGCAAATCCTCAGACACAGAAAATTTAATCTACAACTACTTCAGTTTGTGTCTCTAAAACATAAGAGTCTATTTTTAGACATAACTTCGATATTACTATCATATCTGAAGAAATAGTAATTTCTTAATAGTGCTAGTATTAGTTAGTGCTCAGATTTCAATTTTCTTTTCTTTTTTTTTTTTTAGTGTTTTGAGATGGAGTCTCACTCTGTCGCTCAGGCTAGAGTACAGTGGCGCCATCTCAGCTCACTGCAACCTCCGCCTCCCTGACTGAGGTGATCCTCCCACCTCAGCCTGCTAAGTGGCTGGGATTACAGGTGTGTGCCACTGCTCTAGGCTAATTTTTGTATTTTTTGTAGAGATGGGAGTCTCGCCATGTTGCCCAGGCTGGTCTCGAACTCCAGGGCTCAAGTGATTCTCCTGCCTCAGCCTCTCAAAGTGCTGGGATTACAGATGTGAACCACTGCACTTGGCCTTCAATTTTCTTAGATTTTTTTTTTTTTTTGAGACGGAGTCTCGCTCAGTCGCCCAGGCTGGAGTGCAGTGGCATGTTCTCGGCTCACTGCAAGCTCCGCCTCCCGGGTTCATGCCATTCTCCTGCCTCAGCCTCCCAAGTAGGTGGGACTACAGGTGCCCACGCCCAGCTATTTTTTCCATTTTTAGTAGAGACGGGGTTTCACCGTGTTAGCCGGGATGGTCTCAATCTCCTGACCTTGTGATCTGCCCGCCTCGGCCTCCCAACGTGCTGGGATTACAAGTGTGAGCCACCGCGCCTGGCGATATTTTTTATGGATTCTTCAAATCAGAATCTGAACAACGTCCGAACATTGCAATTAGATAAAATGTTAATAATGAAATAATAATTACATTGATGCCCTAACGTATTTAACCATTTTTCTCATTTTTTGAACATAGAAGTTTTTTCCAACTTTATTATAAATAATACGGTGGGGAATATTGGGGAGTATTTGTCTGGAGGTCTAAAATGTGTTCATAGTTGCAGTGTGAGGTCATTGGGTCTGAGTGTAAGAATGTAAGGGTTCACATCACCATGTTGGAAAGGTATTTAATAAAGAGAGATATGGTGAAAAGAAAAGAAGAAAAGAGCTGAAGAAAGGAGAGAGCCAAGGAATGTCTGGGCAGGAACTGAGGTGGACAGCAGAGAAAGGAAGACGTCTTCCTGGGCTGCTTCAGTGTGTGCCGACAGCAGGTTTTCTGTTCTAGAGTGGATGGCAGGCAGGAAGTGTTGGACAGATGAGATGGTGCATGGAGCGGTGACCTGGGATCAGAGCAGGCCTGCCAAGTGGAGCCAGGTGGCTGCCCAGCTTCCCTGGAGTGAGGGCTCAGACCCTCCTCCCTCAGATGTGCTAATGGGGCTCGGTAGAGAGGGTGCTGCCAGCACCTGAGATCTGCAGCCTTAGGAACTGGCTTTGGGCTTTCTGGAGGGAATGCGTGCTGTGTGGCTCTGACTCAGTCCTGGGACCTCTGCCGGGCAGTGGCGAGGCCACTTCCTGGAGGTCACCATTTAGCCCTGGGTCATCTTTCATTTCCTGCTTGTGCCAAGGACTTCAAGGCCAGACTAGTCAGTCGCTCAATAATAACGTTACCATATTCAGCCAGAAACGTGGCCATGGTGGCGGGTGACAAGAGGATCTCTTAAGCAGTCAGCCGGGCACAGCGGCTCACACCTGTAATCCCAGCACTTTGGGAGGATCGCTTGAGCTCAGGCGTTTTAGACCAGGCCTGGCCAACATGGGGAAACCCCATCTCTACCCCAAAAAATGCAAAAAAAAATTAGCCATGGGTGATAGCACGCCCGTGGTCCCAGCTACTCGGCCGGCTGAGGAGGGACAATTGCTTGAGCCTAGGGAGGTTGAGGCTGCAGTGAGCTGTGATCATGCCAGTGCACTCCAGCCTGGGCAACAGAGTGAGACCCTGTCTCAAAAAATAATAATAATAAATAAAAAGCCATCAGTCCAATTCCACACACAAAGTTGCCACTGTGGTCTGTGGCCATGCTGCCCTGAACATGCTGAATGTTCTCTCATCTCAGAGGCTGAGCAGGGCCTGGCCTGGTTAGTACTTGCTGGGAGAAAGTTCATGCTATGTGAGCTGTGAGCTGACAGCTAGGTTTTCGTTTTCCTGGTTATACCACCTGTATATTCCTAATTTTCTACAATGAACGTAGATCATTTTTATCATTAGAAGGGGGGAAGTCAATGCCATTGTTTTAAAAATCAGCTCTTGAAATAGATTCACTTCTCTTTACCTTTCTGTGAAAGGGGGAAGATATCTTCCCTCTGAACAAAGTAGGCAATAGCACAAATTAAGCAGTTTGTTTCAGATTGCATGGGTGAGCTTGGCCTCTGCGTCCCAGCAGCTGTCCTGTTGCATCTATCCAGGTTTATGTGTAAGAACCCTCCTCCCGGGGAGCCTGCCTTGGGAGTGCATGTGGTCCAGATGACCCCCTCATCCATCACCAAGCTAGCTGTGCATCCTGGGGTCAGTCCCTTGCCACCAGAGTCATGTCATTATGACGGAAGCTGATACCAGCTGATTGCAGGAGCTGAACTTTTTTCTTCTTCCCTTGACAGTAATTCCAAAGGAAATCCAATGCTCCCGTCATGGAAAAGTGTCAGGACCAAAGCCCACATCCCACTCACGGTCGGAAGTTGGAAGGGTGGAGTTTGTCTGCCCTGCTCAGTCAGTCATAGGCCCCCCACAGTATTTGCAAGGATATTGGGGTCCCTGTTTGTCCTCTGGTTGCATCTGCCACTATTGGTGCGAGGACCAGCCTGCTTTCCAGAAGCCTGATGCATGAGCCAGGGCGTTCCTCCGTGAATATCCAGCAGGCAAGGGAACAAGGAGGTGGATGAGGCTGAGCTTCTGCCGGAAGCCCGGCAGCCCCACCTCTTGTTTGTCGCTAGCTTCTCTTCCTGGAGGAAGAGGCCAGGGTTGAAGCCCAGGTGCAATAAATCCAGCAGTTCTGAAGTGTGGAGAGGGCTGAGCCTTCCAGCTGGCTGCATCTGCCCCCCAAAATAAAGAGCAAGCGGAGGTAGCAAGCAGGGCCATTACGGGATCCCTGAGTTTCTGCCTGTGGTAATGCTCACTTATTTATTTTTTTTGGAACGAAGTTTTGCTGTTGTTGCCCAGGCTGGAGCGCAATGGTGCAATCTCGGCTTACTGCAACCTCTGCCTCAGGTTCAAGTGATTCTCATGCCTCAGCCTCCTGAGTAGCTGGGATTACAGGCATGTGCCACCACGCACGGCTAATTTTTTTTCTTTCTTTTTTTTTGAGACAGAGTCTTGCTGTGTCGCCCAGGCTGGAGTGCAGTGGTGTGATCTTGGCTTACTGCAAGCTCCGCCTCCCGGGTTCACGCCATTCTCCTGCCTTAGCCTCCCGAGTAGCTGGGACTACAGGCGCCCACCACCACGCCTGGCTAATTTTTTTTTTGTATTTTTTAGTAGAGATGGGGTTTCACGGTGTTAGCCAGGATGGTCTCAAACTCCTGAGGTCATGGTCCTTCGGCCTTGGCCTCCCAAAGTGCTGGATTACAGGCGTGAGCCACCGCACCCAGCCTTGCGCTGCTAATTTTTGTGTATTTAGTAGAGATGGGATTTTACCATATTGACCAGGCTGGTCTTGAACTTCTGACCTCAGGTGATCCACCCCCTCACCACCTCGGCCTCCCAAAGTGCTGAGATTACAGGCATGAGCCACCATGCCCGGACAACACTTGCTTATTTTTATTTCATTTTTTTCTTGATTTTAGTCAGGCCCATGTTCTGCTGCCCATGCAGGGGTGCAGTAGCACGATTACAGCTCACCGCAGCCTCCAAGTCCTGGCTCAAGAGGTCCTCTTGCCTCAGCCTCCCGAGTAGATGGGATCACAGGTGTGCACTACCGTGCTCGGCTAATTTTTATTTTTTTAGAGACAGGGTCTCACTTTGTTGCCCAGGCTGGTTTCGAACTCCTGGCCTCAAGCTATCCTCCTGCCTGGGCCTTCCAAAGTTCTGAGATTATGGACATGAGCCACTGCATCTGGTCTCTCTTATTTTATTTTATTTTATTTTTTTGAGGCGGAGTTTCACTCTTGTTGCCCAGGCTGGAGTGCAATGGCACGATCTCGGCTCACCACGACCTCCACCTCCCAGGTTCAAGCAATTCTTCTGCCTCAGCCTCCCTAGTAGCTGGGATTATAGGCATGTGCCACCATGCCCAGCTAATTTTGTATTTTTAGTAGAGACGGGGTTTCTCCATGTTGGTCAGGCTGGTCTCGAACTCCCGACTTCAGGTGATCCAACGGCCTCGGCCTCCTAAAGTGCTGGGATTACAGGCGTGAGCCACTGTGCCCGGCCCTCTCTTATGTTTAAACAAAGGAAAGAAAGAAAGAAAAAGGTCATAGGTGAAAGCTTTGGTTGCTATTGGTTTCTGTTGTATTTAGGCATTTTATTCAGACTGATTTGAGTAATTTGGCAAAGGCCCAGTAGCTGATACTTATAAATAACTACACTTGCTGTTTATCCTTTGGCCATCACTTGGGATTCTCGAGGCATTTAGAGACCTTGCCCTCTGGGACTGCTGCCCATAAAATAAATGAGGTTGAGGCGGGAAGAATCTTCCCTTGGGCGTGGTGAGGAACAGAAACTCCAAGATGAAGCTGGTCAGAGCTCTGCTCGGAAAGCCCCGGGTGCTGAGCCCAGCTGCCCCCATTTGCTGTCACTGGTTTTGTGGGTTTCCCAGTTGTAGCTGATGTCCTCCCCTTGCTTGCTTCTGCTCCAGTGGGTGGTGAGGGTGGAGGCAGGCACCTGCCCGCTGTCATTGCTGTTGTGACTGGGGATTAGCAGTGTTCTGACTGCTCCCTCCTCCTCTCCAGTCACAGCTGAGGACTCTGATGGGAACCTCCCTTCATGGGATCCTCAGGGCTGACAGCTGGGGGCTTCCCACTCAGCCAGGCTCGTGCGGCATCTGCTGCCGATGGAGGCTCTGTCCCTCCGTCTCTCCCTCCAGGGTCCTCCAGCATTCTCAGGATAACTTCTGACCTCAGCATTGGCTTGGCCGTGGACAGAGGCATCCCCTTGGACCCAGCCTCTGTGTTCTCGATGTGGGGACGTGACTCTGACAACAGCCAATTCCGTCACCCAAGGCGTTTGAGCTTTCACCACACACGCCTCCCACCCCCTTTCCTTTTTCCCTTTTCCTCCAGGCTTCCCAGCCCAGGTGCTGCTGTTGGGACCCTGCTTCCTTCCCCAGAGTCAGGGCGTTGTCTGTACACGAGGCCCATTCCCTGCCCAGCAGCCAAGCTTGAGGTCACCCTGTGGCACCCTGAAGGACGTGGAAGGGCCTGGCTGAGCCAAGGCGAAGCAGCACTCCCTTCCCGCCGAGCGTGCATTCAGCCTGCAGAAGGGAGTCCTTGCCTCTAACCCTAAACACAGAATTCCTTGAAAGCCAGTCATCCCAGGGCAGAGCAGGCCTATGTCCTTTCTGGCTTTCTCTTGCTCCTGGTCCCGTAGTCAAAATTTTCTCAGCAGCAATGAACTCAGAGGCCAATCAGTCATTTCTCTGGCAGAAACTGCAAGGCCCACGTAGCAGATGGGAGATGTTGCAACTGTGGGGTCTCTCCCTTGGAGCAGCAGTTAGAAATGTGTTGATCTGAGCCAACAGGGCCTTGTACAATCAATTCTCCCACTAAGAAACTGGCGGGGTGCCCCCTCCAGCAGAATGCCAGAGCCAGCGTCTCCTTAGAGTCCCTGAAGCGCCAGCCTCCTCACCACATGGCCGCTGTCGGGGTTCTGCCAATTTGCAAGGTCCTCCAGACATTGTTTACATGGGTATTGTCTGCGTTCAGGCTGCTGTGCATGTTCTTGAACCACATGCGTTTTGTTGGGGTCAGTCCATGAAAGTCTCCATGTGACTGGGCACGTTGATAGAGTGGAGCATGCCAGCAGTCCTGGGGTGCACACGTGTTTGTATGTACAAACGAAGGTCTATTTCAGGGCGGTAAACTTCACAACCACAGGAACAAAGCTGCTTTCTCCTCTGAACTTAAATGACTTAGAGAAAAAACATGCAATTTGTAAATTGCCTGGACATTCTCAGAGAGACAGCAGCTTGGCTCAGAGGATAATCTTTGTTTTGTAGCATTCTGTTCCTGGCAGATTATAGTATGATGTCCTTTTTAAAGGAGAGGGAGGAGGAGCAGAAGGAGGAGGTTGGGCTGACTGAAAACTGGAAAACTTTTATCTAGGGTGGCAATGTTAAGTACTTTCTGAAATGTTCTTTGCATGCATTTGGGCAGTTAAAAAGAAAAACAAACGTGAACTTACGTTTTCATTTCCTGGAATCCATGTTACTTATCTTTGGGATGTGGTCTAGAGAGAGCAAGCAAAGATGGTGGTCACAAAATGCACAGGACATAGGAGAATCCTACCCCAAACCCAGGCTCTCTGGGGATGACCGGGAGCTCAGGAACGGGGACAAAGTCCAGCCAACCTCCTATAAAATGACTTCTGAAGCACCTTCTACCAGAGGCCCTACAACCATATGAAACATTGCAACAACTCATTTTGCAGAGACTTGGTATCTTGTAGGTCAAAGTGATCTACCAGGGCAGCGGTCCCCAAGGCAGGGCTCGTCTCCACACCAGCGCTGATTTTGAGAGCTCCTGTTAGGAGAAAGAGGCCCGAGGGGGTAGCATGAATGGGCACACGGTCACGGCCACAGCCACGTGGCTGGTCTGAGCACGGCTCCATCCCTGGAATCTGGGACACTTGCGGCTCACATGGTTTCTGAAGAATCCTCTATGGAACTCTTGTTTGGTATTTCCTTCCCAGAATGTCTTCATCCCAGGCCCCTTTCTGTTATTTTCCTGTCTTCTCAGGTGTCCTCTTTGTGTCTGAAAAACATAAGGCAGAGCAGAAACACCCTGTGTAACCAGATCTTGAGACGCTGGCCCCGTAGGGGTAATCCTGTCTGCCCCTTGCAGCTGGAGGAACCTGAGGCTAAGACACCCACTACTGGCCTCATCACCTTTCCATACCCCTGGCAAATATCCCACCTTCCCCTGTGGCCAAATGGAAAGGGCAGACTGCACTGTCCTACCATGTTTTTTTTGTTTGTTTGAGACGGAGTTTTGCCCTGTTGTCCAGGCTGGAGTGCAGTGGCTCGATCTCAGCTGACTGCAACCTCTGCCTCCCAGGTTCAAGCAATTTTCCTGCCTCAGCTTCCCGAGTAGCTGGGATTACAGGTGCATGCCACCATGCTTGGCTAATTTTTGTATTTTTAGTAGAGACAGGGTTTCACCATATTGGCCAGGCTCGTCTTGAACTCCTGACCTCATGATCCACCCACCTTTGCCTCCCAAAGTGCTGGGATTACAGGCGTGAGCCACTGCATCCAGCTACCTGCCGTGTGTTTTAAATGCTGTGAGGTGTGTTCATGCAACATGCAAGAAGAGCAGGTGATTCTGATGCTCGCCTGGGTTCTTTTCCTTCTGACAGATCCGTGCATTGAGGTCTCGAAAAGCACATTTGTCTCCAGTGTTACAGATATGCTTCCCAACAGCCAGTGAAGCTGGGTAGTGACAGCCTCCCGCGGTGTCACCGGGACAAGTGTGCTGGCACAGAGGCCTCCCCTAACCTCAGTCCTCTGCCCCCAGCTCCCCGCCGGCCCAACAGCTCTCCTTCCTGCACAGCGGCCTCCTGAGCACCCTCTACCTGCATGTGCCTGACTGCCCAGTGCCCCTGCTCCAGTGGCTGTTCCAGGTGAGGACCGCAGGCCTGCCACTAGGTGGCGGGAGCGCTGCAGTCTGGTGGCCTGGCAGGCCCACAGGCCGAGGGGTGGGCATTTCACCTCTTCTTGCCTTAGGTGCTGCTTGGCTGGGCTCAGGCTGGGAGGAGGGAGGAGAGCTGATTGGGCACCAATCCCCACCATAGTACTAAGAATGCCAAGGTCAGGGAGGTTCAGGGGGTTCGCCTGTGGTCTCCCAGAGTGGCAAGAGCACTGGGAGCCTCTGCTTCCCTCGAAGGTGTGTGTCTCTGGGTGCTGCCTGTGCCCTCAACGTGGCTTTCCTGAGGGACCTGGTGTACCTAGTGGACTTACTGTCTAACCTCTCAATGAATCGGTCGAAGTCCCTCAACAAGTGCTTCCTATGCGACAAAGCTAATTTCTTCACCAACGGTCATAGGTCCCTTATCCCATAAGCAGCGGGAGGGCCGCTCAGGGCCCACGGCAGTCCTGCAGCGCCTGAAGGGTGGGCCCTCATGGATTTGGAGCCGAGGGTGCTTGGGTGTTTGAGCGTGTGCTTCCCGTGTACAGTTGTAGGTTGGCTGGGAAAGCCTGGAACAGCTGCCCTGGCTGTCCCATTTTTTCTCTCCTGGTTGCTGCTAGAACGTTGTGCCATAGGGGACATAGGGGAATGTACATTTTGCCCAGGGCTTGACACCTTTGCACAGAGACAGGCAGTGAGAAGCCAGCAGGGATAACCCAGGAGCCAGCCACTGTGATCTGAATACCAGGCACGAGGATGCCGTCCTGGCTTTGGCCCCACCCGGAATCATCCCTGTCTGGGGACAGGCGGGTCACAAGTTCCAGCTGGTCCCATTCCTGCCAGTTGGAGCCTGGACCCCAGCTGTAAATCAGAGCCATCATGTGGGGTGGATTATTCCAGGAATGGCCCGGCCTCGGCAGGCTGGCTGCCGTCCAGAGAGAGCCCTCCAGCTCTCCCTCCCTCGTGCTCTGGGTCCTTCACTTCGCTCTTTCCTACCCCGGAGGAGGACGACATGCAGCTTCTGGGGCCCTGCTGTGTAGCTGCTAACCTTGCCAATGCCCAGTCCCCCACCCAAGGCCCAGAAGGAGCAGTGGGTGAGTAACGGGGAACAGTGGGGCCATTATTCCCCGTGCTGGCCGCTGCAGCCCCTGCTCCTTGCACAGCGTATGACGGAACACACAATCGAGCATTGGGAGCCACAAAGGACCCATCTGAGATGGCGCCCACAGAGGGGCCCTGCGTGACCCTGACACGGCGTGGAGTGCCTTCCCGGGGGTGTGTCGGTTGCCTCCCGGTTCAGAGACCCCCATCCTGGGAGGCACAGGCGAGCCCTCCCCTGTTTCTTTCCCCGTCTCCATCATGCTCGGAGGGGGCTGGAGGGGAGAGGAATTCAGGACCCAGCCCTGAGGTCAGACAGACAGACAGACTTGGTGTGAGTTCTGGCCCTGCCACCTACTCCTGTGTTGCCATGGGTGGGTTTCTTAGCATCAGCTCTGTGCCTCAGAGCCAGGCCTGATGGGCCCATGTGGAGGGAAGTAGGACATCCCATGAGCTGCCTTGTCCTTGTGCCCCTGCAGAGCTCTGCTCTGGGCCTGGGTGTCCTGCAAGGCACACTGTTAGTGCAGAGTTCCAGTTCACATTTTGCAAGAAGGAGAAACAAAATCTCTCACCCCCCATGGCTGAATCCAGATCCATGAAAGGGGTGTACTGGCTTTGGGGGGCCTTCTGGGCAGTGTTCTCAGGGGACTTAGAACCTCGAGCAGTTCCTGGGGGCTGTGGTGTGGGAGGCAGAAAACCCATGGGGGCTCCTTCTGCAGGTGCGAGGGTGGTTCCTGAGGTCCCGGGGTGGGGGCGTGCTGGGCCCCAGGAGGAGCTGGACCCAGGGATGGGGAAGGGTTGGCATCCCAGGACTGGCCTCTGCTGCTATCTCCCCACAGGCTCCATGGCCAAGTAAGGCCAGACCCTGTTCCCAAATCTGGTTCCTCAGGGCTGCAGGGGCCACGCCTGTACCTGGGGTCCCTACTGAGCCAGGGTGGGGTGGGGTGAGGTAGGCAGACTGCTCCGACCCTGCTCCTTCGACGTTCTTGGAAAGGACAGCCTGAGTTCTCTCAGGGACTCGGTCCCGTGCACTCCTCCCACGGGCTTTAATAGGGTGTGCATGGGCACTGGCTGAACTGTGCCCTCATGTGGGCCAGCCTTGCCGGGAGAGAGGAGGACATCAGCAGGAGGTGTACACCCTCAATGAACGTATGTTCTTATTGGGAGAGACTCAAGCACTCAGCCAAGATAATGTAAGAGGTTATGGCAGGAGGAGAAAGGCAGAGTTCTAGATGCCAAGCAGAGGGTGTCCACACAGGCTTACTGGGGGGCGTGCTTGGGAACCACACCTGTGAGGGGGAGAGCGTTAGGCCCTAGGCAGTCCCGCTGAGCTCTGGAGCCCGGTGATGCTTTAGAGTTGACCCAGTTGGGGCGAGGTCTCCAGCCTTGGCCAGTTATCAGACGCAGACACTGTGACCCCGGACTAGGTGCTCCCTCCACGGTCAAGGCTCAGAGAGGGCCCTGGGCTCAGGGCCCTGGCAGCAACAGTGCCCAGCCCCCAGGGGAACAAGAGCCTCAGTCCTGAAAGGAGATGTGCCCACAGTGCCCACAAGGCAGACTTTCCTGGGTACTGGGGAGGAACGATGTCGTGCACAGCGTAGCGGCCATGGTCAGGAGCTTGCTGAGTGCCCCTAGACCAGATGGCATCTGTGGGCTGCTGCTGTCCCATTGCTCATTCCCTTGCCAGCCTCTCTGCATGTTCCCAAACCCCAGCTTCTGACCATCAGGCTCCAGGAACATTCAGATAAGGATCCCAGAAATGACCACCCCACCCTTGTTTGAGGACCTGTGTTTGGTACCTTGGAAGGACCTTCCAAGCTGGTGGTCTCAGATGACAGTGAGTTAAGGCGCTGACCTGGAAATGATTCATGGATCTCAGAAAGGGCCCACCTGTGATTGTCCTGCCACCTGTGATCAGTGCAGGCTTTCTGTCCCTTACACTGGGCCCTGCCCTGGAGGGCCATGGCTGTGACCACAGGGAGCGAGGGGCAAGGGGACCAAGACCCCCATGCCGGGAGGTGGACGGAGTAGGAGGTTTCAAGTGACGCAGACCTGGGGGTCCGGGCCTGGGTGCTGGCTTTGCTGCTCACGGGCTGTGTGACTCTGGGGAAGTTGACCTCTTTGAGCCTGGTTTTCCATCTTTCAATTGGCGACAGTGACAGTGCCCTTCAACTACACGGACTTATGAGCATTACATGGGATTTATTTAATGTGAAGTCGTAGAAGTTGCTACTATTGCTTTTTAGGAATGACCCAGCTAACCAGTTTTTTTGTTTTTGTTTTTTGTTTTTTTTTCCACCTAGCTGCTGACTTGGCCTCCAGAAACGTCTTTGGGAGCCTTTGATCTTCTGTGGGATCTCAGTGTGGATGGAATCTTCCTTCAGTCCGGTCAGTACTGCGATGCAGGGTGGAGACTGGCGCGCTGAGCTCCCAAGTCTGTGATACGTGACTCTTATTGCCTGGAGCCCAGCTGTAGGGGAGATGCTGGTGGGACATTGCATCACCAGGGTGTGGCGGCATCTAGGACCATCTTTGGCTCAGGCTCCAGCATTAGTAAAAAGCTGAACCAACAGGCTCCTCGGCACCTTGAACTGGCCTCAGATCTCAGTCCCTGTGGCCACGGCCAGGCTGACCTCACTGCTCTTGGGATCCCAGAGCAGTCCAGGACAGTGGGTTCAGACTGAGACAGTCTCTGGGTCTGAGGGGACAGCTTGCTCCCAAGTCCTTCCTGAAAGCGCTGGTTAGCTTGGGAGGGTTCCAGGAACATCCGCATCAAATCAAGGTGCTCCTTGGGTTGGAGGCACCGAAGGGAAGAGTCTGAACCTGTCCCCCTCGCTGACAGCCTTCCTTGGCTGATAGGACATCCACAGTGCCCCTGAGTTTGGTCTGGGTGGAAATGAGAGCCTCAAGCTGGTGCCTTGGTTGTGGCATTTAGCAGGTGTATTTAATTCCTCCTTATAATGCTTTTGGATGTTCAGAGTTCCACAGAAAGAATTAATTTGCCTCCTAGTGGCTGCGTCCTCCCTAGACTGTCATCATCTGGTACCTGAACCTAGACACTTTGGCACCAAAAAATATGTAACCAGTTGAAAGCTGCTTAGGCAGACAATGAGAGGGACTCCCAGGTGGTCAGACCCAGCCTCTGCCCCAGCTGTAGGCCGCTCTCCCCAGAGCAAGAAAGCACATGGCCCTGAGGGCTAAGGCTATAGACCCAGGATGTACTATGAACCCCCAACCCTTCGAGTTTCTGCTTTTGTGCCTCTTCTGCTTCAGGAGTTGGCTGAGCTGGGACCATCTGTCAAATTAGAGCATTCCAGACTCCTCCGCCCCTGCCCTCCATGGAGCCCTCTAACCGAGGTCTTCTGAATAGCACCAGTCTCGGCACCGTCTCCCTTTTCGTAACCTCTGCCCCCGTAGCCCCCGATGCCCTTTGGAGCCCCAGAGGCCGCCTCTGCGGCATGCCTGCCCTTTAGGGGAACAGAGGCCTCCCTTGTCCTGCTCCCTTGCAGTGGTATGTGTCTCCTCCTCTGAGGCTGAGGGGACGTCCCACTCTCCTTTGCTTCTTGCCACGTTGTCTCTGTTGCGCTCCCAATAAGAGGGGTCAGAAACAAGCTCTTGAGCCCCCTGTCAGCTCAGCTCTGGCTCTTCCAACTCCAGGGGATCTCCCGTGGACACTACCTGAGAGTCCAGCCTGGGATTCTGTTTCCCTGCCCAGGGGACCAGGGACTGGCCTAGAGAATTCCATGCCTGGGATCAGGATCTCAACTGGTGTGGGGAAAGTGAGAGGCCCGGTCCATTAGAGAACTGAAGGCAGGGAATCGAGCAGATGGTTGCATACCCAGGTTCTTAGCATGTCATTCACAATAGCTGAGAGGCAGAAGCAATCCAAGTGTCCATCCGTGAATGGTTAAACAAAATGTGGTACATGCATACAGTGGAATATTAATTCGCCTTAAAAAGGAAGGAAATTCTTTGAATGTCCGTAATGTATTATTTTAAAAAAAGAGAAGGAAATTCTGACACATGCTACAAGATGGATGAACGCTGAAAACATTATGCTGAGTGAAATAACATACAAAAGAACAAACATGTATATGAGGTACCCAGGGTAGTCAAATTCATAAGAGACAGAAAGTGGAATGGTGATTACCGGGGGCTAGGGGAAGGAGAGAGTGGGAAGTTACTGTTTAATGGGTACAGAGTTTCAGTTTTGCTAGAAAAAAGAATTCTGGAGATGGATGATAGTGGTGATTGTACCATAGTGTGAATGTACTTGCTACCACTGAACTGTGCACTTAGAAATGGTTAAGATGGTAAATTTTATGTTATGTGTATTTTACCACAACTTAAAAAGAAAAGCTAGGTCAAGAGCAAAAGGGCCAGGTGCCCAGAGAGAATCTGCCAGAAGTCAGGACTAAAGATCAACTGCCATTTCAGGAAGCATTTTGTAAGGTTAAATCACATCCAGGATTGATGCAAAAGGAAGTCATGCTCCTCAGGGTTTCACTGATAGCCTGGGGCTCTTGAGTGTCTGAGAGGATGGCAGGCCTCTGGGGCACAGAGCTCAAGGTAGACTGGGGCTGTCTCCCTTACCCCATATCTGTGATTCGTATGTGCGCGCGCACGTGCGTTTGTGTTCAAGTCGCTTCTCATACGTAAGCAGGAGATTTGTTCGTGTGTAAACTTCCATCCTTTCCTGGAGCTTGTGGTGACCAGAAGTTCTTCCCAGACTGTCTTAGGGAGAGTCTTTCGCAATTGCCTTTATCCCCACCTGCTGAGTAAGGGAAGAGCTGAGGGGACCAGGACTTAAGAGTATTGACTGTTATGGGTGTGCTCCAATGACTGAGGCTGAGGGCCCGAGTGGCCCAGGGCGCTCGTGTGTTGGGGTGGGGGTGACGGGGAATTTGTATTCCTGGATAGGGAAGCAACACATGTACATGTCAGCTGTGCAGAGAGCTTGGTGCACTGAGAGAAGGGATGCTCTGGCACATTGCCGTGCCTCATTGCAGTGAGTGTTCATTCATTTATTCAGTGAAGACACATTGAGCGCCTCCTTCCTCAAGCACTTCGCTAGAGGGCAGAGAGAGGAGCAGGGATGAATAACGCATGGGCCTCTTCTTAGGAGGCTGAGAGGTGGGAGGGGATTAAATGAGCAGTGACCATCAGAGACAGAAAGGAGGCAATGGAAAGAGGAATTACTTGTAGGCAGGTGGGTTTGGGATGTGGGGAGGCAGGAACCAGGAAGTTCTTAGTAGAAGATGAGACAGTTGAGCCATCTGTGCCAGAAAGCAGGGATTGCAGACTCAGTTGTCTGTGGGGACTGAGTGAGCAAAGTCTGAGAGCTCCTGTCCCGGTGTGAAAGGACTGTCTGCATCAGGTTTGGTGCAGGTAAACGCAGGTGTGGTATTCCCAAACCTTCATTTTCAAGAGAAGCCACATTTTAGTTAGGTTGTAGTTTGACTATTTGATAACAAACACCAAGAGCAGTTTATTACCTCACATGACAAGGAATTCAGAGGCAGGTGATTCGGTGACACGTTCAGTAGATGTGCAGTCTCAGGACTCTGGATTCTGCGTATGCCTTCTCGCTACCTCCTCTCCGGGTTGCAGAATGGCTGCCATAGCTCCCAACACCATTGTGTTCTCAGGAGACAAGAGTGTTGAGGGCAGCAAAGGAAAGGATGGGACATACGAGGTCGCTGCTTCTCATACTTTCCTCTCTTTATCAGAACAGTTTTTGCATTCTGTTTCATTAGAACTGGGCCACGGACTTTAGCGGCCACTTGCCATGTTGTTTGTCCTTTGAACATCACGGCTGTATCTGAAGAATTTCCAGCCTCATGAATCCTGTCCCTTTAGGGTGGAATGCTTGAGATTTACTCTTCCAGTCTTTTTTTTTTTTTTTTTTGAGACGGAGTCTCGCTCTGTTGCCCAGGCTGGAGTGCAGTGGCGCAATCTCGGCTCACTGCAACCTCTGCCTCCAGAGTTCAAGCGATTCTCTTGCCTCAGCCTCCTGAGTAGCTGGGACTACAGGCGCCCGCCACCACGCCTGGCTAATTTTTGTATTTTTAGTAGAGATGAGGTTTCACCATATTGGCCAGGATGGTCTCGATCTTCTGACCTCGTGATCCACCAGCCCTGGCCTCCCAAAGTGCTGGAATTACAGGTGTGAGCCACTGCGCCCAGCCTAGGTTTATTTTTCTAGTGTCTTTTAAGATACCTGTATTTTTAGTTTTCAAATTTCCATTTAGTCCTTTTTTTTTTTTTTGAGACAGGATATTGCTCTGTCATTCAGGCTGGAGTGCAGTGGCACAATCATGGCTCACTGCAGCCTTAACTTCCTAGGCTGAAATGATCCTCCCACCTCAGCCTCCCAAGTGTCTGGGACTATAGGTGCACACCACCATGCCCAGCCAATTTATTTTTATTTTTTATAGAGACGGGGTCTCCCTATGTTGCCCAATTGCCCAGGCTGCTCTCAAACTCCTGGGTTCCAGGAATTCTCCCACCTTGGCCTCCCAAAGTGCTGGGATTACAGGTGTGAGCCACCACACCTGGCCCTTTCTTTTCATAGTTTCTGTTTCTCTCCTGGCGTTTCCTATTTGTTTATTGAGTATGAGCAAACCTTCTTTTAACACCTTGGATGTAGCCATAATAGCTGCTGTGAAAATCCTTGTCTAATTCTAACATCTGGGTCATCTAAGTCATTACATGGAATGTTGCGTATGAAAGTGAATGCTTGTTTAGAATAAGTAGAGAAATCATCCCAAATACTTAGGCCTTGGGAGGTTCAAGTCCCTTTCCGCTGAGCTCTGTAGGATTTTTTCTTATAGCAATGCTTGTTCATTGCAATCTGACTTCACTTCCCATCCTGGAGCACTCACGGAGGCACATGCCAGTGAGGGACCCCGGAACCTAAGCTTAATTATCTTGATGGTTAACTGGCTTCTGGCATATAATAAACCTGTTTTCTGCTAAAGTAGCAAGCTCCTGTTTCTGTTGCCTGCGACTCAGAGCTCTGACTGCTCAAATAACCACCTTTAGGCCAGTCTCAGCAAAGGTGAGTGGAATGCCATTTTTCTTCCGCTGGGGTGGACCCGTTTTCCTTGAGCAGACACCAGAACAAAACCAGGGTTCCCTTACCAAGGAAGAAGGGAGGCGTGGCTCTTGGATAGGCACCATAGACTGCCACGCCGGGATATAGATGTTTTCTTTTTGTTGTTTTTTATTTGTTTTGAGATGGAATTTCACTCTTACTGCCCAGGCTGGAGTGCAGTGGCATGATCTTGGCTCACTGCAGCCTCTGCCTCCCGAGTTCAAGCAATTCTCCTGCTTCAGCCTCCCAAGTAGCTGGGATTACAGGCGCCCACCACCACGCCCGGCTAATTTTTTTTTGTATCTTTAATAGAGACAGGTTTTCACCATGTTGGCCAGGCTGGTCTTGAACTCCTGGCCTCAGGTGATCCACCACCTCAGCCTCCCAAAGTGCTGGGATTACAGATGTGAGCCACCACGCCCAGCCGGGATATAGATGTTTATGTGAGATGTCCTCTTGGTAACTAACTCAGTTAAAATAAGAAAAAACCACTGCGAACCCATCTGCAGACTCCATTCAATGACAGACCACTGTTCTGCAGCCTTTGGGCAGAATATCAGGGTGTGCAGGGTTGCACAGGAAGCAGGGAGCAGTGCGAACAAAGACGAGGTGGAAGAGTGGAGCTTTCCTTCAAGGGAGCAGAGGAGGAGATAAGACTGGAGGTCTTGAAGGCCAGGTCTTGAAGGACAGTGGGTGCCATTGCAGGCACAGTGGAGCTTTATTTATATTTGGCAAGACCAGGATGGAATGGTTGGTTGTTTTAAAGATACAATTCACATACCATACAACTCGCCCTTTTAAAATGTAAGATTCCGTGGTTTTTAATATACAGTTGTTGAATCATCACCACTGTCTACTTCCAAAACATTTTCATCTCCCCAAAAAGAAACCTCTTAAAATGTGGTATATCCATAAAATAGAATACTGTTCAGCCATAAAAAAAATGAAGGAGTGACATACGCTATAACATGCGTGAACCTTGAAAGCACTGATAAGAAAAAAGGATACGAAAGGTCACGTAGTAGATGATTCCACTTACATGAAATGTCCAGAATAGGCAAATCCACAGAGACCAAAAGTAGATTAGTAGTTGCCAGGAGATAGGGTAAGAAGGAATAGGGAGTGACTGCTGATGCGTGAGAGGTCTCTTTTTTACCGGATAATGTGATTTGCAAATGTTTTCTCTCATTCTGTGGGTTTTCTTTGCAATCTCTTGATGATGTCCTTTGATGTACAAAATTGTAAAATTTTGATGAAGTCCAACGTATCTATTTTTTTCTTTTGTGGTGTCAAACTTAAAGACATCATTGTCTAATCTCAGGTCATGAAAATTTTCATCTATGGTTTCTTCTAAGAGTTTTATTGTTTTAGCTCATAAATTTAGGTATTTGATCTATTTTGAGTTCATTTTCGTATGTGGTTTGAGATAGGAGTCTAGCTTGGTTCTTTTGTGTATGGATATCCAGTTGTCTCAGCACCATTTATTGAAAAGACTGCTCTTTCCTCATTGAATTCTGTTGGTGCCCTTGTTGAAAATCATTTGACCATAAATGTAAGGGTTTATTTTCGAACTCTCAATTTTATTCCATTGGTTTATATGTCTACTCTTATGCTAGTACCATAAATTTTTTATTACTATAGCTTATAGTAAGTGTTAAAGTTGGGAAGTGTGAGTCCTCTAACTATACTTTTTAAAAAATTGTTGGCCAGGCACAGCGGCTCATGCCTGTAATCCCAGAACTTTGGGAGGCCAAGGCAGGTGGATCACGAGGTCGGGAGATTGAGACCATCCTAGCTAACACAGTGAAACCCCGTCTCTACTAAAAATCCAAAAAAAAAAAAAAAAAAAAAAAAAAATAGCCGGGCATAGTGGTGGGGCCTGTAGTCCCAGCTACTCGGGAGGCTGAGGCAGGAGAATGTCGTGAACGCGGGAGGTGGAGCTTTCAGTGAGTTGAGATTGTGCCACTGCCCTCCAGCCTGGGCGACAGAGCGAGACTCTGTCTAAAAAAAATAAATAAATAATTGTTTTGGCTGTTTGGTGTCCCTTGCATTTCCATGTGAATTTTAGGACCAGCTTGTCAATTTCTGTAACATTGAAAACTGGGATTTTAATAGTGATTGTCTTGGATCTACAGATAACTTTTGGGTACTATTGCTATCTTAATAATAGTAAGTCTTCCTATCCATGAATATAGGATGTCTTTCCATTTATTTAGATCATCTGTAATTTCTTTCAACACTGTGTTGTAATTTTCAGTGTACGTGTCTTACATTTCTTTGGTCAAATCTATTCCTAAGTATTTTATTCTTTTGGTGCTGGTATAAGTAGAGATATTTTCTTAATTCCTTTTCAAATTGTCCGTTGCTCGTGTGTAGAAATACAGATTTTTATATTAACCTGCTGAACTTAATAGCTGTGATAATTTTTTTGTGGTAGAATTGGGTTTTGAAAGCAAACATACTCTTGTGCAACTAATTGGTTAAGAGAAATGACCTCATGTTTCTTTAACAAAAGGTATATGACTGGCCATTAACCTAGCACCAGTCTTAAAGCAATGCCTTAGGAAAAAGGAGCTCTATCAGTGAGATCAGAACGCTGTAGAAAGGAGCAGAGCTCGCGTAGGTTCTTTCCCATTTGCTTCCAAGACAATTGTCCATTTTTACCTACCCATTCCATTCTCTGTTGGCTTCTATAATATTTGTGTAGGAGGAGGGGGACATAATAAAATAGAATGACCCTGGCCAGTACATTCTTTGGATATTTTGAAAGTGGGCGAGACGTTCAGCTCCAAGAACAAAATTCATTTCACGTTCTTGAGCAGGGTCTTAGGACACTTTGTTCTTCCTCACTTGATCACACTTTTCCCTTTGTTCCTTGAGCTCTGGCATCGTAGCCACTGGGGCCTTGGGCTTCCATACAGGCCCCATTTTGTGGGTCACTTTCTTTTCTGCTGTCGCCTGTTGCATTCTCTTTCCTTCATCTCTCCCTTCCTTTCTTTATTCCTCCTTCCCACTCCTCCTCTCTGAAAGCGTTCATAAAGTTGTTTCTTGTAAGAAGAGTAAAATAGAAACAAGATGGCCAACAATCTTACCACCCAGGTAACCCTTGTTGTTAGTTTTTAAAGCACTCTATGTACCAAGTTTAGCAAATTTAATTTAAATACTAGAGAAAGATGCAAAATAAAGAGTGAAAGTCTTCTTCCCAGCCACTCCCCACAGCTACTTCCTCCTCACAAGTACTCGTTAGTAACAGTTTCTTGTGATTATTTCCAGGAACAAATTAATGCACAATCCACGTTTCATCTATATTTTTATGTTTGTATGTGTATACCGTATTTCTTTTTTGTTTTTTTGAGACGGAGCCTCCCTCTGTCGCCCAGGCTGGAGTGCAGTGGCGCGATCTTGGCTCACTGCAAGCTCCACCTCCCGGGTTCACGCCATTCTCCTGCCTCAGCCTCCCGAGCAGCTGGGACTATAGGCGCCCGCCACCACGCCCGGCTAATTTTTTGTATTTTTAGTAGAGACGGGGTTTCACCGTGGTTAGCCAGGATGGTCTCGATCTCCTGACCTCGTGATCTGCCCATCTAAACCTCCCAAAGTGCTGGGGTTGCAGGCATGAGCCACCGTGCCCATCCTATACCGTATTTCTTTTGCCACATTAGTATCCATCTGAAATGACCTCCAATACCGATTGCTCTTCCCAGAGTTTCCCAGTTCTCCCCACTGACGTCTGGAGAGGCCCCAACCTGCACAAGGCAGGTCAGCTGCACAAGGCAGGAGTCTTCCGAGTGGGGGGTCCTGGAGGTGCGATGAGCCATTGGGATTCAAAACAAAAAATTAATACGTTTTTTTTTTTTTTTTTTTTTTGAGGCAGAGTCTCGCTCTGTCGCCCAGGCTGGAGTGCAGTGGCGCCATCTGCACTCACTGCAAGCTCCGCCTCCTGGGTTCACACCATTCTCCTGCCTCAGCCTCCCGAGTAGCTGGGACTACAGACGCCCGCCACCACGCCTGGCTAATTTTTTGTATTTTTTAGTAGAGACGGGGTTTCACCGTGTTAGCCAGGATGGTCTCGATTTCCTGACCTCGTGATCCGCCCGTCTCGGCCTCCCAAAGTGCTGGGATTACAGGTTTGAGCCACCATGCCCGGCCAAAATTAATACATATTTCTAATCCTTCTTTAAAAAAAACAACTTAATTGAGACGTAAGTGAATACATTAACCTGCAGGCATTTGAAGTGTATAATGTATACATTTGACTTACATATGTGCCTATAAAACCATTGCCACAATCGAGCTAGTAAATATTTTCCATGGCCCCCAAAAGTTTCCCTGTGCCTCCTCATGATTGATCTCTCTTGTCTGTAGGAAACCACTGATCTACTTTCTGTCACTACAGATTAGTTTGTATTCTCTAGAATTTTATGTAAATGGAATTATGCAGTAGGTACTCTTTGTAGGCAGTGGGTGGGGAGGGTCTGGCACATTTCACACGGAATAATTATTTTGAAATTTAAGCAGTCTTTAGTCTGTCTATCAGGTTGACAGTCTCTGTTCTTCCCCGTCTTATTAGGAGGTGTCCTCGCCTCACCCAATCTGCCTTTCTTGTGGTTTGCAGGATAGCTTCCTGCTGCATCAGAGCCGCCGGAGTGGAGGCCCCATGACCCTGTCACCTGTAGGTCGTGTCTTCCGTGGTGGTGGCAGCAGCAGCTGCCCACGTGTATGGAGCACTTGAGTGCCTGGGCCCTGGACCCCATGCCATTCTCATACTGGGTGCCCTTCACTGCCTGATTCCGCAGGGCTAATCCCATTGTCCTCAGGCCCGGAGCAGCGGGCTGGGATCCAGATCTGCCACGCCAGCTGTGCTCGGTCCCCGTGCTGGTGCTGTGAGAATGTGGTCGAGACCCAAATGGGCGGGAAAATACTTGGAAGACCACCCAGGAGACCCCAGGGCCCAGCTCCCTTGGAGCTGTCGTGTGCTTGGCGCAGCCCTTTCACAGTCTCCAATTAGAATTTGATAACAGTAACTCAGCGTCAGAATCTCTGTTTTTTAAAAACATACTATGCTTGGATATGATAATAAAAGCAGTTTAATTGAAAATAATAGATAACATTTCCAGAGAGCTTAATTTGTGCTAGGGCCTATCTCATTTAATCACCACAACAACCCTACAAATAGATACTATTATTGTCCCATGTTACAGGTAGTTGGGGGCTGGAAAGCCTGCCCAAGCTCCTACTGTGCATGCAATGCGTGCCCTCTCCTCTGCGGTCAGCCAGCCCTTGTTCAGCTCATTGTACCTCACCCTCTCTGACTATCTGTGCTGCGACCTTCCTGCATTTCTTTTCTTCCATCTTCCTTCTGCCACAGGGCCTTTGCATGTGCCAGCCTCTCCACCTGGGACACTCTCCTCCTCCCTGCAGCAGCCCCCTGACTTTGCCTTTGTTTTTTTGTTTGTTCATTTGTTTGTTTTGTTTTGTTTTGAGACAGAGTCTCGCTCTGTCCCCCAGGCTGCAATGCAGTGGCGCAGTCTCGGCTCACTGCAAGCTCCGCCTCCCGGGTTCACGCCATTCTCCTGCCTCAGCCTCCCGAGTAGCTGGGACTACAGGCGCCCACCCCCACGCTGGCCAATTTTTTGTATTTTTAGTAGAGACGTGGTTTCACTGTGTTAGCCAGGATGGTCTTGATCTCCTGACCTCATATCTGCCCACCTTGGCCTCCCAAAGTGCTGGGATTACAGGCATGAGCCACCGCGCCTGGCCTTGTTTTGTTTTTTTTTTTGAGACGGAGTCTCACTCTGTTGCCCAGGCTGGAGTGCGGTGGCACAATCTTGGCTCTCTGCAACCTCTGCCTCCTGGATTCAAGTGATTCTCCTGCCTCAGCCTCCTGAGTAGCTGGGATTGCAGGCGCACGCCACCACGCCTGGCTAATTTTTGTATTTTTAGTAGAGACAGGTTTTCGCCATGTTGGCCAGGCTGTCTCAAACTCCTGACCTCAAGTGATCTGCCCACCTCAGCCTCCCAAAGTGCTGGGATTACAGGTGTGATCCCAGCCTGGCCTGACTTTCTTCTTAACTCCATCTCTTCCTCTGGGTTATGGGCTTCTCCAGCATCACCTTCTCAAGGAGGCCTGCTCTGCGGGTGTGGGCCGCCCCCTTGCTTCTATGCTTGGCTCCCTCTTCCACTCATTGTGGCTTTAGTCATAGTTGATGGTGGGTTCTTTGATTAATTATTGTCTCTCCCAATGGGTTGTGAGCTCCAGAGTATGGGGACCATGGTTTTCTTTTGCTTTTAGTTTTAGTTATCTGTTGGGTTCCTGGCAGCTACGTGAGCAGGGACACGGTAGGACCCAGGTGGTTTTTGCTGAGTGAATGGGTGGGTCTCCAGAAACACTGGTCTCCCGGTGGACAGCAGCATCTTTTCCAGATGGCTGCTTTGGTCCTCTGTGGCCAGTTGGCTGTGGAGCTGCGTGTACTGGCCAAGCTCTGATGTGCTCTCTGGTCCTCTAACATCAGGACTTGGGGTCCGTTGGCCCTGTGGGGACAGGCATGCATGCTTTACCCCAGCTCAGCCGGCATCTCCAGAGTCTCGCTGCCTGTGGCACACTCAGCTTCTGTCCCCTCCACTACATCCCACCACCTGTACAAGGGGACCCTCAGGTACCGCGTCATCAGTTGCTGGTGAGGCCCAGGTGAGTTCATTCCCTTAGGACAGTACCTGTCACCAGGAATCTTTAAAACTCTCAGGTGATTCTCATGTGGCCCTGGGGCTGAGATGTTCCAGGTTTTGAGGACTTTGGCCAAGCGCGCGAACCTCTTGCAGGAGTGGTGGCCAGGCAAGAATGGGTGCTTTGCCCACCACTTTAGCTCAGGACTCTCAGCCCCCACTTTTAAAATGAGGTGCAAAATAAATGTGAGTGACTTAAACTTGGAGAGCACTTTTTTGTTGTTGTTGAGACAAGGTCTCACTCTGTCACCCAGGCTAGAGTGTGGTGGCGCCATCAGGGCTCACTGCAGCCATGACCTCGACCTCTTGGGCTCAAGTGATCCTCCTGCCTCAGCGTCCCAAGTGGCTGGGACTACAGGTGCGTGCCACCATGACCCCTAATTTGTTTGTATTTTTTTTATAGAGACAGGGTCTCACTGTGTTACCCAGGTTGGTCTCAAACCCCTGGGCTCAAGCAATCTGCCTGCCTGGGCCTCCCAACTTGTGAGGATTACAGGTGTGAGCCACTGTGCCCAGCCCAACACTTCTTAATGTTGGACTTCTAGACGATGATCAGAGGATGTCTGCAGCTCCCCCAGTACTCAGCCTCCAGCCCTGGCAATTTTCAGCTATGGCTGAGCATTAAAAAGTATGATGCCTGTGTCCCGCCCTCTGAGATCAGTCTGAGGCACAGCCTGGGCATCAGCATTTTGAAGCCTCCCATGCTGATTCCAGTGGGCATCCAGAACTGAGAGCCCCTGGGTTGGTGGGCCATGGGCAGCTGGCCCCAGGTGTGGCGAGAGGGGAGCCAGGGCTGGCATCTGAGGATTCCTGTCCACGCCCACCACCCTCATCACCCACCACCCTCATCACCCACCACCCTCATCACCCACCACCCTCATCACCCACCAGAGCACGGGAGGGTGGCCCTGGGCACTGCTCTGGAGCCGGCCACGGCTTTCCCTAGCTCCGTGGAGCCCAAACTTGGCTGTGTATTAGAATCACTTAGAAATTTTTTAAAATTCTAAAGCCTAGTCCACACCCCAGACTAAAACCACAGTTTCTGGGGGTAGGGCACAGGTGGCAGTAATTTTGACACCCCTAAGTGATTCCAACATGTGCAAACAGGCCGGGTGTGGTGGCTCACACCTGTAATCCCAGCACTCGGGAAGGACAAGGCAGGAAGATTGCTTGAGTTCAGAGTTCCAGGCCGGTCTGGGCAAGATAGTGAAATCTCGTCTCTACTAAAAAAAAAAAAAAATGTGGGCATAGTGGTGTGTGCCTGTAGTCCCAGCTACTCTGGAGGCTGAGGCAGGAGAATGGCTTGAGCCCAGGAGGTTGAGGCTGCAGTGAGCTGTGATTGTGCCTTTGCACTCCAGCCTGGGCAACAGAGCAAGACTGTGTCTCAAAAAAAAAAAAATGTGCGGACAAGTCTGAGAACCACTGTGTTAGGCTCTCAGCTGGGTCCTTGATTGAGATGAGAGCAACCACCATCATCCTTTCCAGTGCTGGGTCTGCTGTGCTGCTCGAGATAGTGTGTGTGGAGACCTGTCTCCTGCTGCTGTTTTTTTTTTTTTTTTTTGAGACTGAGTCTCGCTCTGTCACCCAGGCTGGAGTGCAGTGGCCGGATCTTAGTTCACTGCAAGCTCCGCCTCCAGGGTTTACGCCATTCTCCTGCCTCAGCCTCCCGAGTAGCTGGGACTACAGGTGCCCGCCACCTCGCCCGGCTAGCTTTTAGTATTTTTTAGTAGAGACGGGGTTTCACCGTGTTAGCCAGGATGGTCTCGATCTCCTGACCTCGTGATCCACCCGTCTCGGCCTCCTAAAGTGCTGGGATTACAGGCGTGAGCCACCGGGCGAACACCTGAAGTCAGGAGTTCGAGACCAGCCTGGCCAACATGGGGAAACCCCGTCTCTACTAAAAATACAAAAAATTAGCCAGGTGGGGTGGTGGGCGCTGGTAATCCCAGCTGCTCAGAAGGTTGAGGCAGTAGAATTGCTTGAACCTGGGAGGCAGAGGTTGTAGTGAGCTGAGATGACACCACTGCACTCCAGCCTGGGCGACAAAACAAGACTCTGTCTCGAAAAAAAAGAATATTTTTGTTGTTACTGTATTTTTTTTAAATAACCTTTATTTTTTAGAATAGTTTTGGGCTTACAAAAAACTTGATCAGAAAGTAGAGTTTCTGTATACTCACACTGCACAACCAGCCACCCACCAGTTTCCTCTATTATTTACATATCATATGTTAGTGTGTGTATATGTTACAATATCAGTACATTATTAACCGAAGTCCATAGCCTAAATTAGGGTTGTGTTGTGTAGTTCTATGGATTTTAGCAAATGACCGGGTGTGGTGGCTCACACCTGTAATCTTGGGCACTTTGCGAGGCCAAGGCAGGCAGATTGCCTGAGGTCAGGAGTTAAAGACCAGCCTGGACAACATGGCGAAACCCCCTGTCTACTAAAAAAGTACAAAAATTAGCTGGGCGTGGTGGTGCACACCTGTAGTCCCAGCTACTTGGGAGGCTGAGGCAGGAAAATTGCTTGAATTCGAGAGGCAGAGGTTGTAGAGAGCCGAGATTACGCCACTACACTCCAGCCTGGGAGACAGAGTGAGACTCCGTCTCAAAAAAAAAAAAAGTATAGTATGGATGTGTTCCTCCTTAGTGTGTCATACGGAATAGCTTCATTGCCCTAAAAATGTCCTGAGTTCTACCTGTTCATCCTATCCTCTTTCCCCGTCTGCTTCACCTCCCACCCTGCCGCCCCACCCAAGTTCCTGGCAAGCACTGCTATTGTCACTGTCTCTATAGGTTTGCCTTTTTCAGATATCCTGTAGTTGGAATCACACAGTATGTTGTCTTTTCACATTGGCTGCTTTCACTCAGCAATAAGCATTTCAGGTTTTTCCATGCCTTTTCATGGCTTGATAGCTCCTTCCTTTTTTATTGCTGGATAATATTCTATTACATAGTTGCACCATAGTTTATTTGCTCATCTCTTGAAGGCCATGTTGTTTGCCTCCAATTTCTGAGAATTTTGAATATAGCTGCTGTAAACATGTACGTACAGCTTTTTGTGTGGGCGTAAATTTGCAGTTTATTTGAGGAAATACCAAGGAGCACAATTGCTGGGTTGTATGTATGGTAAGAGTCTGTTTAGCCTTTTTTTTTTTTTTTTTTTGAGATGGAGTCTCACTGTCCCCCAGGCTGGAGTGCAGTGGCACCATCTCGGCTCACTGTAAGCTCCGCCTCCCAGGTTCATGCCATTCTCCTGCCTCAGCCTCCCAAGTAGCTGGGACTACAGGCACCCGCCACCATGCCCGGCTAATTTTTTTGTATTTTTAGTGGAGGCGAGGTTTCACTGTGTTAGCCAGGATGGTCTCGATCTCCTGACCTCATAATCCACCCACCTTGGCCTCTCAAAGTGCTAGGATTATAGGCGTGAGCCACTGCACCCAGCTGAGTCTGTTTAGCTTTGTAAGAAGCAAGCAGACTACTTTCCAAAACTTCCATTTTACATTTTTACCAGCAATGAGTGAAAGTTCCTGTGGCTCCGGGAGGCAGAGCTTGCAGTGAGCCAAGATCGTGCCACTGAACTCCAGCCTGGGAGACAGATCGAGATTCCGTCTCAGAAAAAAAAAGAAAGTTCCTGTTGCTCCACTTCTCTACTAGCATTTGATTTCTCTGTTTCATATTATTCCAGAGATCAGGCATATTCCAAAACCCTCTAGTTCAAAAATCCAAACTGGGGCTGTTGGGGCACAATGGCACCCGCCTGTAATCCTAGCACTTCAGGAGGCCAAGGCGGGTGGATCACCTGAGGTCAAGAGTTCGGGACCAGCCTGGCCAACATGGTGAAACCCCGTCTCTACTAAAAATAGCAAAAAATTAGCCAGGTGTGGTGATGTGCGCTTGTAGTCCCAGCTACTCGGGAGGCTAAGGCAGGAGAATTGCTTGAACCCGGGAGGCAGAGGTTGCAGTGAGCCGACATCAAGTCACTGCACTCCAGCCTGGGTGACAGAGCAAGACTCCATCTACAAACAAAAATAAAAACAAAACCCAAAAATCCAAACTGGGAGAGAATCTGGTAGATCATTCATTCGTGGACATCACTGGAAAACTCTTAGGTTAAGTCTAAATCAGTCTCAACCTTTGCTTTCCAAACTTGGGAGGGTGGTTTGCTCCTACTACCTTCCTGAGTCATGCTGAGGGAGCCCTGTATCCTTAAAAACAAGCAAGAATGCATGCTTAGGTGGCCAAGTGAGAAGGCTGTTGCCTGGAGCTGAGGCGTAACAGCTGGGCCTCGACCAGCCGTGCTGGACCATGATGTGACCTTGAGCATGAGAGGCACATGCTAAGAACAGCACAGCGGAAAGACGGGCTCCTGAGATCCTGTAGGTACAGTGGGGTCTCTGCACCGGCTGTGACCTGCCTACCTGCAGACTTCTTTTTTGTCAAAGAATAAAATTCTAGCTTTTTGAAGTCCGGGTGGGATTTTTTCTTTTGTTTTTGTTTTTTGATTTTGGTCCTTTTTGTTGTTTGTAGCCAAACCTTATTCTAGCAGATATGAGTGATTCTGTGGTTTGGCACAATGTCGCTGTGTCCCACACACCGGGGGCCTCGAGTGCTTGCTGGTGTTAGGTGACACCAGGCAGTGGTGTGAGTTGCGGAAGGGCAGGGGGAAAGGAGAGGTGCCCTGGGGATGGCATCACCCGCCCTGTACACATTCCTATGAATAAGCAGGCCAGGGGCCTATAGAGATGGTGTTGGTGGGTGCAGAGTTGGTTACAGCAAGGTACGGAGGTTGTTCACAGCACCACAGAAAAGGCCTTGGGCTCAGGGTGAGTGGGGAGAAACAGGAAAATGAAGGCACCCTCGGAGCTGGCTGCAGAGTAGAGAAGAAACAGAAAGAAGGTTCCAAAAGAATGTGGGTACAGGTCTAGAAAAGAGCCGGTGAAAGAGAGACCAGGAACAGCAAGTGGTCAGCGTTTCTCAGTCTCCCTAGACACACGGTTTTCATAGGGAGAGGCAGCGTCAGTCTTTGGGAGAACGCCAGTCTGCTTGCATCCTGCGCTTACGCTGTCATCAGGAGCAACAAAATGTGCGTGTTTTTAAAATGAGAAGTGCACATGCCATAATTTGGGGATACAGGATTTTGTTGTTTTTTTTGTTGTTGTTGAGGACCTGGCTCCCTTTGGTTATGACACTCCCTGTTTTCAAGTCCTGTGGCTTCCCTTCATCCCTGGTCCTTGCTCCAGTCTTCCAGGCCGGCTCATCTGCCTCTCTCTCACCCACACCCGCCTCTCCATACTCACCCCCAGCCCCTGGGCCTTGCACCCACTCCAACACCCTGGGCTCCTTGCTCAACCTAGAAGACAGCAGTGCTCCCTGGCCTTAGGTCTCTGCCAGGCTCCCCAAGTCACTTGGTGCTCCAGCATCCCCTGACTACCCTTCCTCCAAGCCACGGATGCCTCCGAGCATCATTGTGTGTATGTATCTTGCGTATGTGTGTTGCGTGTCCCCCACCCAACGCCAGCACCCTGAGAGCAGGGCTGCTTGTTCTGTTCACCGCTGGGTCCCCGGCGTTTAGAATGGCACCTGGTGTTTGCTTGCCATTTGCTGAGTGAATGCACAGTTGAAATGACTAAAGCTAAAGCTAATTGACTAAAGCTGGCAATATTGAAACAAGTTTAAATTTAAGTACAAAAGTGCTGCAGGAAGGTAAGTGATTAGATTGGGGAGGATACGAAAGAATTGGATTTTAAGCCTCGCGTAAACATTGTGAGCCCTGTACTCCAGTTAGGATCAGACTCAGTGGAGTGGGTAGCTTGCTCTCCTTTAGGAACCAGCCTCCTGGCCCCTTGCCATTAAGGCTGATGGGGACCTCCCCTCCTCCTATGGTATCTCGGGTTCAGAGAACGAGAACTCAGGCAGATGGTGCTGCTTGGCCCTCCCAGTGCAGCCACCCACCAAAGCTCATTCACTGTTTGATTTGGGGGTTGGGGAGAATAAGAACAGAGCCTGCAGACTCCATCTCCTGCTGCCAAAGCTCTAAGGCCCAGGATGAGAATAGAGGGGCACGAGGGAGGCCCAGAAGTGGGGCAGGAGCCTGGTCTTGGAGCTGAGGCTGGCACTTCCAGTGGCCGAAGAGGTTCTTGGGATGTGCATGGATTTCCAAGTCCATGTAAGGGGTGCCAGGAGAACGGTAGTGAATTAACAGCTTCTTCCACGACACAGATGGAAAAGTCACTTTTATTTTAGGCCTGACAGTTTTCTTCCTCTGTCTCCCCCCACACCCCCAAGCATCAGTTCCATCCCAGAAGAGTAACCTAAAGGGACGCCTGCAGAAGCACGGCCTCCACACACAGCCCAGAGGCTTTGCGTTGCTCACACTGGCTTTTTTTTTTTTTTTTTTTTTTTGTAGGACGGAATCTCACTCTGTTGCCCAGGCTAGAGTGCAGTGGCACAATCTCAGTTCACTGCAACCTTCGCCTCAGGGTTCAAGCAGTTCTCCTGCCTCAGCCTCCTAAGTAACTGGGATTACAGTCACCCACCACCACGTCCGTCTAATTTTTTTTTTTTTTTTTTTTTTTTTGTACTTTTAGTAGAGACAGGGTTTCACCATGCTGACCAGGTTGGTCTCTAACTCCTGACCTTAGGTGATCCACCCACCTCGGCCTTCCAAAGTGCTGGGATTACAGGCATGAGCCACCATGCCCGGCCCATGCTGGCATTTTAAAAGACACAGTGCTCTGGTGCTCCCCTGGGCATCACCTAAAATGACTGTTCTGAGCCTGGAGGAACTGAGTTGGGGAGCTGGAGCCTGGCAGCCTGGCGTCTGAGTTTCCTCTGTGTCAGCTCTCCAGAAAGCCCTCATGGGGAGAAACAGAGCTCAGGAAAAGCTGAGGGCATGGCCCACTTCTAGGCAGTGTTAATTATGGGCTCTGGAGTGGTATTTTCCTGTCCTCAAGTCACCAGCCTCCAGGGCTGCTGATGGGGACTGAATTGTCCCAAGGCCTCCCAGACCCCTCCTCTGACACTGCTCCTGACACCTTGGCCTGGCTTGTGCTGTGCTGTGGAGCGGTTGCTGGGTGGGAGAGGGGAGAAGGGATGGTGTCCGGTGGGAGGCTGGCAGAGTGGGCACTGCTGCCTGTGAGTCAGGGAGTTTCACAGCAGAAGATGCCCCTGTGTGGGCTGCGACGGGGATCTCGAGGGGAGGCAGGCACTACCCGCTTTGGGTCTGAGGCTGCTGGCAGGAGGTTCCAGCCCACCTGGGCCTCCTGGGGCCTCGCCCGAGGTTGATTGTCTTCCCCTGCCTGGAAAGTTCACCTGCCCGCCCACAGGTGCATGCACATACGTGCACAGTCCCCCGAAGGCCCTGGTGAACAGTCTTTCTTTCCAGTGGAGTCTCATTGTGTTTTGCAGACTTCATTCTTCCCAGCTCGTTTGTGAGGCGAGTAAGGGGTATCATTACCACTCTTTACTTGTTAAGTTGCCCAAGAGAGGAAAAAAAACAAACAAGAAAGTTTTTCCTCCTCCGAGAGTCTAATTACTTGTTTGGTAAGTCTCAACCCATATACATTTCCAAAGAGAGACACTCGACGCCTGCCGAAGAAATGTCCTTGGGCAGGTTTCAGAGACCCTCTGTCCGCCATCCTGCCGTCTGCCAGTGCTGCAGCTGGGCAGGACTGTTGGCAGCACTTTTCAGTGAGCTTAGGAAACCGATTCTTGCAGTGGTCCTTGCAGAAGTCCCCACCCTGCTGTAGCCATCCATGCTCTGTGCCTGTTCTGCCTCCGTCTGGACATGCCATGCTGCTTTGTGCTGCCGTGCCTCCATCTTTTCTGTCTGTCAGAAAAGAGACATTCCCATTCCACCTTCCACATTTCATATTCCTTGTCTTGTCTCCTCACCACCCCCAGGTAACACCTGCCCCTCGGAGAAGGCTCTGTACCTTTTACCTGCTTTGATTTTTGGATAAAGACATTCACTTGTATTTCTTGATCTGGCTTCTGTTCCTCCTAGACCGTGAGCTCCTTGAGGTCCAGGTCTCCTCTAACTTGCCTTTTTATCTTCCACACCTGGCTAGTTCCTGAACACAGTGGAGTGTGCTGAAGTGGGTCCTCAGGGTGGGATGCTCACCCTCTAGAATGGTGAAGGCTCAAGTATGTGCTTCTGATGTGTCCCTAACCCAGCTTCCAGGTTCTTGATTCTGATGCCCTACCCGTTGTCAAATTTAACATCTTTCTTCTGGATACTGCCAGCCCATCTTAGGACTTGTTCTCAGTCTCCCTGTCTTGGTCCATTTGAGCTGCTGTGACAAAGTACCTTAGACTGGGTAATTTATAAACTGGGAAATTTATTGCTTACAGTTCTGGAGGCTGGGAAGTCCAAGATCAAGGTACCAGCAAATTTGGCATCTGGTGAGAGCTGCTCTCTGCCCCAAAGATGAGGTCTTCTGGCCAATTCCTCATGTGGCAGAAGGGTAAAAGGGGCAACCAGCTCCCTCAGACCTCCTTTCTTTATCAGGGCACTGACCCCATTTGTGAGAGCTCCATTCTTATGACCTAATTTTCCTCCCAGAGGCCCCACCTCTTGATGCTATCACACTTGGGATTAAATTTCAATATACGAGCTTTGGAGTCACGTAAACACTCAGAACATAGCACTCTCTTAGCTGTGTACTACTTGGTCAGATTTGGTTTGGATTCTCTCCGTTCATTAGTTCTAATTCTTCCACGCACTGGCTACGTTTTTAGGTATGGGGCCTGTAGAGATGACCAACACAGATGTGACCCCTGCCCTTGTGGGACTCCTGTTGTGCTGGGGAGAGACAGAAGGAGAAGCAAGTCAACTGCTAAGTTGGATAATGTTGAGGAATGAGAGCAGAGTGGAAACGTAGGCTCTGCTCCTGGATGGGGTGTGGGAGCTCACGGTGCAGAGAACACGTGGGGTGGGAGGTCTTGGGCAGCCATCCTTAGAGAAGATGCCTAGACACATTCTTTTTTATGTTTCTACTCTCCTGCTTGTAAGAATGTCCTTAAGTAGTCTGACAGAAAAAAATTCTGAGTATGTAAGGTTCTTCCTGTTTGTTGATGTGGTCAGATTTTTTTTTGTTTGTTTTTGGAGAGATGGAGTCTCACTCTGTTGCCCAGGCTGGCGTGTTGGAGTGCAGTGGCGCGATCTCAGCTCATTACAACCTCTGCCTCCCGAATTCAAGCAATTATTCTGCCTCAGCCTCCTGAATAGCTGGGACTATAGGCACATGCCGTCATGCCCGGCTAATTTCTTTTGTATTTTGGTAGAGACAGGGTTTCACCATGTTGCCCAGGCTAGTCTCGAACTCCTGAGTTCAGGCCTTCTGCCTGCCTCAGCCTCCCAAAGTGCTAGGATTACAGGTGTGAGCCACTGCGCCTGGCTGATGTGGTCAGACTTTATCATGGATGTTTGGTTAAATCGGTCAGGGGAAGCTGGTTCCCACAGCGCACACTTGCTGAGGTGACATGCCCCAGGCTGTGGGAGGCAGGCGAGGTGTGCTCCCAGCAGGGATGGTGGACCGGGGACACCTAAATGTTGCAGCAGCAAGGGTGCTGCAGAGGCCATAGTGGGATCANCACATGCCGTCATGCCCGGCTAATTTCTTTTGTATTTTGGTAGAGACAGGGTTTCACCATGTTGCCCAGGCTAGTCTCGAACTCCTGAGTTCAGGCCTTCTGCCTGCCTCAGCCTCCCAAAGTGCTAGGATTACAGGTGTGAGCCACTGCGCCTGGCTGATGTGGTCAGACTTTATCATGGATGTTTGGTTAAATCGGTCAGGGGAAGCTGGTTCCCACAGCGCACACTTGCTGAGGTGACATGCCCCAGGCTGTGGGAGGCAGGCGAGGTGTGCTCCCAGCAGGGATGGTGGACCGGGGACACCTAAATGTTGCAGCAGCAAGGGTGCTGCAGAGGCCACAGTGGGCTCAGCGCCGGCCTCAGTGCTTTGCCGCAGAGAGTCTAAGGATGTGAGCCTGGTGTCCAGTGAGCCTTGTAGCTCGGGGCCTGTGGCACAGGACTCTTGGTGTCACTTGGCTGTGGGCAGCCGAGCACCCTGACCACTGCCTGATGTGGATGGCCAGATGATCAGGGAGCAGTTGTCCCGAGTGCAACCATACCTTGAAGACCAGGTAAGAGAACATTCAGGAAAACATTGACATTCACAAAACTCCAGAAGTACTTGGAAACCACCAGTTGCTTCATTTCCCCAGGTAATACCTGTGGTGTCAGAGAAAGCAAAAACTGGTTACCTTGGGCCAGGGGTCAACGGCCAGCCCCTTTCGTGGGAACGGTGTGCCCTGCCCTCCATTCCCCGCTCTAACTCTCTGTCCCCTTTGGCCTGACAGGTGAAGACATGCACCTGTGGTGCCCCTCACTGCAAGAGGTCAGGGAGGCTTTCCATAGCCTGGGTGCCCACAGTCCTGCCCTGTACCCTCTGGGGCTCCTTTGGCACGGCGGCAGGTGAGTACTTCTCCTTCCTCACTGCCTTTTTCTTTCATTTTTTCTTTAAGAGACAGCATCTGTCTCTCTCTGTCACCCAGACTGGAATACAGTGGTACAATCATAGCTCACTGCAGCCTCCACCTCCCAGGCTCAAGTGATCCTCCCCCGTCAGCCTCCTGAGTAGCTGCCACTACAGGCACGCACAGCCACGCCTGGCTAATTTTTAAATTTTGTGTAGAGGTCGAGGGGTCTTCCTATGTTGTCCAGGCTGGTATTGAACTCTTAGGCTCAAGTGATCCTTCTGCTTTGACCTCCCAAAGTGCTGAGGTTACAGGTATGAGCCGCCCCACACCCAGCCACCTGTTGTCTTGTTTGTTTGGAAGGTGCTGGACTCAGGCTCTATCCCATGTGTATGGAATTACAGAACAACCACACACCGCCACCTGTGGATCTGAGTATCACACCAAGAAGGAATTTCCTTGCTCCCAGCCTCAGGGAGATGGGAAGCCCCCGGGATGGATGAGCCTGTTTTTGGCACTTTCTGACTCAGCCTCTGCTGCCTGCTCCTCTCTGGTGAAACCCAGACTTCGAAACCTGGTTAATATCCTTGCAGACACATCCCAGTCTCTTGAGTCTCTTCAAGCCACTTGTTTGGCCCCTTACCTAGTATCCACTTGGGAACAGCAGGGCATGCTTTTACGTTCCCACAACCCTCAGTTTTGTGTTGTGAGTGCCCCCGTTGAGCCCCGGGCTGGCTTGCTGGTGGACAGTCATGATCATTTGCCTTTGCTTGGTCCCTGCCTGCGGGGAGGAGCGCCACGTGATGCATAAGTAGCTCTGGTGGGCGTATGGTGACTTAGCTTACGGTCGTAAAAGTGTTATATATCATCATCTTGTTCTACACACTTTAGCACATCCAAACTCTCTTGAGAACCCTTGGAGAAGGTGATTTGAGATGGAACAGAGTGTTTTGAAGCCTGGAGGGGCTGTTGTATAGGACTCCCCCCACCCCCTGCTTCCCGCTGACAATCTCTCAGCCCCAGGAGGTGCCAGGCCCCCCTTGCCTCGCCTCAGTGGGCAGATGTTCCTCTGCATGGAAAGTGGGAGCTCTCCTAAGAACCTGTTCCACGACTGTGTTTAGCAATTGTCTGCCAAGCCAAACCGCACTCAGCTCTGCTATAAATACCCCACACATGTGCCAGCCTGCCGCGCTCCTGCCCCTTTCCCTCCCGGAGCTCACAGCTCCATGTCTGGTGTAATGAGCCACTTGCCTCCTCCTGGCACAGAGCTGCAGTCGCACACCATCTTGGATGAGCAGGGGAGAGAATTACACTCAGAAAAACAAATGAACGTCTGAGGCAGGCAGGGGCCATGGAGTCCAGAAGAGCCACTTGTGACTGCTGTAATGAGTGTCCCTGTGTCCTCCTGGGAGTGGGAGGCGGTACTGGAGATGCAGCCACCGGGTCTTGTTCTATTCTGCAAAGAGCTGCTTCCCCCACTACCTCCCGGTTCTCCTAGGATGTGACTGCGGCCTGCCCTTCATGCTGCGGAACAAGTCTGTTGTCTCCAGAGGCAGAGTGGGCAGGAGGGATGAGAACTGTGGCCCTTTAAACACATCTTCTTAAGTACTTGGGAACACAAACCCCACCATGCAGACTTCAGCTTTTCCAGATGCAGTTCAGCTTTGTGTGGGAGGAAAGCAGAGCTGTGTTGTCCTAGATCAGAGCCCAGGGAGCTGCCAGGGCCTCATGTCGTGTCCCAGACACACCGTTTTAACATCTACCTCTGGGCCCCAGAATGTTGGCCAGGCTGTTGACACCATTTCCCATCAGAGGATTCAGAACTACCCTCAAGGACCTGACTGACAGCCACAGGGGTGAGTTCTCTGCTGCTGGCTCTGGGAGCAGGCTGGGGACCACCTGCCAAGCCCCTCAGGGCTGGGAAGGCTTTCCTGCTTGGAGCCCCTACACTGTGTCTTCCTCATGGTAGGAGGATGGCGAAAATGCTTGGGTAGGTTTCCTGGACTGCTGCTTGTGTCATGGATTGGAGGGTGACCCCTCTGGGGTGTTCAGGAAGCATCAAGGACGTTCCAGCATCTCCTCCCCAAGGGCACGGCATCCTTCATGGATGCATGGGCCACAAGAGAAACCCCACGGCAGGCCATCTTCTCCCTGTGGTCCTTCTTGTCCTGGCTCCTCACCAACTCGGAGGCTGTCTTGCGCGAGCTGGCTCCGCCCAGGCATCTCTTTTCTGCTGACTTCCAGGGATGCCTTCATTCAGGGGAACAGATGCCTCTGGGGCTTCTCCTGGGCTACCCACAGCACCTCACAATGGCCAGGGGTCAAAATGAGGGACTCAGACATCTGTGCATGGCCCCACTGTGACTGGGCTGTCTCTCTAGTTGCTGTGAGACACGTCTTCCACCATTTCTTCCTAATCTCGGATTTCCTTAAAAGCCATCACCATCTCCTATCTAGTGCTTCTGGATTTCCGTTCAGAAAGATGTAGTCCTTCCACAGCTAGGCCATGCAGATCCCCTGGCATCCACCTTATTGGAAACAGTGGTCCTCTGCTCAGTCATGAGACTGGGGAGGGGAAATGGGAGGACGTTTCGGGAAAAGGATGGAGCATGGATATGAGTGGGAAGAGGGTGGTGGGGGAGCTTGTCAGCATCCTCAGAGGGGCTCGTGCCCATGTTGCTACACAGAATGGGCCTTGCCAGGTGCCCCCATCTCCCCCAGGAGCACAAGGGAGGTCCTTAGGTAGCTGTGCGTGGTCCTCCAAGGCTGTTCCTGCTGCCAAGCCCAGCTGAAGTTAGAGCCTGCTCCGATGCACAGGCCTGGCCACTGAAGATCAAAAGCCTGAAGCTGTTTCCTGGTGCCAGAAGCCTTGGCCACTTGGTTTTCTTTTTTTCTTTTTCTTTTGAGACAGAGTTTCACTCTTGTTGCCCAAGTGCAGTGGTACGATCTCAGCTCACTGCAACCTCCACCTTTGGGTTAAAGCAATTCTCCTGCCTTAGCTTCCTGAGTACCTGGGATTACAGGTGCATGCCACCATGCCTGCTAATTTTTGTTTTTTGTTTTTTTTTTAGTAGAGATGGGGTTTCACCATGTCGGCCAGGCTGGTCTTGAACTCCTGACCTCAGGTGATCTGCCTGCCTCGGTCTCCCAAAGTGCTGGGATTACAGGCATGAGCCACCACGCCCCGCCAGCCACTTGATTTTCAAAGGAGCAGCCTGATGCAGAGGCCAAAGGGGGAAATACACGACAGTTAACACATTGACAGGGCGTCCTATCAAGTGCAGGGGCAACTGGTTGAGGAGGCAGCTCTTGGTTAAGGCGGCAGTGGTTCTCATACGCTGTACCTGCTGTCTTTCATCTGAGAACGTCGGAATGCCGTACAGATGGTAACTTCATTATGTTTTCAACTTATGGGGGAAGATGCGGAGACCTGGGTAGAGGTCAATGACGTGTCGTCCCTCATAAGGTTAATGAGTATTAAACAGTGTCTCTGAGACAGAAACCCAGTTCCTGGGTGCTGGCCACAGACCCTGGAGCCAGGCGTGGGACCGATGAAGCTGCTTTCCTCATAGAGTCCAATGGTGGGACCATCAGCTCACTCTAACCTGCTGAGCCCAAGAAGGGAGCAGGGATAACAGGCCGTTGAATTCCCTGGCTGTGACCCCATACTGGCAGCCCCTTGCGGGCAGCTGATTGGGGATCGTCCGATGCTGCATCTCAGAACGGCAGCCGCAGATGCCAGCAGTTCAGTCAAGTGATTCCTCCAAAGGGCATGGATTAGAGGACCCCATTATATTGCCCATGAGCCTGTGGGCCCACAAAGTTCCGGAACTCTGGCCAGCCAGGCCTTCACTTGGGGAGGCTGACATTTCTTTCCAAGGAGGAAAGGGCTCTCCCCACAGCCACACTCCCTCTCCAGCTCAGAGAATACGTGTCACCACCTCACACCTTCAACGTTCCTTCTCCCCTTGGCAGCATCTCTCTCCTGCAGATGTTTGTCGTCAACTCTGGCTGCCTATGCTTACAAACCTGAAAACACACCCTCCTATGGGTGCACGTGTTGCACGCTCAAGGCTGGGACAAACCTGAGCTCCCCCTCACTGGCACAGGCCCAGCCTGTGCCCAGATGTGCAAATGCCAGCCTCACCCATTCAGTTGTGGCCCTAATAAATGCCGAAATTTGGGAGAAGGACTGAGCCCAGCCCCTTTCTCCACTCCCCACCAAGTTTGGTTTGTTGGCACCAACTTCCTGGTACCTCAGAGACAGATCTCCTCCTTCCCCTCTGAGGTCAGCGCCAAGTGGAGAAGAGCAGAGACTTCACAGGAGCTGTAGGACAGCGCTCTTCCTCCCCTGTGCCAGGGGCCTGCCTGGAGCCTGCTGTCATCAGCAGTGTGCTTGTCGCCGGTATCTTCACTTAGCACTGTTAGCAGGAACCTTAAGCCATTTCTTAAGAGTGGAGAAGTGGGTGAGACAGCAGAGGGGACCCTCACCATAAGCTCATTTAACATACTTGAAATCAACAGTGTTCATTTGGCCACAGAAAGGGTGAAGGTGATCGTGCCCAGGCTCTCATCCTGTGAGCGTGGGCCTGGGAGGGAGGCTTGTGGGAAGGGTGATGAGACTGCCATCCAGTAAGACCCACCAAGGCCCCCCTAACTAAGCATCTCACCACCCTGTGTGTGGCTTGGTCTTTAAAGGGGGCGGAGGGGGGGGATTTTTCTTCCCCAGCCCCGGCCTCTAACATCACCTGGTGCTCAGCCAGATCCGGTCCATCACTCGGGGAAATGCCATGCTGGGCTTGTCAGCAGACAGCACATCAGCTCAGGGTGACACCTTTGGAGGAGGTTTTCAGGGATGTTTCTATTCTGATTTCCGCCGTACTTGCTGTCTTATGAGGCAGCCCCCGTGACAGCTACCACGTGGAGCACTTTGCAGTGTATGCAGGGTCAGCTTTGCGGAGCAGACCCAGGGAGGACTCGAGGACTTTGCGGGGATTGGAAGTGTGCTTTTGTGGTTTCCAAGTTCTGGAAAACTAAAGCTGGAGGCCTCACCTGAGTGGTAACATGTGGGAGCTAGTCCCCAAGGAGCCCCCCGCATGCATCCCCTGCTCCTAGCGTTCACATGGTTCTGTAGCTGCCTCCTACGCCAAGTTAGGTTCGGCCTGTGTGACCAGCAGAAGAGATGGGATGTCACTTTCAAGGTTAGGTTATGAAAGGCTGCGGCTCTGTCCTGGGCACATTCTCGCTCCCTCTCTTTCTCACCGCTGGCTTTGGAGAACCAGTGGCCATATGGAGAAACCCTGTGGAGAGGCCCTGGGGCCTGCGGATCAGCGACCAGGAAAGTGAGCCGGGAGGCAGGCCCTCCAGCCCAGTCAGGCTCAGGTGACTGCAGCCCCACCCAACACCTTGAGGGCAACATCTGAGAGACCTCTGAGCCAGGACCACCCAACGGAGCTGCCCCTGGATTCTTGGCCCTCAGAGACGACATGAGATCATGTGTGTGGAGGGATTTGCTGTGCCCAGCAGATGAGCAGCCTCAGGGCAGCAGTGTCCCACCTTGTGCCTCACTCCTGCTCCTGTGCCCTGTCCTGGGTTTCCCATTGTCACTGTTGTTGTCTTACCACAGAGTGCTTCCAGGCGAGGCTGGCCTGAGTGAGAACAAGGAGCAGGATGCTCCCCAAGAGGTGGCCTTGGACATCAGCCTGGGCCACATCTACAAGGTGAGTCGAGCTGCCTGCCTCACCCAGGGCACTGTCGGCTCGTAGTTCAGACCCATTCCGCAGCTTAATTTGGGGAGCGTCATGGAGAACCTCTGGCGAGCTCAGCACCACGGTAGGCACTGTGCTGGCTGTAGGCTGGATGCTACAGAAACCGTGTTACGGGAAACGGGTCCTGATCTAGGCCCCAAGAGGGGGTTCTTGGATCTTGCACAAGAAAGAATTGGGGCCAGGTGTGGCGGCTCATGCCTGTAATCCTAGCACTTTGGGAGGCTGAGGCATGCGGATGTTTTGAGGTCAGGAGTTCCAGACCAGCCTGACCAACATGGTGAAACCCCATCTCTACTAAAATTAAAAATGTTAGCGGGGCGTGATGGCGGGCACCTATAGTCCCATCTACTCAGGACGCTGAGACAGGAGAATTGCTTGACCTTGGGAGGCAGAGGTTGTAGTGAGCTGAAATGGCACCACTGCTTGCAGTCCAACCTGGGTGACACAGTGAGACTCCATCTCAAAAAAAACAACGGACACAGTGGCTCATGCCCATGCCAGCACTTTGGGAGGCTGAGGCGGGTGGATCACTTGAGGTCAGGAGTTGGAGACCAGCCTGGCTAACATGGTGAAACCCCATCTTTGCAAAAAATACAAAAATCAGCCAGGCGTGGAGGCTGAGGCAGGAGAATCGCTTGAAACCGGGAGGTGGAGGTTGCAGTGAGCTGAGATTGCGCCATTGCACTCTAGCCTGGGCAACAAGAGAGAAACTCCATCTCAAAAATAAAAAGAATTGGAAGCAAATCCACAGAGTAAAATGAAAGCAAGTTTATTAAGAAAGTAAACTAATAGGCTGGGTACGGTGGCTCATGCCTGTAATCTTAGCGCTTTGGGAGGCCAATGCGGGTGGATCGCCCGCAGTTCGGAGTTCAAGATCAGCCTGGCCAACATGGCAAAACCCCATCTCTACTAAAAATACCGAAATTAGTTGGGCGTGGTGGCGTGTGCCTGTAATCCCAGCTACTTGGGAAGCTGAAGCAGGAGAATTGCTGGAACCCGGGAAGCAGAGGCTGTAGTGAGCCAAGATCGAACCACTGCACCCCACCCTGGGTGACAGAGCAAGACTCTGTCGCAAAAAAAAAAGCAAAAGGATAAAGAATGGCTACTTCATAGGCAGAGCAGCCTCAAGGGCTGCTGGTATAGTATTTTTATGGTTATTTCTTGATTATATGCTAAATAGGGGGTGGATTATGAGTTTTCCAGGAAAGGGATGAGCAATTCTCAGAACCGAGGGTTCCTCCCCTTTTTAGACCACATAGGGTAACTTTCTGACGTTGCCATGGCATGTGTAAACTGTCACGGTGTGGGTGGGAGTGTGTTTCAGCATGCTAATGCATTGTTAGCATATAATGAAGCAGTGAGGCTGACCAGAGGTACCTCTAGTCATCATCTTGGTTTTGGTGGTATCTGGCCGGCCTCTTTCCGCCAACCTCCTCTCTCATCCTATAAGAACACCTGACCTCCTGGGAGTGCAGCCCAGCAGGTCTCAGCCTTATTTTACTCAGCTCTTATTCAAGATGGAGTCGCTCTGGTTCAAACACCTCCGACAAACACACACTCCACACTTGTGCCTGCCACCCAGGACCCTGCAGGGGCCTCGAATCCTGGCCTCACTGTTTCCTGAGCTCCTACGCAGCATGACCGCGGGGCTCACAGTACCATCCCTCCTGCCTAAGTGTCTCCCAGGGAACTGGTCCTCGAAGTTCTCTCCCGTTCCCCCACAGCCTGGCCACCCTTGCCCTCTTCTTTCTCTCTAGTTTCTGGCGCTGTGTGCCCAGGCCCAGCCGGGGGCCTACACTGACGAGAACCTCGTGGGACTGATGGAGCTGCTGTGCCGCGCCGGCCTGGACGTGGGGCTCCGCCTGCTGCCCAAGGTTGACCTCCAGCAGCTTCTGCTCTTGCTCCTGGAGAACATCCGGGAGTGGCCGGGGAAGGTACCACACGCCCAGAGCCTGGTCCTCACACAGCTTCATCACTAGGGACCAGGGTGGCCCCTAGAGTGCCCTGGGTGGGGATGGCATTGCCTGGAGGTCATCGGAACGCCCCTGGTCTCTGTGACTGCCCACTTACTCCCCTGTGCGGGCTGGGAGGCGAGAGCATTGGGAAGGCAGCGTCCCCATGCAGCCCGTGGGATGTCCCCTCTCCTGCAGCTTCAGGAACTATGCTGCACCCTGAGCTGGGTGTCTGACCACCACCACAACCTGCTGGCCCTCGTGCAGTTCTTCCCGGACATGACCTCCCGGAGCAGGTGGGTGCTGCTCCCCTGCTGCCTCCTCCCTCTCACATGCATCTTTGCGGGTTCTTGCAGGAATCCAGAGTCCTCCCCATCAGCCCCAACAAACCTCCCCCGCCCAATTTCTAATCCCTAGGAGGGAGAACTAAAAATATAACTCTCTAATGAGTTCTTTACAAATGAAAAAAAAGGCCTAATTTTCTTAACGTGGTCTTATTAGCAAAACAATTGCCTTGTGCAATTAGCTCCTGCCTGTAGGGCCCCCACTCTCCTTTCTTTGGGGCTCCCTCCCCAGTCTTCAGCTCCTTGTCATTCTGACCTCAGCTGAATTATGTCCCCTGATCACCCCATTCCCACTTGCACACTCTCAATTCATCCTTCTGTTTTCTTTCCTGCCTAGCATTTGCCCCTGCTAGAAATTGTTACTCTTTGTTTACTTGTTTATGGCTGTGGCTTTCCTCGAAGTTACGTCTACCAGAACAGCTCCTTTGTCAGGGCCACTGCCATATTGTCCTGGATCTAGAACAGTGCCTAGCGTGCTGTTTAGCACTCTGTAAATTCTTTTTTTTTTTTTTTTTTTTTTTCCGTGAGACAGTCTTGCTCTGTTGCCCAGCCTGGAGTACAGTGGCGCGATCTCGGCTCACTGCAAGCTCCACCTTCTGTGTTCACGCCATACTCCTGCCTCAGCCTCCCAAGTAGCTGGGACTACAGGCGCCCACCACCACACCCGGCTAATTTTTGTATTTGTAATAGAGACGGAGTTTCACTGTGTTAGCCAGGATGGTCTCAATCTCCTGACCTCGTGATCTGCCCGCCTCGGCCTCCTAAAGTGCTGGGATTACAGGCATGAGCCACCGCGCCGGCCTGTAAATTCTTTTTGAATGAATGAAGTGGGTAAACAAACTCAGCCAAGGAGGAAATAAGGCCCACTGGCTGGATCTGGCCGTGCTTCTCTCTCCGCCTTCCTTCTCCCACTTTTGGCCACAGTCTTACGGAATTGCCTGCCTTTCCCAGAGCAGACCACTCCCATCCACTCGCCTCTCTCTTCTCTCTCCATCTTCCCTTCTCTTTCTGGGCCTGTCCGTTTGCAACTCTTCCTACCTAGAATGACTCCCTTCCCACCCCCTCACCTTTGGCAGACACCTCTGTTACCCTCCACTGGGACCCCTTCCCTTCCCCTGCAGTGTTCCGAGGGTGGTTTCTGGGAGCCGGCTTGGAGTTTGAATCGCCTCCCACCCCAGGGCCCAGCCTCTTAGAGGCTCTGCTTGTTGACTAAGTTACCTTCATGTCCTGAGCTCCACTTCAGTGCTGGGCAGGGAGTCCCATCTCTTTCCCTCTTTCCTGGGAATCTGGCTGGCAGAGAGGCAGGCTGTGCACAGTTGGGAGAGGGCAGGTTTTACCCTCTCTCTGAAAGAATGGGACTTCTGGAAGCTCTGTCAGAGGCTTCCGGGGACCTCCGTCGGGGAGGCTGCCTGCAGCCCGGCAGCCTGGGATTTCTTCTTGGGATGGAGAGGCCGACCCTGCCTCCTGATTCCCTGTTCTCCCCAGACTGCCCATCCACTCTGCTGTGCCGGCTGGAAATGACAGTCTAGAAGTTTCTGCCATCCCCACCTGTTAAGCCGTTTCATCCCTAAATCCTGTCCTTTCTGCCTTCTGTATCCTAAACCCTCAATCCAAATCTGTGACTGCCAGGACCGTGTCTGGCTCACGCAAATCAGTCACCTCCTTTCCTGCTTTCATCTCACCGGCTCAGCTGGAGGGTGGCAGCGGCCTTTCTTCCTCTTCCCCAAAGTCTGTCTGCTCTGTAGATACCTGTGGGTTCCTGTGATGATCATGTCTCTGCCTTACCATGCTCCCCATTGCCTACAGGGCCAGGCGCAAATTCTTAGGCTGGCCCCCAGGCCCCCTCATCCAGCCAGTTTCTCATGTGCTCCATCCAGGGCATGGTGTTTGTGGTTGTTTTTCTCACACATACACACAATTAACCTCAATCTTTTCACAGCTGCATAGTATTTCCCTAGTGTGTGTGCCATTATAGTCTCCTGGTGTAGCAGGACGAGTCACAGACAAGAACCCCTCAGATACAAGTTGTGGAAGGAAAGGGCTTTATTCAGCTGGGAGCATTGGTGAACTCACGTCTCCAAAAACCGAGCTCCCTGAGTGAGCAATTCCTGTCCCTTTTAAGGGGTTACAACTGTCTTTTTTTTTCTTTTTTTGAGACAGAGTCTCACTCTGTCGCCCAGGCTGGAGTGCAGTGGCCAGATCTCAGCTCACTGCAAGGCCCGCATGAGAGGGTCATGATGGATTGAGCAAGCTGTGGGTACGTGACCAGGGGCTGCATGCACTGGTAATCAGAATGGAACAGAACAGGACAGGGATTTCCACGGTGCTTTTCCATGCAATGTCTGGAATCTATAGATAACATAACTGGTTAAGTCAGGGGTCAGTCTTTTAACTACCAAGCCTGGAATGCAGCACTGGGCTGTCTGACTACTGATTTCATTTCTGTCTTTTCTTTAAACTCCTACTTTTCCTTTGATGCAGAAATTGGGCGTAAGATTGTATGAGGGGTGGTGTCCTCCTTTACTGGACATTCTTCCAGTGACTGTTTCTATGAGCTTTGGGCGTCTGTGCACCTATTTCTATGGGATAAATTCCTTGAAGTGAAATTGCAACCCTAAAATATGTAAAGCTGGACCTATTAGTAACACCACCAAATGGGTATGAAAATGCGTGTTTTTCTGCATTCTCATTAATGCTGCATATTCTCAGTTTTGTTTTTGAGTTTTAATCAATCTGGTGAGTGGAAAATGTCATCCTGTGGTTCTAATTTTCATTTCCCTGATTGCCAGTGAAATCGAGTATCTTTTCATGTATTTATTGGCCTTTTGTGTGTTTCTCTTACTGTAAATTACCTTTTGGTATTTCTTACCCACTTGCCTATCAGTTAATTTATCTTCTTATCAACTCTATTGATCTTCATGTTGCTTATTATGTTAAAATGTGTTTTTTCCAAAGGTTATCTAGATTGTCCTTTGTAAATCTTTATGTACGGTACCTTTCAGTGAACTGGATTTTTTTTTCTTTTTTTTTACTTTTTCAGTCCTTTTTTAAATCTTAGGATAGATTTAGATTTACAGGACAGTTTTATGGATAATACAGAGACTTGATTGGGGTTTTTGTGTAATTTAATCTTTCTGTATGGAAGAGGAAGGGTTTCCCCACCAAGACCGTAAAGAGTGTGTGCTTGCTTCTCTTTCAGGACTGGCTTCACTTTGTTTCCTTCAGCTCTTAATCCCAACTGTAATCGGTTTGTCCTTGGTATGAGATAAGGGTCTAACTTGATTTTTTCCATCCCCAAACAGCCAGTGGGGACCTAACGTCAATTTTTTTGCCTTCTGTTTTATTTTTTGAGATAGGGTCTCACTCTGTCACCCAGGCTGGAGTGCAGTGATGCCATCATGGCTCACTGCAGCCTCGACCTCTTGGGATCAAGCGATCCTCCTGCCTCAGCCTCCTTAGTAGCTAGGACTGCAGACACATGCTAACACACCTATCTAATTTTTAAATTTTTTGTAGAGACAGAGTCTCCCTAAGTTGTCTAGGCTGGTCTCAAACCCCTGGGCTGAAGTGATATTCCCACGCAGCCTCCCGAACTGCTGGGATCACAGGTGTGAGCCACCATGCCTGACCTTTTTGGTCTTAATGATCAATCCTTTCAAGACAGATTTGAAGCTACCTTCTCCATATCCTAAGTTTATGACTTCACTCCTTCATCTGCTAGCCCTGTTGGTTTGTGATTTCATGAATCAGTGTCTTTTGTGGAATCTGTGGGTAGCTCCAGGGCCCGTGGCAAGTGCCCTTTAAATGCCGGGAAATGATTGAAACAGAACATCTTGCGCCTGCCTTTCAGGCAGCCACGTCAGCAGGGCGATGCTTTGTGCCAAGAGCTTTACTAGGAAGGAGGGTGCCTTATCGGCATCAGTGTTAATTGATTTTATTTTTATTTCTCTAAATAGATAAAAGCATTCAAATAAAATTCATAAGGTACCAAAGAGTACCTTTTTGAAAGTACCCCTTTCAAATTTGATGTTGAAAATGCCCCTCTTCTCCTGAGCCAGAGCCCCTTGGCTGGCGGCCAGCCTCTGTCTGCGTGTGCACAATCCGCCATTCCTGTACCTTCTTTGCTCTTCAGGGTGTGTTCTGGCCGTCATCCCTGACTGGGTTGTAAAGGGCTCCTAATCCTTCTTTCCTGCCGCGTTGTACTCACCGGGTCTTCAGTGAGCCGCTGCTCCACTGTGCTCCCTGCAGCGGCCGCAGAGCTTACTGGCTGCCTTCACTGGTGGCTGCCCTACTGGGCTCTGTGCCCAGACTGACCCCAGGAAGAAGGGCAGATTGTTGTACGAGGGGCTGTCACACTCTTTGTCTACTCGACTGACTGGTTAAGCACAAAGCGAGAACTCCTGCGGCTGCTCTCGTAGTATACCCGCAGCCCCTGCCTCAGCGCTCAAGACTTCACGGGATGCACTACAAATGTGAGGAAGAGCTGGGCCTAACCGTGAAAAATGAAAGGGAAGACTAAGGCAGACCACCTGCAACAGAGCCAAGGGGAAGAGGAGATTCTAGGAGGGAGGTCCACCTTGGGAGGTGACCCCACTGGGGCAGTTCAGGCAGCTTTGGGAAGAGCAGCCTACCATCCCTGCTTCTGTTCAGGGCTCCTGCAGCTGCTCACATGCTACTGAAAGCTGATGTCCCAAGCTCCGGGGACCCTCCTTCTCCACGGCCTGCGGCTGGTCATTAAACATCCTGTGTGTGCCGCTTCAAAGCAGAAGGTCAGATGAAGCCAGCTCACGCAGGCTGCCTGGTCAGATGGAGGAATGGACGAAGACTGCCTAAAATGGCTCACAAAACCAGCCCTGACAATGACGTAGAGTTCCTTGCCTGTCAGACCAGAATCAATCCGAAAGGACAGTGCTGCCCAGTGTTGGCAGGATGTGAGCAAACAGGCATATGCCTCCCTGCTCGTGAGGTGCGGTCAGGAGTCCCTCTGGAGGCCATTTTGGCAAAATCAAGCAGATGACTTTAAAATGTGCACACCCTTCAAAAAACTAGATTGTTTGCTGGGAAACCAGGTAGCGAAGAGTCATTGACAATGTTTGCCATAGTAATGTCGTGATAGTGAAGAACTGGAAACTGCCTCAGTGCCCAACCACCAATTCAGTTCTGCCCATGCTACGGAGTATTATACAGTATCTAAAAATGATGTCACAGGAAAATGGGAGAGTTCATGAAATAAGGCTGAATGGAAAAAAGACTTGGAAGCCATATGTAAAGCACGATGCCAGGTCTGTTTTGGGGAAAAGAAAGGTCATCTTTGGGTGTGAGGTTAATAGGAGTGGCTTTCGTCGCCTTGGGCTTATTTCCCCTTTCTTTTTTTTTTTTTCCCCACTCTGTCGCCCAGACTGGAGTGCAATGGCACAGTCTTGGCCCACTGCAACCTCCGCCTCCTGGATTTAAGTGATTCTTCTGCCTCAGCCTCCCGAGTAGCTGGGACTACAGGCGCATGCCACCACACCCGGCTAATCTTTGTATTTTTAGTAGAGACGGGGTTTTGCCTTGTTGGGCAGGCTGGTCTTGAACTCCTAACCTCGTGATCTGCCTGCCTTGGTCTCCCAAAGTGCTGGGATTACAGGTGTGAGCCACCGTGCCTGTCCTCTTCCCCTTTCTAAAGACCCTCTGAGCTCCTGCTCTTACCCCCACAGCCAGTTCTCACCAGTTAGCCAGAATCACTTCTATTTAATAATTTATTAAAGTTTTATTGGCTGGGTGTGGTGGCTCACACCTGTAATCCCAGCACTTTAGGAGGCTGAGGTGGGTGGATCACTTGAGGTCAGGAGTTTGAAACCAGCCTGGCCAACATAGTGAAACCCCGGATCTCTACTAAAGATACAAAAAAAAAAAAAAATTAGCTGGGCATGGTGGCGTGCACCTGTAAATCCAGCCACTCAGGAGGCTGAGACAGGAGAACCATTTCAACCCGGGAGGCGGAGGTTGCAGTGAAATGAGATTGTGCCATTGCACTCCAGCCTGAGAGACAGAGCGAGACTTCGTCTCAAAAAAGAAAAATGTGGTTATAGATAATTTCAAGACATATGACAAACATGGAGAGGCTAGTAAAATGGACTGCATGCCCCCATTTTCCATCTCAGCAGACACAACCATGGAGACAACTCCTTCCCTCACCCAGTGCCCCCCACCCCTGCCCCCAGATCATTGTGAAGCGAAACAAATAAGACATTTTATTCAGTAGGTGTCTCTAAAAAGATAAGGTCTTGGTGGTTCGTTTGTTGTTGTTGACAGAATTTCTGTCGCCCAGGCAGGAGTGCAGTGGCGCCATGGAGGCTCACTGCAGCTTCAACTTCCTGAGCTTAAGTGATCCTCCGCCTCAGCCTCCCGAGTAGCTGGGACTGCAGGCATGCACCATCCCACCCAGATAACTTCTTTAAATTTTTGTAGAGACAGGATCTCTCTGTGTTCCCCAGCCTGGTCTTAGACCCCTGGGCTCAAGTGATCCTCCCACCTTGGCCTCCCAAAGTGCTGAGATCACAGTGCCCAGCCCTTGGTGGGTATTTTAAAACATAATTACAACATGATGATGACACCTAAAACACTGAACCATAAAAGAGCTGTCATAAGCAATTGAGTCACTTCCCTGCTCCAGAATCTTCCAAGACTTTGCGTCATCTTGGAAGGAAGCCTGGAGTCTTTGAGGTGGCCGCTAAGGCCCCTTTGCGGTGTGGCTCTGCCCTCTCTGCTCTTCTCCCTGTCCCTGGGGTGCAGTGGGCACTTGTGTCTTGGTGCCCACCCTCCCCCATGCCCGCACGTTGGTAGGAGACTCCTGTTTTCTCATCATGGTGGTCTCTGCCCACATGTCACTGTCTCGGAGAGGCTTCACCTGATTTTTTTTCCAAATGAGCTTCCACCTCAGGGCTCTGCAGAACCTCCCTTTCCTTCATTTTTCTCCATTGACTACCAGGACCAGAAGTGAACTGTGACCTGGCGCTCCCCACGCGTGTGAGCTCCCTGGGCAGGAGGGCTACCTCCATCTCCCACATGACTGCGTCCCCAGCACCCAGAACAGAGCAGGGACTGGAATATCACGGGCGCTGAGTAAATATTTGTCCAATAGGTAAAAGCCAACAGCGTTTGGCTCTCTGCTGATCTCTTCCTGTGATGGAAATACATGGAGGTTTGCAGGCGCTGTGGGCTTCCTCCCTGTGTTGAGGAGGCATCTTCCTCGCACCCCCCTCTGCACAGAAGCCAGGAGTCAGGCACTCCTTTGTTCCACCTCTGGGAGCGAGACCCATGCCTAACCACTTGGACGCTCCTGAGGAAAGGACCCAGGGACAGCAGTCTTCACAGGCTCTTCTGGGCAGAGACCATGCTGCTCCACGTCCCTCAGCCGGGTTGTCCATCTTCCTGTGAATTCTGGAGTACCTCAGGATCCTCTTACTGTTCTTCTGTCTGGAGCAGCCAGCCAAGGAGGTTGTGTGTGGCCACCAAGGAGGAACTGACTGATGGAGCGGAAGTGCAGGCAGCCTAGGGAGAGAGCAGCCTCACGCCTGTCAGGTCCTTGCACACCGGGGGTAAGAGCGGGGACAGGCGCAGATGCACCGTGGCCTCCCTCGAAGCCCTCCTCATTTTCGTCCCATTCGCGTTCACTTCCTCACTGCCGTGCCAGAGGGCCCCATCTTTCCTTCTCCCCTCACCACTGCCGGGCCCTGGGTCAGCACCTGGACCCCTTCTCCACTATGGACTCCCTTCCTGCCTATTCTCAGACCTGAAACTGCACGGCCAAATGGAGTGATGCCACATGCATGTCCCTCGTCACCACCTTGGCCCATGATCCCTTCAGGCTGCCTGGAGCCACTGCGAGTTCCTGGCCAGCCTGCTGGGGACCTCAGCAGACTCCATGCTTCCTGCTGTTGAAGCCTCTGCACTCCCAGCAAACAGCTACCCCCACTAGACAAACGCAGTGCTCTCACAGTTCTCACCTCCCTGCTGCCCACTGCACCCTTAATTCTGGATCCTGGCAGTCCTGCCTCTCCCAAAACCTTCTGCAGTCATCTCTTATTCTTGTACCATTTGCTTTTTGTTCACCAGCTTTCTCTGCAGCAAATAAATGCGTTCCTGTGTCTCTTACCTTAAAACAGCCATTCTGTCTCCACCCACATCTCCCTCTCGCTCCTGCCGCAGTTCCAAACTTCCTCCCCCAGTTCTCTCTCACTCATGGCTGAATCCTGCCCACTCTCGGGCAGGTTGAGTGCTTCAGAGCTCAGAGCATCATAGCTCTCACTGTGGGCGGGTGAGGCCAGAACGTCTGGAAGGAGGCAGTCAAGGCCCAGTCAACCTGGAGATTTCAGAAGGGCACCAAATCTGGAGGAACAAGAGGCAAGATGAAGGTCCCGTCCGGAGCCTGGCCTGGAGCTGGGAGGCAGGCAGCAGCGGGAAGGTGGGCGGCAGTCAGGCCATGATTGCCAGGAAGGGGACATGGCTGGAGAGGATGCGGCTCCCTCTCTGGTGGGGTGGGGTGTCTGAGGGACCTAAAGGGCCAGGAGCTGAGGAGACACCTCCTGTGGCACCAGGCGCTCCAGTCAACCTGCTCCATCACCAGGGATCCCGGCCCTTCCTGATGAGCAGCCAGTACTTCCTTCTCTGGGCTTCCCAGCGTCCTCCTGGCTTCCTCAGCTGCCGTCAGGGATACCCCTCCCCCACCAGCCCTCCAGTCTTGGTGGGCCTCAGGATTCCACCCCAGCCCCTCTTGTGACACAGTTCCATGAAGTTGGGGGTACTGGGTGCCCCCCCCGCTTGCCCCAATCCAGGAATGGGACACTCTTTCCACTGCTGGGGGTGCCAGCCCGTGTCAGGCGTCACCTCTGCCAAAGGTGGTCACCTTACCAGGGCTGGGCCCCTTCCTTGGCAGCAGCCCAGTGCTGGGGCACAAAGGTCTCCCGCGTTGCCTTAGCTGAGGATGTCTGAAGGACCCTGCTAGCTCCGGAGTCCTCGTGGGGTCAGCTGAGGCCTTCACTGTGGCTGTGTGGCAGCTTGGTTTCCTTTGTCTCTCCTTGCATAAATTCCTTGCATCCTCTCTTCCGACGTAAATTCCCTGCGTGCTAATATCCATTTCAGAGCCTACTTTCTGGAGAAGCCAGCCTGAGACACCATCTCGTCGGCATCTGAGGCCTCAACTCCAGGGACATGCTAGTAGCTCCCAAACGAATACCTGTGGCCAGACTTTGCTGCTGAGTACTGATCTGTGTGGCGAATGGGATTCAGCATGTGGGAAACAGGAGTCATCGCCTTCCCAGGAGGACCCCTTCCCTGTCTTCCATGGCTCCATGAGTGGCACCAGCGCCTGCCCACTGCCCAGGCCTAGAGTCCTATGGACAGTTTTGGTGCCCTGGAGCTCCCCAGTCTCACACAGTGCTCATGTCTCCTCACCCTCCCTGTGGCTGCTTTGGTGCAGCTCTTCCTGCAGCCCCCTTGGATCTCCGCCAGAGCATCCCACCGTCTCTTTCCAGGCTCTCTCCACCAGCTCCACCTTGTGCTGTCCCCGAGTGTGACCTTCCTTCAGATGCTCTTGTGGTCACATCGCTGATGTGCTTAAAATCCTTAGACTTTCCCCGTCAGGGTGAAATGCCACAGCACAGCCTGGCATTGGAGGAGCTTGGTGCCCTCTTTCCCAGGCTCACATGCCACCCTGCTCCCTGCAGGCTTCCACGCTTTTGCAACATCCTAGAACTTGGCAGCCACCTCAACTCAAGATGATCTTTTGCCTCCAAGTTTTTCTGCATCTGTCTCCTCCTGGAGGGGCCTCTTCCCATCCTCCTCCTCTGCCTGGTTCACATCTCTTCAGCCTCAAGACGAGGCTCGGGCCAAAGCATCTCCTCTTCGAGCAGCCCCTGTTGCAGGCCGATCAGGCTGTCCCCTTGCTGACACGGGCCGTGAGCAGCAGAGGGACAGGTGCTGGGACCGTACTCCCTGAGTCCACAGAGCCTGGCACGGTGGGGGGACTCACACAGCACACTCGGGCTGTGTCTGCTTCTGGAGGGCAGATTTCAAAGAAGCATAAAGAGGTAGGACTTAAAAAAGAAAAAATAGATTATAGGGCTCAGCGTGGTGGCTCACGCCTGTAATCCCAGCACTTTGGGAGGCCAAGGCAGGTGGATCACTTGAGTTCAGGAGTTCAAGACCAGCCCGGCCAACATGGTGAAACCCCAGGTCTACTAAAATTACGAAAATTAGCCAGGCGTGGTGGCATGCACCTGTAGTCCCAGCTACTCTGGAGGCTGAGTTTGTAGTGAGCCGAGATTGCGCTACTGCACTCCAGTCTGGGCAACAGAGTGAGACACTGTCTCACAAAAAAAAAAAAAAAAAAAAAAAAAAAAAAAAAAAAAAAAAAAAAAACAGATTCTAAGAGAGATGTTTCAAGTGGGCTGGGAGAGCTTGCACTGAAACTTTGAATAGGGATTACAAAGGAGCCCAGTGAGGAAAAGGAGGGAAGTATTAAAGGCTGCAGGGGCTCCCCTTGGAGCTTGTTCGTGGTCTCAGGTTTGGAAAGAAGGGCACCAAAGTAAGACAACCAGACACATGGTGTGGACCAGTGGGAGTATTGCTGGGAAATGCCAAAGGCCATAAAAGGAGTTTCTGTGTAGTTATTTTTGAAGCAAGGAGTGTGGTTTAGGGCTGACAGTAAAATGTTAGTCCTGATGGAGAGAGCAACACTACGTGATTCCTATTTTGCTTCTGTCGTCTTCGTCAAGGAGAACAGTTTTTCATTTGGAATCAAATATTGGTCGTTGAAGGGGGTTAAAGCGTAAGAGAATGGGAGGCTGCATGACTGACCTTACTGTGCAGAGAAGGCTGTCTCCCTGGCGGGATGTCATCTCCCTGCTGCTGGGAGACATGCAGATGGGGCCGTGGCTCCATGGGGACTTTTGGAGGCGGAGGGCTTTCAGGAGATGGGGGCGACAGTGCTTGATGTGCTCCTCCACATCAGTCCCCAGGGGATTCTGGCTTGGGAGCACATACATAGAAAAGGATGCACTGGTTTCTAGGAGTCCTAAAAAGAAATCATACCAGGCAAGCCTCACTTTTCCACAGATCAACCAAAATCATACTCCAGAGAAGACTGTGCAGTGCCTGTATGTCGGTTTCCTGGGCATTTGGTAGAGGCTGTTGTCATAGCCTGGGTTCGGCATGACGGAGTGCAGGCCAGACGATGATAGAATGAAGTGGGCTCATTATCAAAAGATGCTGCTGGCCATCAGAGTGTCCCCAGAGGGCAGGCCCTGTCACCACCCCGAGTTCAGTCTCCACTCACAGGTTGACCAGGGCAGGCCCAGTGTTTTGGATGAGGCTGTTAATGGAACAATGGTCAGATTCAGAGATGACATGAATACAACTGACAGCAGACTGAAGATCCCAGAAGATCTCAACCGACCGTAATGATGGACTGAGTTGAAAAGAGAGGCCCAGCTGCACAATTAAGAACAGGATCTGGGAAATGGGATTTGACAGCAAGACGTGTGAAAAAAGACGACTTTGGGCTCAGTCTGTTAACTGCGTTGTGTTGTCGGTCTGCCAAGAAAATGAGCATCAGCCTCAGCTCCGAGTGTCTCTCTCGAAAGGGAACATGGACAAGCCCCAGGGCCCTCAGAGGACCCGAACCAAAATGGCAAAAAAAGATGCCAAAAGGTGGGAATGGAGGGGCCGTGGCGCCTGCAGGAAGGGGCAGCCATGGGAATGTGGCAACTTCTTCCAAGCGTGGAGGACCTAGGTTGGCGGAGAGCTCCCTCCTGGAGGCCCCGGAGGATGGGATCCAGAAGCTTTGAGTGGAAGTCCCAGAAGGGCAGATTTTGGCAAAATATGGGAACAATTTCCTTTGGTTAGTGTGGTAAATGAATTTGGGCTGTCTTGGCAGATACTGCCCTTTCTTTGCTGAAGTGAACACTTGTTGGGGGTGTGGCAGAGAATTAAAATGGATAACTATGCAGAAGCTAGGTTAGGTGACTTCAAGGTGTGTTCTATTTTCCTTTTTTTTTTTTTTGAGACAGAGTCTTGATCTATTGTCCAGGCTATAGTGCAGTGGAGCAATCTCAGCTCACTGCCAGCTCTGCCTCCCAGGTTCAAGTGATTCTTCTGCCTCAGCCTCCTGAGTAGCTGAGATTACAGGTGCCCGTCACCACGCCCGGCTAATTTTTGGATTTTTTGTAGAGACGGTGTTTAACCATGCTGGCCAGGCTGCTCTCGAACTGACCTCAGGTGATCCTCCCGCCTCAGCCTCCCAAAGTGCTGGGATTGCAGGCGTCAGCCACCGCGCCTGGGCGACTTCAAGGTGTTTTCTAAGCCTGAGATTCTGTGATTTTTATCATCATACAAAGAAAGGGAGATGAGAATGGAAGTTGCTATGATTGTCCATGTGTACCTTTTAATTTGCTTATAACACATATGAATGGAAGGACTATATGTAGGAGGACACTTGGTACTCTTTGCAAAAGAGATCATTCGTGTACCACTTGACCGTGGAACAGAATGTCTGCAGCTCCCCAGAAGCCCTGTCGGGCCCCTGCCAGGCATTGCCTCCTGCAGAGGTAATCACTTCCATGGCTTCCATCATATAGATTCATTTTATCTGTTTTGCTGGTTGGTTGGTTTTTGAGAGATGGGTTCTCCCTATGTTGCCCAGGATGGCCTCGAACTCCTGGCCTCAAATGAGCCTCCTGCCTCAGTTTCCCAAAGTGCTGGGATTACAGGTGTGAGCCACCATGCCTAGCCCAATTTTGCCTGTTTTTAAACATTTATATAAATGGGACCATGCAGAGCGTTCTCCCATGGGTCTGGCTTCCTTTGTTGAACACCTGGTTTGTGGGTCCCCTCCATGTCAATGTGCCTGGTTGTAGACGGATTCCTCATGTTGCCCTGTGGTGGTCCACTCGTCTGGGTCTGTGGCCAACTGTGTCCCGCCGTCTCCTCCTGTCTATACGGTGTGTGCTCAGACTGGTCTGTGGATGACCAGGCAGTCTGGTGGCTGTGGGCTTGCAGACCCCCGGGAGGGACAACCAGCTTCTAAGCCCACCCCCTGGTTCTTCCCACCTGACAGGTGCACAATGGAAGAGTCTAGGGAAGGAGTGCCGAGCGGGTGGCTGACAGGCAGCCTGATGGACAAGAGGCCCGGGGTGTGAGCCAGGCGGACACCCTGAGGCAGCGTGTCAGGCAGCATTGCCACGGTGGAACAGGCCACTGCTGTCGCTTCCTGAGCTGCCCTGGAGACTGGAAAAGGCAGCTCATGCCTTTGGCCAGGTGCCTGACAGCCTTTTAGGGCAGTTCAGTCTTGGCAGGGCCCAGTTCCCCTCCCAGGGAGTGAAGACAAGGGGCTCCAGAGGGGCTGTTCTGGCCTATGTCACCACCAGACATCCCAGCGGCCCACGTGGTTGGTGCCTTTGCCATCCTGGGTGCCGCTTGCGGAGCCAGGGAAGCAGAGCGCCGGCATTCCACTTCTGACCCTGCTGCAGGTTTGGAAAAGTCATTTCTGAATGTCTCAGTGCCTTCGGCTCCTCTGAGTGCTAATCCAGTGTCCTGGTCTTGTGGAGGCCCGTGGTGGGTGGAGGGGGACAAGGCGGGGGCAGAGGCTGGCCTGGCCTGGCCTGGCTGGTGCACGCCAGGGCTGGAGCCCGTTGCCTTATATGACAGTGACTGGGATGGCCCCATGGCTTCTGCCTCCTCCTCTGAACCTGGTTCCAGGGAGGCCTTGCCAAGTGGGGTCAGGCCTCTTCTGTGGGAGGGAGAGCCCACAGCTGGCACCTCTGCTTGCACCCTGCACAGTTTGGGTGGTGTGGGGGTGAGGCTTTTCTTTTCCTCCTTTATGGGATAAGTTCTCAGTCTGTAAAATAAAAAAGTGGTCTTACCCCCCCCCGCCCCCCGCTGTGTCCCAGTGGGAACTGAGAATGCAGGACTGGGTTTAAAAGGCGGGGAGGGCCATGAGGATGAAAGGCAGCGGGCAGGCAGGGACAGTGAGGCGCTTGCCACTCAGATATGGGTTTATTTTCATCCATTTACCCTCTTGGTGCTTTTTCTGGTGCTTTTCTTAATTTCTGGATAACAGCCCCATCCTGACCCACTCTGCCCGCCTCTTCCCTTCTGGAACCACCCCTAGCACTGCTTTGCCGGCCCGCCTGCTCCCCTCACCCTCAGACCGGGCCAGCCCTCCTCGCCCGCTGCGAGTAAACGAGCTCCCGCGCAGGCCTTGGGTTTTGGATTAATGAAGCCCAGATGCGGACTTCTGACTGGCTTTGAGTTCGCTGTGGAGCAGCTCAGAGGGGGCGTTGGCCTCCCACTGTGTTCCCAGCCCAGCTGCTGCCCGGGCTCCTGAACAGCTGGAAAGCTGGCCGTGTTTGACAAGGAGGCGAAGGCCTGTGGGTGGGGGAGAAACTGAAGCTTGGGGCTCTCGGTGTGGGGCCAGGGGGTGGCCTGCACCCACGGGGTCTGTTGCAGGGGCCGCAGAGCGGGAATGAGGGGCTTCTGTTCGTTGTCCTATGGCTCAGTCCGGGTGGCCACTGCCTTTCCTCAGTGCTCTGGTGGGGGGAAGTAGGGAGTGTTGAGTGAGTACACAGGGGTGCTGTGGTGTTCAGTGAGTACACAGGGGCGCTGTGGGGTTGGGCGAGTACACGGGTGCTGCGGAGTTGGGTGAGTACACAGTAGCAGGAGAATCGCTTGAACCTAGGAGGTGGAGGTTGCAGTGAGCCAAGATCACACCATTGCATGCCAGTCTGGGCAACAAGAGTGAAACTGTCTCAAAAAAA
>NW_016805255.1:233903-244272 GCF_001698545.2 Rhinopithecus bieti | reverse complement strand
TAAAATACATTAAATGTATATATAGTGTATATTTTGTATTTTTAGTAGAGACGAGGTTTCTTCATGTTGGTCAGGCTGGTCTTGAACTCCCAATCTCAGCTGATCCACCCACTTCGGCCTCCCAAAGTGCTGGGATTACAGACGTGAGCCACCGCACCCGGCTTAACCGGGCGTTTTATATTTTAATTTGCTAAATCTAGCAATCCTATCTTCCTTCCAGCTGAATCTTTTTTTTTCTTTTTCTTTTTTTTCGAGACGGAGTCTCGCTCTGTCACCCAGGCTGGAGTGCAGTGGTGTAATCTTGGCTCACCGCAACCTCCGCCTCCCAGGTTCAAGCAGTTCTCCTGCCTCAGCCTCCCAAGTAGCTGGGATTACAGGCACCCGCCACCATGCCCAGCTAATTTTTGTATTTTAGTAGAGATGGGGTTTCACCATGTTGGCCAAGCTGGTCTTGAACTCCTGACCTCAAATGATCCACCCACCTTGGCCTCCCGAAGTGTTGGGATTACAGGCATGAGCTACTGTGCCTGGCCTGAATTTTTTCTTAATTGTTTTATTGAACTACAATATACAAACAGAATAGAGCAAAGACAATTAAGTGTATGGTTCAGTGCATTTTCACAAGTCCAATGGTGTCCATGAAACCAGCACCCAGGTCAAGAAATGAAACATGATCAGAACCCGCCCCCCATCCCCACCCCAGGGTCACCAGGATCCAGCTTCCAACAGCTGAAGTTTGCCATTTGCATTCGTTTTTTTTAAGAGTTGGGGTCACCTGTAATCCCAGCACTTTGGGAGGCTGAGGTGAGTAGATCATGAGGTCAGGAGTTCAAGACCAGCCTGGCCAAGATGGTGAAACCTGTCTCTACTGAAAATACAAAAATTAGCCAGGCGTGATGGCGGGTGCCTGTAATCCCAGTTACTTGGGAGGCTGAGGCAGGAGAATCGTTTAAACCCAGGCATAAAAGAGTTGGGGTCTTGCTATGTTGCCCAAGGTAGCCACGAACTCCAAGGCTCAAGCAATCCTCCCACCTCAGCAGCCTGAGTAGCAGGGACTGCAGGCGTAGAGTACGGTAACTGGCATGCCCATGTTTGTACGTTACATAAATGAGACCATGTTGGCTGAGCACTGTGGCTCATGCCTGTAATTCCAGCACTTTGGGAGGCCAGGGCGAGTGGATCACCTGAAGTCAGGAGCTCGAGACCAGCCTGGCTGATGTGGCGAAACCCTGTCTCTACTTAAAATACAAAAAAAAAAAAAAAATTAGCCAGGCATGGTGGCGCGTGCGTGACTGTAGTCCCATCTACTTGGGAGACTGAGGCAGGAGAATCGCTTGAACCTGGGAGGCAGAGGTTACAGTGAGCCGAGATCATGCCATTGCACTCCAGCCTGGCAACAGAGCGAGACTCTGTCTCAAAAAACAACGACAAAAAAATGAGACCATGCAGATAAATTTTTCGTGCTTGGCTGCTTTCCTACCACACTGGAGGTCATTCATGTTGTAGGAGGTAGTTGTGGTTCATTCATAATCACAACCCCGCCACAGGACTGAGCCGTATGGATGCAGTCTGATCTGTCTGTCCACTGTGCTGTTGCTGCTGCTGCTAGCCTTCTACTGTCTCTCCTTTTTTGCACCTTTGTGCCTAGGAGTAGGATTGCTGGGCATGGGGTGGGCATCTACACGTCTTCAGTAGATCTTGCCAGTTTTCGGCAGTGGTGCACCCATCAGTATCCTGCCAGCTGTGTGAGCGCCCGTAACCCTGCCCAGTTACTGGCATGGCCCCCATTCGTGTTGGCTCTTCTAGGGTGCAGTGCTGCTGCTGCTTGTTCTGCTTTTTGAAAAATCCAAGAGTCTGCTGCTTTGCTGAGTCCTCTGACTTTCTTGACTCTTTCCTAAGAAAGTTTAAAAGCGCCCCGGGGTTTTAGGCCCTAGATTAGTGCCTCTGTGATCCCAGCCTCGCCGGAGCTTTGAGGAAACCATTCCTGCCTCAGTTCCCCTTCACCCACGGAGCCTCTCTGCATGCACAGCTGGACTGAGAGGTCCAGGGGCCAGGGGTTCCAGGCACAGCTCTCGGCGTTGTCAGGGCTCTGTCTCAGCCTCTTTGCCTCCCTGTGGCTTCCTCTTACTGGTTCTCCCTCTAGGAGGCAGGATGGTCACCAGCGGCTGTAGTGGCCACCCTGCTGGAAAGGCCCACACGCCTGCACTTTGCTGATAGTTCAGTCACAGCCCGAGGCCACCTCTCAGTGACTGGGTCAGGTGCCTGTCCTGGGAGCCTGGCAGGAGATGGATTTCCCAAAGGAAAGCCCAGGGGATACTGGGTGAAAAGAAAACCATGAAGTTTGGCCTCCGGAGGCCAAGTCAGTCACCCAGCCTCCCCCACCCTGCAGGGGTGGCGCCACAAAGGAAAGAAGAGGCAGAGGTGTATTGGAAAGCAGTTCAGCGCTCCTGCCTCTATGGATCCATAGATATGTATCAGCAGAGGGGATAAAAAACTAAGAAAAGCCCTGCCTGCTCTGTGGGCCTCTGAAATTACCAGGAACTTGAGTTGTTGTGTGGACTTATTTAACTTTCTGATCCTGAGCGTTTCATTCCTCCTAGAATACATAATAATGCTAGCAGCCAATGGAGAAAGCCCTTTGGGGTACCCCAGATGGACGGTGGGTACCCCAGATGGAGGGTGGCTCCCGCAAATTCCCCTCTCCATGGGTGTCCTGCCCGCTGCTCGGGCTCCCCGATTTCCAGCACACCCCCTCTCAAGCTGTCGCTTCTTCTCCCCCAGGCGGCTTCGAAGCCAACTCAGCCTTGTGGTCATTGCTCGAATGCTGGGCCAGCAGGAGACACTCCCTCTCTGGCAAGAGAAGACCCAGGTGAGTGTTTGCTTCAGGCCTGGGCAGGAAGGCCACGGCCTGCGGGCTCTGGAGCCTTTCCCCAAAGGCCAGGAACATCAGGCCCGAGACCTAAGCTGGATCTGAACTCTCCACTCATGTTCTTTCATCAAGACTTACCACTTGCGTGCCAGCCATGTGCTAGGCGGTGAGGACAGAACAGTGAGCTGAAAGCCTGTCTTTTCTTAAAATTGTAGTAAAGATTGGGTGTGGTGGCTCACGCCTATAATCCCAGCACTTTGGGAGGCTGAGGCGGGCAGGATCGCCTGAGATCAGGAGTTTGAGACCAGCCTGGCCAATATGGTGAAACCCTTGTCTCTACTAAAAATACAAAAACTAGCTGGGTGTGGTGGCGGGTACCTGTAATCTCAGCTACTCGGGAGGCTGAGGCAGCGAATTCCTTGAACCCAGGAGGCAGAGGTTGCAGTGAGCATTTAATTCAAATAAATGAATTAAATTCATTTATTTAATTTTTTTGTAATCATAACCATTCTTAAGCATAGTGTTTCAACCATTTCTAAGTGTACAATTCAGGGGCCTTAAGTGCATTCACACGGTTGTGCAGCCATCACCACCATCCATCTCCAGAACTCTTTCATCTTCCCAAACTGAAACCCTACACTTGTTAAACACAACCCCCCGACAATGTCCCCAGCCCGTTTTTTTGTTGTTATTTTTTGTAGTAAAGCATAAAAACAAATACTATTTGTAAAGATGAAAACAAATACTATTAAATTAAAACTACTCCCTCTGGTGTCCCCTCCTAGTCCCCAGTGTTAGGCATTGTTAGGGCAGCAAGGGCATTAAGAGGTCGGCCTTCTGAGCTGGGTGCGGTGGCTCATGCCTGTAATCCCAGCACTTTGGGAGGCCAAGGCTGGTGGATCACTTGAGGTCAGGAGTTCAAGACCAGCCTGGCCAACATGGTGAAACCCCGTCTCTACTAAAAATACAAAAAATTAGCCAGGCATGGTGGTGGGCACCTTTAATCCCAGCTACTCGGGAGGCTGAGGCAGGAGAACTGCTTGATCCTGGGAGGCAGAGGTTGTGGTGAGCCAAGATCACACCACTGCACTCCAGCCTGGGCAACAGGGCGAGACTCCGTCTCAAAAAAAAAAAAAAGAGTTCGGCCTTCGTGTCCTGTTCCTCTTCTCTCCAAAAAGCTCTGACTGCAGCCTCCTGACAGCTCAGAGGACATCACGAGGTGATGAAGGGGTCACTGGCAGCCCAAGCATGGATGGAAGGGAGGTTGAGCATGTCCGCACCTCCCCAGTGATCTTTCTGGAATCCTGGAAGAACAGCTGCTAGGTACAGCTGACCCTTCCAGCTCAGCCACACTAGGTGTACTCTGGCTAGAGGCTGTGCATCTCTAGCCACTCAGGCAGCATAATGCCTTGCCCAGAGGGCTGAGACAATGTTCCAGCATGTCCCAGGTGCTGTGACTGCAAGGAGGGAGTTCAGAGAAGTGACCGGTGGGGTTGGGTTGTCTGAGCGGCCTCGGCCTGGCTTGTGCCCCGGCTTTTGCCTCAGATGCCCCCTTTGCCTTGAACGCTTCCCCCAGGCCTTAGTCGGGCTGCAGCTTCTTGTCATTCTCACTCCAGCTGAAATGCCATCTCTGCAAGGGGCCTTCCTGACCACCCGACCCAGAGCGCCCCAGCACTGGCTTTCATCTTGTCCTAAGTCACTCCTGGGGCCACCCCTGATTTTCCTGTTTGTTCAGCATCTGTGTTTTCCACCCCTACCCCCAAGCAGAACGTAAGCCCCTGAAGAACAGGGAGCACATTGTTTCTGCCCCCTGCTGCCCCTCAGCACCTGGTGCCTGGCACACCCCGGGAAGGCAGTGCATGCTTGTGGAAGGGACGGGCACCCAGGTGGGTTGTCGGGGTGCGTGGGGAGAATGTGCCCCAGGCTGAGACCTTGGGAGGGGCAGTGAGGAGGTGACCGGCACTGAGGTCACTTCACAGATGGTCTCTGTGAGGAAGGAAGAACAGAGGGACGCAGCGGTGTGGCTGGGAACAACCAGCAGTTAGAGGCAGGGGGCGCCCGAGATGGGGTGCTTGGGAGGACTTTGGGACGCAGACTGAGGGACAGGTCCAGCACAGAGTGTAGGCCAGAGGGGGCGCAACACAGGTGGCCGGAGAGAGAGAATGCGAGCCAGTTCAAGGCTTGGCACTTTGCTTCGTTTTGTTTTTTGTTGGCCAGCAGCTGTGCATAGAGTGAGGAAAGCTTGGTGGGGCTGCCTTCCTGGTGGAGGTCAGAGTGGCAGTGGGGAAGTGTCATGGAGGAAGGGCTGACGGTTGTTGGGCCCAGGAGTTGGAGGCTACAGTGAGCTATAATCACACCACTGCACTGCAGCCTGGGCAACAGAGCCAGACACCTTCGCTAAAAAAAAGAAAAAAACGTGAGGATTAGGGGCGCGGGAGGCAGTGACTCACGCCTGTAATCTCAGCACTTTGAGAGGCTGAGGTGGGAAGATCACTTGAGCCCAGGAGTTCTTTACAAAAAGTAAAATAATTAGCTGGACATGGTGGCATGTGCCTCTAGTTCCAGCTACTTGGGGCAGGGATGCTGAGGTGGGAAGATGGCTTGAGCTCTGGAGGTCAAGGCTACAGTGAGCCATGATGGCTCCACTGCACTCCAGCCTGGGCGACAAAGCAAGACCCTGTTTTGTTTTGTTTTTTAAAAGAAAAAAGATACATGGAGTGGCGCTGCCTCCCCTTGAGAGATCCTGGCCCGGCAGGTCTCCCAGGCTCCCCAGGGGCCAGGGTCTTGCAGCCTGTCAGGGCCAAGCTAGGTCGAGCCCACTTGCTGTGTGTGCCCACCATGCACCCGTGTGTTTGTTAGACACTAGCTGAGCAACCTGAGTGCCAGGCTCTGTGCCAGGTACTGGCACTGGGGAGACAGCACCAGACGACCTCAGAAGAGAGGGGTGAGCAAGTCGGCCACGGCCGCGGTGACTAACTCTGCCCAGGCACAGTACGGCGGCTGCTGGAGAAGATGCCCTGAGCCAGGTCTTGGAGGCTGAGGCTGAGTCACTGCTTGTACTGCAAAAAGGAGAAAGGGAGTGAGATTCATGGCGACCGGAGGGATAGGAAGGACCGGCAGGGGCCTGCCCATGGCCTTCCTGGAGCTCCCTCCCTGTCTCCACTGCAAGCCCAGGGCTGCTCACAGCCTCCTCCCAGGTCTTCAGGCTGCCAGGCACTCCCCTTTCCAGTCTGGCCTGTCAGACCTTCCTGAAACACTCCTTCAAAGGGCCACCTCGTACCCACAGCCGCCCGCTCAGCCCACATGCCCCTTTCCCAACGTCTCCTCCACGGGGCTTACTAGTGCCGTGTGTTCTCTTTGGCCCTCCTCACAGGCCCTGCCTGCTCTCTGCAGACAGCTCTGGCTGTGTCTGGGTCTCTTCTTCCTTTCCACCTGTCACCCTCAACCCGCAATAGTGGCAGCTCCCATGTGCACAGCACAGCTGTGTCCTGGCTGCTGTCCTCGGCACTCGCCCCTCCTAGCAGCCCAAGGCCTTCAGACTTACTGTCATCCATATTTTACAGATAGCGAAACTTTCCAGGGTCACCCAACAGGGAAGTGGTACAGCTGGGATTTTATTTTTGAGGCAGGGTCTCACTTTCCCAGGCTGGAGTGAAGTGGTTTGATCACGACTCACTGCAGCCTCAACCTCCCTGGCTCAGTGGCCTTCCCACCTCAGCCTCCTGAGTAGCTGGGCCTATGGGTGTGTACCACCACACCTGGTGAATTTTTGTGTTTTTTATAGAGGCATGGTTTCACCATGTTGTCCAGGGTGGTCACAAACTCCTGGGCTCAAGCGATCCTCCTGCCTCAGCCTCCCAAGTGGTGAGATTACAGGCATGAGCCACCATACCCGGCCTAGAGCTGGGATTAAAGTCCTGTCCTTGACCACTGCAGGTCACCGCCTGAGCCTGTCCAGCTCTCTCCTTGCCTCTAGACATCCTGGACCACACCCGGTACTTCATGGTGAAGTGCCCTGCTGGGTCCTTGGGCTTTAGTCCCAGTTCACAGACAGGAGGACAAGGACCATCCCTCCTTTCCCTCATCAGTGCACAAGTGCTGGAGAAATCCTGTCAATTGATTCACTGTGAAAGGGGGCACAGGGGTTGAGAATTGACTGGTGTAAGAGCAGGGGACCTGGGGCTGGATCTGGGCACAGCAATTTGCAGGGCATTGCTGGGCAGGAGTCGCTGATGGCCAAGTTGCTGGGCTCTGTATCTCCCACAAGCTGCAACGGGGGTCCCATGGAGCAGGAGCAGAAGCACACGTTGGAGATCTGAACTTAAATGACAGGACTTACAGCATTGAGGTCACACAGGCAAGTGGAGGTTCAGTTAGCCAGAGCCTCAAGGCTACAGTGAGGGTTTTGACTTCTACGCAGAAGTGGGGAGCCCCTGCAAGGTTTTGGGCAGAGAAGCGACAAAATCTGATTTATAAAATATTTAAAAATTACTCTGGCTGCTGTGTTGAGAAGGGACTACTGGGAATGGAGAGGAAGCAGGTGATTGCAGTAATCCTGGCAAGAGATGGCAGTGGTTTGGCCTGGGGAAGTAGCAGTGTGGGCGGTGAGAAGTGGTCAGATTCTAGGTGCGTTTCCCCAGTAGAGACAGTGGGATGTGCAATGCAAGAGAACAGAGACAAGGACTCCAGGTCTGTGCAACAGGCGGGATGGAGACGCCCTTTGCCTACCCTAGGCAAGATGCAGGTGGAGCAGGTTTGGGGAGGAAATCAGGAGTTTGCTTCTTATCCTGGGGCACTTCTTGCAACACAGTAAACCTCTTTTCAAAGTATGTCTTCCAGTTTGGGGTTTGGGAAACATGGGCTTCAGGTGGCTCAAATCAAGGGGGATAAATGTTTGCATCTACTCAGAAAATGTTAGCTGCAGTCTCGACTGTTCATCTATTCATTTGTTCGTTCCTTTGACAAATACTAGACGTGTACCATGTGCCAGGCATGGTTCTAGGTTCTGGGGACTTTGCAGTGAAAAAACTGCCCTCAGAGAGCTTACATTCCAGGGAGGGAGGGGGAATAGGTGATAAAAAGCAAGTAAATTGCAAAGGGGCCAGGCGCTGAGACTCACTCCTGTAATCCCAGCGCTTTGGGAGGCCAAAGTGGGTGGATTACTTGAGGTCAGGAGTTTGAGACCAGCCTGGCCAACATGGTGAAACCCTGTCTCTACTAAAACTACAAAAATTAGCTGGGCATGGTGGTGGCCACCTGTAATCCCAGCTACTCAAGAGGCTGAGGCAGGAGAATTGCTTGAGCCCGGGAGGTGGAGGTTACAGAGAGCAGAGATTGCGCCACTGCACTCCAGCCTGGGCAACAGAGCAAGACTCTGTCTAGGTAGGTAGGTAGGTGGATGGATGGATGGATGGATGGACTGACGGATGGTAGATGGATGGATGGACGGACGGACGGACGGGAACTTGAGCAGGTGGGCCTTACTGAGAAGGTGGGTGTGGAGCAACAGCTGGAAGGGAGAGAGGGGCGGGTGCTGTGTCTGGTCAGAAGGCCCAGGCAGGACACCAGCTCCAGGGAGCCGCAGGCAGGTCATTGGGTCTTTGCAGACACTTAAGATCCTGGCTTCCTGTCCTAGGTGAGGAGGAAGCCAGAATTTGCACCCAGGAGCAACATGCTGTGTGGCCAGTTGCTTCTCCGGAAATCAGCTTCCACCACATCTTCTCTGCCTCTGAGAAGGCTGGTGAAGGCCTGTCTTCCTGAGGGATCCTTGCTTCTAGCTCTCGGTGTCTGCCCTAAGCGGCTGAGTGTTTGCAGAGCCAGCTGCCAGCATTGAGGTTGAGATAGGGAGGGTTCTGATCTGACCCATCCCCGCGGGTTCCCGCAAGGCCCAAACAAGCCCTTATTCTGGAGAGGGGTTTGTGTGTGGGAGAGAGACCGGCTGGAGCATCCAGAGATGGAAACAAAAGGGAATAAACCATCGGAAGGCACAACGGCGCAGGCAGATCGCAGGGGCAGCAGCTTGCTGTGCTGAGCACAGCCAAGCTGTTTTCATGAGTGAGAGGAAAAACACCAGAGCAAGCACGGCAAGAGTGCTGTCCCTGCGCCCCTGCCCAGCCCTACCCAGGCCTCCCGTAGCAGGGAGGGTCCCGGCCAGGCGAGGCCTGCCCGAAGGCCACACTGGGGGTGTGGACTGCAGAGCCTGACCCTGTGCTTGCACAGCTGTGAGCCCTGAGTGGGCAGGGCTGTTTTGGAAACTATCTTGACTTGTGAAGCCTGAGTAAGGCGGCACAGCTATGGTTTGGGTGAAGCCCCAGATGGTGCCTCTCTTTGCCCAGAACCTTCCTCTCCCCTCCCAAAGGGATCAGATGCCAGGCTGAGAAGCCCTGGCCGCCTTCCAGAAGCTGAGGCCCTGAGCCTGACTCCTAGCCCCCAGCCCCCAGCCCAGCTGCTCTTGTGGGCTGTCTCAGCCCATAACCGGCTGATGTGCTGAGCAGGTGGTGGGTGAGTCACCGGAGGAAGCCAGGTGTGCCAGCCAGGCTAGGCTCAAGAGGGGGGCTGGGCTGCAGGGCTCAAGCCCCTAGCCCAGGATCACCCTGCTCCTGTGCCATCTAAAGAGATGGTGCCTCTGAACTACCTTGGCTCTGTTCCCGCTTACTCCCCGCCCTGCCCCCAGGGCTGTTGTGGCCTCACAGAGGCCAAGGGCTGGGAGCCTGCCTGCCTCTGCTACAACGAGAATTAGCTTCAGGGCAGCTGGGCAGTCCTTGCTGGAGCTGGGCCCAGGCTACCCAAATCAAGTGCATACACTGGGCCAGAAGGAGTGGCTAACTGTGGACACCTGGACTTACGCGGGTCACGTTCCCTCCAGAGCTTGTTTGTTCAGAGAGGTTGGGCAGTTTATTCAAAAACTAAATGGGGGCTGGGGCGGCTAATAGATTAGGTGCCATAGTCAACCGAATGCAGCATGTGGGCCTTGTGGTGAATCTCCCTTCAAACAGAACAATGTTGGAGGATATTTTAGAGAGAGAGAAAACTGAACACAGGTGTTGGATGATGATAAGGAAGTCTCGGCGATTCTGTTAGGAAAGAAATGGTATTATGATTAGATTGGGGGGAAATCCTTGTATTTTCTGTAGGAGTTCTTTAATGGGTAAAATGGTATACAATGTATTTGCTTTAAAATCCCCTGGAAGGAAAAGAACGGGAAGGGGAGTGGAAGGTGGGGGCTGAAGACACAGGCCAGGCGGGATGAAGATGATGGTGGTCATCACTCAATGGTGATGGACTATGGTCTCTCCTCTTCATGGTGTTCCAAACCTCCACAGAGAAGAGTTCAACCAAAAGAGAGGGATGCAAGGGAGGGTGGGCCCACAGACACAGAGCGGCAGTGCAGGGTGGGTGGGGATGGGTGTGGGTGAGTGTGGGTGGGAGTCTATGGGGGGAAATAAGTGGGTGTGTGGGGTCTGTGTATGTGGGTTGGACAGCACTGGGCCTAGCCAGGGA
>NW_016805255.1:231745-233628 GCF_001698545.2 Rhinopithecus bieti | reverse complement strand
TGGGTGGGGGGTGGGAGGCCTGGGTATGTGTGGGTGTGGGGAGGGTGAGTGGGTGGGTGTCAGGTCTGTGGGGGGATGAGTGTGTGTGTGGGTCTGTGTGTGAGTGGGGGTGGGGGAGCTGGGTATGTGTGGGTGGGGTTGGGGAGCTGGATATGTGTGAGTGCCTCTCGTCTCCTGGGAAGTATGTGTGATCCATTTTACAGATGAGAACACTCAGAATCCGGGAGACCACAGTTCATAAGGGAGAGTGGGTCTGGATCTCAGAAGCCAGTGCTCTAACCCACTGCCACCAGCTGAGGTGTCCAGGCCAAGTCCTGGGAGCACCCCGAGCTCTCGGCCACCACCGTCTGTGACTGACAGCCTCCTTTCTCCTCCCTAGCTGTCCTCGCTCAGCCGGCTCCTGGGCCTCATGAGGCCATCATCTCTCAGGCAGTACCTGGGCTCTGTGCCCTTGCCACCCTCCCAGGAGCAACAGCCAAAGGCTAGTGCCGAGCTGGACCACAAGGTGAGTGAGCGCCGAGCACCCGCCTGCCTCCACCACAGGTAACAGGGAAAGGCAGGGCTGTGCACATTGCATGGCCTGCGGGTCCTTCCAGAACCCCAGGGCCATGCCAGGGCAGAGACCAACAGGCTGCCTCCCTGTGTTGAGCGGAGGTGCTCAGCATCTCACCTGTAATTAGTGCTGTTACCCGTGCCGCAGGCGGGGGACGCCCTGTGTGCAGGCATAGGGGCCAAATGTCTGCCTGTCCCTGCTGGTGTGCCTTCTGTTGATCTGGGATTGTCAGCCTTACAGCACAGTTTAGGGAGGATGCAGGAGCCAGCTGCCAGTGAGGGGATGGGAGCACGTCAGGATAAGAGCAGGTGGTCTAGACGTGCAGGGCATCCCTTCTGCAGGCAGAGTTGGGCCCAGCCTCCGTATTCATTTTCACTCTGGGTATCACTGAGGCTGAGTCCTTGGCCTGTCCCCAGTTTTTCCTAATTGACTTTCCAGACATTGCCTGGCTTTCCTGAAAGCCAAGCTCTGGTGGGAGTCAGGAGCCACAAGGTGCCCTAGGGCCTGCAGGTTGTAGAGTTTGAAACAGTGAGGTTTATTAGTCCCTGAGTGAATGTCAGAGCAGGGATGGTGGTGGGTGTGAGGGCTTCAGAGTGGGTGTCCCAGGCCCAGCTTCCTGGGGAACAGCACTTAACCCTCGGTGCCCTCTCCTGCCCCTGGGGACTCGGGGATGAAGAATGGAGATAGGGATTGTCATAACTGGGGAAGGTGGTAATTCCAGAAACTCACTTGGAGGCTGAATGTTGATACAGAAGTCCAACCTTTGGGCATCACTTTGCAAATCAGATAAATGAATTAATTACTTAATGAACACAAATGAACCATTAAAGAGATATGCTTATCTCCAGGTGCATGCTCCTCTTCTGAAACGTGGGGAAAGTTGTCTTTCAGTTATGCCTAATACTAGTGCATTGATGAGGCTGCTGCCTCCCAGGAGGGTGTGAGCTGTCTGCATGCCCCTTCTCTTGTGCCAAGTATTTCCCCAGAAACGAGCTGGTTATGGGCTGGTTATGGGGCCTCTAGAAGGAGGTGGGGGCCAGCCCTGGGGTCTGTCTGAATAGAAATCAAGGAGGCCTGGGCAGGGGGACAAGGAACAACAAGGCGAGTGGCGAGAGAGAAAAGAGGGTCACGTCTGGTCTGGCTAAGTGGAGAGTGTGGCCTGCAGGCACCTTGGGGGCCAGTCCTGGGCTTCACCTAGCAGAGGTGTGGTTCCTGCCCGACTCACTGTGGTTCAGAGGCTATCTAGGCGGCAGAAGACGTCCTTTCAACAGCTGGGGAAGAAGGACAGTAAGCAGACTAAGGATGCCTTTTTTTTTTTTTTTTTTTTTTT
>NW_016805255.1:207812-231450 GCF_001698545.2 Rhinopithecus bieti | reverse complement strand
TTTTTTGAGACGGAGTCTCACTCTGTCGCCCAGGCTGGAGTGCAGTGGCCGGATCTCAGCTCACTGCAAGCTCCGCCTCTCGGGTTTACACCATTCTCCTGTCTCAGCCTCCCGAGTAGCTGGGACCACAAGCGCCCGCCACCTCATCCGGCTATTTTTTAATATTTTTTAGTAGAGACGGGGTTTCACCGTCTTAGCCAGGATGGTCTCAATCTCCTGACCTTGTGATCCGCCCGTCTTGGCCTCCCAAAGTGCTGGGATTACAGGCTTGAGCCACCGCGCCCGGCCGGATGCCTTTTCTTTAGAGGACTATTCTCACATACCTAAAGGAGGTTTGAAAGCCTCCCCCTGGTCGGCCTCCACACTGGAAATGACCTGTTTGGCCTGAAAACATGGAGGCACTGTGCAGCTCGGCAGAGCCCCAAAAGGGTAGTGTGCACTGGTCCAGGGCAGTGGAGGGGCAGGCGAGGCCCAGGCAGCTCTCAGAAGGCCTTCGCTGCAGCCCGAGACCACCTCAGACCACCTCTGCTGCGCTCCCCTACACCTCTGCCTCTGAGTGAGGGAACCCCGGGCAGAGGAGGATGCGCCGGCACAGAAGTGTGAAACAGGCCCCTGGGCTGGGTTCTGTCCCCTGGGCTGGGCGCTGTTCTGACTGGGAGGGGCCAGGTGGGGCAGGTGACTGGGCTCCACGCCCACCCCAACCGACTGACTCTTCATTAGGCCTCAGCATGTTTCATCTTCAAAGAGGTGAGATGGGCCACTCAGCAGCCAAAAACAGCAGCAGCGGCATCCACCCTGTTTTATAAGGAGTGGTGGTCTGAGCCTTTCATGCCCAGAGCTCAAAGTCTTTGCCTTTTCATTTCCCTTCAGTGCAGTGGGGAAACTGAGGCCAGAGTAAGGTTGACCTGAGGCGGCCCAGCCTGGAGGAAATGCCTGCTTTCCCAGCCTTGGGGCAGCTGAACTGAGCCTCTGCCTTTTGACTCCCGCCCATCCCCCCCCAGGCCCTCTCACTCCTGTCTGGGAGATTTCCTGCCCTGTGCGGCTGGGTCACAGCCTTCCTCCAGCCCTGCAAATAAACACTCCTGCCCAGCTTCTTCCCCACCTCCTCTCGCTGCCTCAGGCCTTGGCCCAGCCTTTCCCTCTGGGAAGAGGCTGGGAGAGCTACTGTTGGTGTCCAGGGCCCGACTTTCTCTCCTCCCTGACCCCTTGGCAAGTAGAGTTGTCCCTTTGCTCGCCCCGTGTCCAGCTCGACTGTGAGACAGCCGGCGTCTCAGCACCGTGTCCCACGTTTGGCACCGGATGGACAAATGAATGAATCTAGTTTTCATTCCTTTGTCCTTCTCTGAACTCCTGTCTTCCATTCTCTTCTGGCATTCGCTCTCCTGCCCCCATTCTAGAAACCTGCTGCCTCCTGCACGCCACCTGACCAGCCTCTGCGTGGTGGTCCCCTTGTCTCTTTTTTTTTTGAGATGGAGTCTCGCTCTGTCGCCCAGGCTGGAGTGCAATAGCCGGATCTCAGCTCACTGCAAGCTCCGCCTCCCAGGTTCACGCCATTCTCCTGCCTCAGCCTCCCGAGTAGCTGGGACTACAGGCGCCGCCACCTCGCCCGGCTAGTTTTTTGTATTTTTTAGTAGAGACAGGGTTTCACCGTGTTAGCCAGGATGGTCTCGATCTCCTGACCTCGTGATCCGCCCGTCTCGGCCTCCCAAAGTGCTGGGATTACAGGCTTGAGCCACCGCGCCCGGCCGGTCCCCTTGTCTCTTAAGGTCTTCGTATCATTAAGTCCACAAGAGCTTATAGCCTGGCCTTCTCCTGCAGGAGGCCCTGGACTAAAGAAGTGTTACCTGCGTGTGGCAGAACCAGTCCCAGCACATCGTTTGTAATTATAAGCTAGTGAGGTCCTGCCTGGGAAAGCACCAGGTACTTCAGCAAAGGAAGCCATGAGCTCCTGCTGCAGCTGTGCATGGGGGTCAGGAACTGGAGAGAGTCAGCAGCCGCATAGATGCCTGCCCTGGCCGTGTGTCCTGGCTTTGACCACAGAGTCTCAGCTGAGCAGGCAGAGCTTATACGGACTATAAGAGCTTCTGTGGACTATCCCGCTTAGTGAGCTGATAACATTTTTAGCATTTTGAAGAGCTTCTGGATAAAGAAAACAAAGCCGAGCCCCTTTGGGTTATCTTTGGCCATGTGCATGCCTGGTTTGAGCTGGGCTTTATTCCCAGAGAAGAATGAACATCTGGTTCGGAGTGATGCTTGGGGGTCTGGTACAGCCATGTGAGAGGCATGGGGCCTTTTTGGCCTACAGAGGTGGCAGAGGATGTTTTCCTGTAGGAGAGTTAACACAGGAGAGTTTAATACTTAGAGTCGGCCTCCAAGTGCTCCCTTTGGCCCATGGATACTGATTTGCCCTGATTGCCTTCCCAGGCCAGCAAGGGAGATTGTCCTTCTGGCCGCAGGCAGAAAAATATTATGTAACTTGACTCAGTTTGCCACTGTCTCTCCAAGCTACCAACTGAGCCCACCAACCCAGAACCAGGGTCTTCTTGGGGCAGTTTGTTTCCTTGTAGCTGACTTGTATAAGCCATATCTGGCCAGGTGCTGTCTGGTGTGTTCTGTCCAGCTTTAGGGTTCAGGATCATGAAGGTCATAGCCTATTCACTTTTTTTTTTTTTTTTTTTTTTGAAACAGGGCCTGTCTCATTCTGTTGCTCAGGCTGGAATACAGTGGTACCATCAGGGCTCACAGCAGCCTCGCCTTCTCAGGCTCAATAGATCCTCCCACCTCAGCCTCCCAAGTAGCTGGGACAGGCATGTGCTACCACACCGGGCTATTTATTTATTTATTTATTTATATCGATTGATTGATTGAGATGGAGTCTCACTCTGTCGCCTAGGCTGGCGGGCAGTGACCAGATCTCGGCTCACTGCAACCTCCACCTTCCAGGTTCAAGTGATTCTCCTGCCTGAGACTCCCAAGTATTTGAGATTACAGGCACCTGCCACCATGCCCAGCTAATTTTTGTATTTTTAGTAGAGATGGGTTTTTGCCACGTTTGCCAGGCTGGTCTCGAACTCCTGACCTCAGGTGATCTGCCCACCTCAGTCTCCCAAACTGCTAGCATTACAGGCGTGAGCCACCATGCCCGGCCCATTTTTAATTTTTTAATTTTTTATTTTTTACTTTATTATTATTATTATTATTATTTTTTGAGACGGAGTCTCGCTCTGTTGCCCAGGCTGGAGTGCAGTGGTATGATCTCGGCTCACTGCAAGCTCCACCTCCTGGGTTCACGCCATTCTCCTGCCTCAGCCTCCCGAGTAGCTGGGACTACAGGTGCCCACCACCGCACCCAGCTAATTTTTTTGTATTTTTAGTAGAGACGGGGTTTCATCGTGTTAGCCAGGATGGTCTCCATCTCCTGACCTCGTGATCCGCCCGTCTCGGCCTCCCAAAGTGCTGGGATTAAAGGCGTGAGCCACTGCGCCCGGCCCAATTTTTATTTTTTTTTTATAGAGACGGGCTTTCGCCACGTTGCTCAGGCTGGTCTCAAACTCCTGAGCTCAAGCAGTCCTCCCACCTCAGCCTCCCAAAGTGCTGGGATTATAGACGTGAGCCATCTCAATGGGCCTCAATTCACTACCATCGAGATTATTGATATTTTGGCTGTGTTAAAACCTGCTATTGCATGTTATACTTTTCCTTACCACACTTACTGTTTCTTGCTTTTCTTTTTGCTCTACTGATGCTTTATTTATTTATTTATTTATTTTTTAGAGAGAGAGGCTTGATCTGTCACCCAGGCTGGAGTGCGATGTTGCGATCTTGGTTCACTGCAACCTCCACCTCCCAGGTTCAGGCGATCCTCCTGCCTCAGCCTTCCAATTAGCTGGGATTACAGATGCCCACCATCATACCCAGCTAATTTTTGCATTTTTAGTAGAGACGGGGTTTCACCATGTTGGCCAGGCTGGTCTCAAACTCCTGACCTCAGGTGATCCACCTGCCTCGGCCTCCCACAGTGCTGGGATGACAGGCGTGAGTCACCGTGCCCGGCCTACTGATGTTCTATTGATGAAGTTTTGTAATTCTGTTTTTCCCCTCAGGGATTGGGGAGGTATCTAGTACCAGGATCTTTATGGTGGGATGGAAGTTTTTGCCTGGTTGGTGAAATCTGGGGACTGTGAGGTTGTGAAGTATTTTTCGTTGCATGGAAAGAAAACTAAGGACCACAGAGGGGGAGGTCCCAGAGCTGGGGCAGAGTCGAGGCAGCAGGAGCCTGGTCTCATCTCCCCATCTGCCCCCGGCATGTCCTGCTCCAGCAAGATGGTGTCCTCAGTGGATAACAGCTAAGGGGCAGTCTGTAGGTTCTGCACCTGTGATGGTCCCTGCGGGGGGCACCACCCAGATCAAGGCCCCCGACTGAGTGCAAGTGGCTCTAGTCAGCTTCCCCGAGGTGCACAACACTTATGGTCCCCAGCTCCTGCTCCGGAGGCCTGGGGGTGTGTGGTGGTTTGTTTATTGGACAAGGGCATTGGTACAGAATGGAGTTGTTGGCGAGGGGCGGGGAGGATGGGTGTGCTCCAGGGCTTGGTGATGCTCTGGGATAAACTCAGCCCAGCTGTGCCGACTCCACTGCACTCAGGCTATTTCTGAGTAGCTCTGCTCATGTTCTGCAGAGAGCGGGGCCTCTGCTGTGTGTTTGTGCATAAGTGCGTGCTGTGCACATCTCCTGTATATCCTTGTGGTGTGGCGCGTGTGTTGATCGAGTTGGGAAACAAGTTTTACTGCTTCCCTCCTGCTGCTGCAACTGCAGTTGTCTGTCCCTGTGCTGGGTGACCCTGCCAAGAGCCGCCTTAATGGGAGGTTGTGGTGGAGAAAGGCCTGGCTCTCACTGCAGGGCTGGGCAGCGAGGGGGCTACTGCCCTCTGGCAGCTGTGTGCTTGCCTCTGCCCTCTCTTGCTGGCATGCTCAACTCCAGCAATGGGACATGTGTTCCCTTGGGCACAGGCCACTTACCCTCTGTACCCCTGAAAGGCACATGGAGGCTCTTTCCCCATTCCCCCCATGCGGTCTGCCTTCCCACCTGGAATTGTCTGTCTCTTACTGCCCCACTGGGCTGGGGACCTTGGTTAGGCCAAGGTCAGGAGGGTTGGGAGGAAACGGACTGGTTTTGAGGAACAGAAAATGGATATTCAGAACTTGTGAGTTCCTCTCCTGTCTAATCTGTGGCTGGTTCTGTCTTACTTCCTCCAAAGTTCAGAACATCAGACATATTTTAAAATAAACCTCAAAGAGATGGCCTCTGGGAAGCTGACCCTCCAGGAGAGGGGGACCTCGACAGATGTGGGGACAGGCCAGTACCTCTGGGCATCCCAAGGCCAGGCAGGGCCCAGGTTCAGGCTAGCTTTGTTTGGGTCCCAGAAATTCTGGTTTCTTTACAAGTGTATGAACAGGCTTGAAGTGACAGAGTTAAGCTGCGGAGGCAGGCTTGCATTCTTCAGCCAGCTTTTGCTCCGGGCCTTGGCAGCACCGGGGCCTGCTCCCTGCCCCACCCCAGCCAGGCTCCATCCTCGTGGAGACCCTTTGAGGCCTCTCTCCCTAGGCAAGTGACTCACCAGCTTCCAGCCTCACACTCTAACTGGGTCTCCTCATCCTTTAACTCTTCCTGGACAACCCTGTGGATTATCTTCCTCTCGTTCTAACTTAGGAAAATAGACTCTAGTGCCTGTCACATCATATGAAACTGCCAGCCAGAGCCTCCACCAGCTGGCCCAGTGCGCGGCTTTGCTGCCACACATTATGTGCGACGTTTGAATCCAAGCGGTGATGGTCTCCCAGAAACGCTCTGTTCTCAGCACCGTGTCTTAGCTCCTGCTGTCCCTCCTTCCTGCGGAGCCCAGACTGTCTCTCCTGTCCTTGGATTGCTGCAGGCATGGCTCAAGCCATGGCTTGTTTACATGTTGCTTCACATACTTGAACAGCTACCTTTTAGGGTCAACCCAGAGTCTCACCTCAACCACAACCCTCATGGCTCCCCCTGAAATGCCTCACCCTGTCCAGGTACAGTGGTTCATACCTGTAATTTCAGTGCTTTTAGAGGCTGAGGCAGGAGGATCATCTGAAGCTAGGCGTTCATAGACCACCCTGCACAACATAGCGAGACCCTATCTCTGCAAAAGTGTTTTTTTTAAATGAGCCAGGTAGCCGGGCGCGGTGGCTCCTGCCTGTAATCCCAGCACTTTGAGAGGCCGAGGCAGGCGGATCACCTGAGGTCAGGAGTTTGAGACCAGCGTCAACGTGGAGAAACCCCGTCTCTACTAAAAATACAAAATTAGCCGGGCATGGTGGTGCATGCCTGTAATCCCAGCTACTGGGGAGGCTGAGGCAGGAGAATTGCTTGAACCTGGGAGGCAGAGGTTGCAGTGAGCCGAGATCACGCCATTGCACTCCAGCCTGGGTAACGAGCGAAACTCCATCTCAAACAAACAAAAAAATGAGCCAGGTGTGGTGTTAACAGGGCATAATGGCACATGCCTATGGTCCTAGCTACTTGGGAGGATGGCTTGAGCCCAGGAGTTTTAGGCTGCAGTGTTTGAGGCTCCCAGCTGTGCAGCAAAGAGGGCCAGGCACAGTGGGGAAGGTCCCTTACACGCCATCCTCAGTCTGCAGGAACAGCTGCCAGGATAACCACAGCCTTCTCAAGTGCTCTCTGCGCACCACCTTTTCTGTCCCTTCTTCCCTGTCTTTGCCAGGACTTTTTAGTGACGGAAACACAAACACAAATCCTGGAAAGCCCTGGGACGGTTCGTCAGGCTTAGAGGGACCTAAACAGTGTCAGAAAACCTCCGTGTCACACCCTCCTCCTCCAGGCTCTGGCCCTTGGCGCCTTCCCAGGCAGGCTCTCCCCTCCTCCAGGCTCAACGGCCTTGTCTCAGCAGCCCTAGGCAAGTGACTCATCAGCTTCAAACCTGACACTCTACCTGGGTCTCCTCATCCTTTAACTCTTCCTGGACGAGAAAGAGCTCCCGCCTTCGAACCGTAACCAGAGTGGCGCCTCATTGGTTTGGTTTGGGTCCAGTGCCCATCTCTAAGCCAATCACAATGGCAAGCTCACATACAGTGAATGGCCAGCCTGGGACTCACGTCCACCCCTTGAGTCAGAGCTGGAGTCACCACCATGGAACAGTTTGGTCTGAGTGTAGGGGACAGGAGGCTGGGACACTCTTACAAAGGAAGGGAAAGGACCAGACCCCTGGACGTTTACAGCATCCCTGTGGTTCAGTCACGGGCAGTGGCCTTGTGCTCTGGTGTTGCTGGGAAGTATAAGGAGGGCAGTCCCAGGCTCTGGCCAGACATGCCAACACCCCAGAGACAATTCAGTAAGTGAAAAAGTGAAAGGCAAGAAGGGGAAGCCATGGGAAAACCATTGCTCTGTCAGGGTGGTTATGCAATGTCTTGGCTGGTGTCAGTGACCCCCTCCTGCACCCTGCACACTCACACGCACACCGACACGTGTGCATTGATGTACACGTGTACAGGCGTGAACTCTTACACACAGGCACCGAGAATCTTGTCCCTCTCTGGGCAGTCTGCAGAGCTAGGTTTTCTGGTCCAGATCTCCCTGGTGTAAAGGTCTCTGGTCCTAGCTGGAGGAGCAGGAAGACCCCGCCCGTCCCTGCCTGTCATCTCCCTGACCCCCACCAGCAGGAAGCCAGAGAGGAAGGTGGACTGGGTGGGAGCCCTCCGACCTCCAGCAAGGACTTGCCTCCAGTGCCTTGGCTCCTGCCACCAGCCTCTGACGGAGGAATGGGGAGATGCCCTGAGATAACCTCCCCACCGCGGGTCTGCAGGAATCCGGAGCGCTCAGCCTTCCATCTCTTTCCCTCCCCAGCCCCATGCACCATGGCCTCCACATTCCCTCGCTGTCCTCAGTACCACGAGCAGGAGCCAGGGATGCTCAGGGCCCAGGCCCCAGCTAGGGATAGAACTTAAGAGATCCCCGCTGTGAAGACTCAGATCTCTGAACTCACTCTCCGGGAAGCCGGAGGTGCAGGCGAGAGCTCCTGTTCTGAGGGCGTGAAGGGTGTGGGCACGTGCTCTGCCCCGAGTCCTCTGCAGCCTAGAAAGAGACACCCACCTGTCTGCCCAGCAGGGCCCGAAAGCAAACTCCATTCAGTGGCCATTCACTGCAGCAGAGCTGGAAGTCCTGCCTGTTGAGCTGCTGCCAGCCCATCTCCCGTCACCCTAAATGGGTCTCATCCCTGCTCCGCGTTTGGGGGCCGTGTTTGGGTCATCCCCACCCCATGCCCTGGCAGGCACTTTCACTGACAGGATTGGGTGTCTTGCCTGGCAGGACCCACCGGTGACGTCTGCTCTCTAGCCAAGATGTCTGCTCTCTGGCCTCTTGACCCTGTGTCTTCTGGGACCCTAGGTTAGGAAGAGTTCTTAGGTCACCGCCTCATTTCCTAGCGGTCGGTCATATGTCTTCATTTCTTCCTCACTAGGACTTATGACCGGTGACCTGTCCTGGTCAGAGTCACTTCCCAAGTCGGCTTGCCTTTGGGAACAGAGCTTTCGATACCGCTCTCTGCTTCCTTCTTTAGTGTCTGCCAAAGCCAAGGGTCGGGGGTGCAACCTTGGAGCGGAAGCTGCCTGGGCAAGGGGAAGAGGCTGTGCGGTTTGCTCATGGGACAGGGAAGACATGGCAGCCTCGTCCTGGTGGCCAGTGCCACCCTGCAGGGGCTCAGAAGGCATGTACCTAGAAAAATGCATCCCCTTTTGCCTGGTGTCCTAGTGGACACACCAGTCGCCTAAGCTCTGGCTCTGTCCTCAGACTGAGGCTCTTGGCCTGGGGCCTGAGTAGCCCTGCCTCGGATTACTCATGATTCATTGTTGTTGTGCCCAACCTGTGTGGATACCTAGACTGTGCCCCGGGGGCCCAGGCTGCAAAGGGCATTCCTCCTTCACCCTGGGGGAATAGCCTCAGCCTCGCCCTGTCCTCCCAGTAGGAGGCCCGTGGACCCTCGCTGTCTCCCAAGGAGGATGTCCACAGTGTGAATCCTCTTTAGAGACCCCACCACCACCCACGCACACATGGGGAGCTTGTCCTCCTGAAGGCTGAGAGCCCAGACATCTGCTCTTGGGCCAGACCTGCCCTTCCTGGACACAGGGTCGTGATCATCAGGGAACCTCCCCACGCCGCAGTTTCCGCATCTGCTGAAGGTGGGGTCCCAGACCCTGTCTGCGTGCCCTACTGGATCAGGATGCAGTAAAGTGGTAGGTACTATATAGGTTTAAATTGAACAAAAAAGGGGAAAAAAGGATTGTGACCCAGCCCCAGCCTCGGGTCTGAAAGGGCCCAGGGTAGACCAGCGCAGCTTCAGCCTTTCCCAGACTACGTTGGCTCTAGAGTCGATCTTCAGTCTGTGTGCTTGCACCTAAGTCCTGAGAGGACTCGTGTGGCAGTGATGACACCTAAGGCAGAATACTTCTCCTGGGCTGGGCTGGACTTTAGGCTCTTGAGATTGGGCTGAGAGCAGCCCAGCCAGGCTAGGATTAATGCATGTTCCCAGGCTACCACCACCCAGGGTCCATGAACATGGAAAGGAGAAAGCAAGGGGACCCCAGGCCGGAATCCCAGCGCCAGCAGACATCAGGGCCAGCTTCCTGAGTGAGAGGTAGGGACACCTGGGGGTGAGCCCCTGGGCCCCGCACCTGGCTGGGAGAGCCGTGCCCTCTGGGTCCATCTTTGTCCTTCCCAGCAGGTGTTTCTGGGTCAGCCTTGGTTCTCCCCGTAACACACACACACTGACTGCCCCAGAGCCTGGTTGGACCTGGTCCCTCAGGGTCCTCCTGTCAGAAACAGGTCTGCCTTCCCCACCCAGTCTGGCAGCCTCCAGGAGAGGGCTGGATTTGAGACTTGCCCAGGGTTAAGACTGGATTCTTGGTCATGACCTGAGAGGGGAGAAAGGTTTTATGTTCTGGCCAGAGCGAGTGGCTTCCTGGGAGAGCCTCTGCATCCTCCTTTCCTGCCCTCCTTCAGCGTAAATAGCTCAGGCCACAGCCCACTCCCTTGGCATTGGCTAGAGGGGAATTTTCTAAAGGATGAAGTTACTGGGAAATGTCCACCCATTTTCCCTTTTGTCTATGACAAAAGCATTGCTAATGGCTCCTACTTGACTTGGGAGTCTTGGCTGGGGGAGCCTGGGGTCAGAACTAGCTGGACCAGAACTTGGAGATGCTGACCTCCCTTCCTCTGGTGACAGTCCCAGTCTGCTGTCTGCCGTCACTCAGCCTTGTCATTCCTTCCCCAGGGGGAGGGCACGGCCCCCTTGAAGGCTTTAGAGTCAGGAGTGAGGCATTCCTGCGTGGAACTTCTGAGAAGAGCCAGCCCACCAGACTCTGGGGAAAGACCCAGAAAACGGGAGCCGGGCTCTTGCTGGCAGCGGTGGCAGGGATGGGCCGGGCTTTTCTTGTCAGTATTGGGTCCAGGCATGCCCTCAGACTTTGCCTTTCCCCATGATGTTGACTGAGGTTTCCCGGGTCCCATTTCCCATCAGGGCTTCACAGCCTAACTGATGTGCCGTAGGGCAGGAGCTGGGTCCCATCTTCAGACAAGGTCCTAAGGCCTGGGCGAGTGTAGCCCCCAGCACCCAAGGAGGGCTAACCCTGAGGCCACAATGAAGTCCCCACCACACCAAGCAGTTCTAAGAGACCTGGAAGGGCCTCCCTCTGGCGTGTAGAAGGGCCACCTTGTGCTCCCAGAGGGAGAGGAAGCAGGTAAGGCAGGGATTGCAGCCTTGGCGCAGCCTTTCTCCCCTGCCTCGTGGAAGGGAAGATGAACCGTGCCTCTGTAGTGCCAGCCAGGACAGGAGCAGGCTTGCTAAGTTCAGGAATTGGTCACACTGCGAAGGAAGCAGGAAACGCAGCTCTCATACCTGGCCCTTACTTGTCTTGCTGGGAAGGGCCCCCTCACTCAGGCCTACCCCTGCCTGCCCTGCACCCCTCCCGTGCCTGCCCCTGCCAGGTTGGAGGGAAGGGGAGCTCAGGGAGCCAGCAGTGCATCACCAGCAAGCCAGCTGGGCTGGGCGACTTGCGTGTCCACAGCCGCTGGCGGTTTAGATAGGGAGACTCGGGGTCTGCCTGTTCCTGGCCACAGAGTCCCCAGTTTCCGCTGAGCTTTTGTTCCTCTGACCTTCACACAGAGAGAGGGGCCTGGTGGGAGGGTGGGGACACCATGCCCGTTGTCTGGACAGGATCAGACTCTCTCTTACCTCTTTGCAACTCTGAGACCAAGAGTCCTGGGGAAATGCAGGGAGGAGATGGAAGTGTTGGCACTTCCTATGCCAATAATGAAGGCTGCTTTTCAAAATCTCTACTGGGAACCCAGCTTCAGCCAGGCCCCCAGAAATGTCCCAAGGGAGGGCATCTGCACAGCCACCAAGCTCCTTAAATTGGGTCAACGTCTTCCTTCCAGGAAGCACCCTCAAATGCAAGGAAGACATGCACCCAGCCTCCAGGCAGTGTGGCAGGTTCAGCTTTTTCCCTTTGGAAAACACAGCTGATATTAATGTGGTTAACAGGGCTTTTCTCTAGGACTGCAGTTTCTTACTCACTGTCCACCCAAACACTGGGAATAGTTTTTCTGGGATTCCCCTCCCCCCTCCCTGCCCCCTGCAGATTCAATTATGGGAATCAGCATAAGAAACAAGTTGTGAAACCAGTAACTCTCCACTGCCTGGGGTAAGTCCACTGACGGATTTTTCCTCCCTGATACGCCTCCAGGGCATTCGTCAGATCTCAGACCCTCCCCACAACTCCTTCTAGGAGGGGAAGCTCTGCAGCCGGGCCTCCTCCGTACGGGGAGACTCCCCTGCGAGCCCATGGGTGGAGCGGGCCACTGAGCTGCGCCATCCGGGGCTGGGAGTGTTGACGACTAAAAGGTCTGAGAGGGACAGGCCCCCTTTCGCCCCTCCCAGGCCCACACAGTCTCCCCTGCAGACCCCAGGGTGCCTTCCCCAGCCATTCTCAGTGATGTCCCTGATACCCTTTGGATGTTGTCTTTGGCATCCCCTGCCACCTCTCATCATTCGCTTGCCCTCTCAGAGAGGGGCCTCAGCTTTTTTTTTTTTTTGAGACCAGTTCTTGCTCTATTGCCCAGGCTGGAGTGCAGTAGCACAGTTATAACTCACTACAGCCTCAACCTCCCAGGCTCAAGTGATCCGCCCGCCTCAGCCTCCCAAGTAGCTGGGACTACAGGTGACCATGCTGGATAACTTTTTGGTTTTGTTTTTTGTAGAGACGGGGTCTCGCTGTGTTGCCCAGGCTGGTCTCCAACTCCTGCACCACAGCTTCCCAGAGTGCTGGGATTATGGGCATAAACCACCTCACCCAGCCTGGGTCTCAGCTTCTTTTCACGGCCAAGTCCCGCTCCCATGCCTCACACCCACCCCAAACCCAGTTAGGCTCAGTCAGTTACAGTTGGCAGTATCTTGTTTAAAAAAGTTTTAAACCAACTTTCATTGTATTCTCACCGTATGAGTATCCACGTTGTAGAGAAATAATCTTAAAAAAGGAAAAAGAAAAGATAAGGATACCCTGTAATCCTTTCTCCCAGAGAGAACTCGTTTTCCTACTACCTAGTACATTCCAGCACACCAGTGTGGCCACATTCTCTCACCTGCCTCCCCCAGGCACCCCCAGCCTGTCCTCACAACTCTGCCCCCAGGTCACCCCACTCCCATGCACCTGTACCGGCCTCTGGTTCTGGAACCGCCCTCAGGGTCTGTCATCAGCTCTCCTCTGCCTGCACAGGGCCATCTTTGCCTCAACTCCTACTGTTCCTTTGAGGCTCACTTTAGCTTAGTCACTTCCTGAAAGCTCTAAGTTGTACTCCCCCATACCCAAAAACCCCAGAAGGGCCCTTTCTCCTTTTGGTCTGTGCAGAAGCAGAGGTATGTTATTTCTTGACCAAACGGTTGCTCTCCTGAAGTATCTTTCTCCCTCTAATGCCTGAGTGTCTCATGTCGCCGTGTCTCAGTCAAGGTATAGTGTCTGGCACGCAGGCCCAGACTTGCTTTATGACAAGGGACGGTGAGCTGTTGCAGGACTGCAAAGGCTGGACAGAGTCCCAAAGGCAAGGCCAGGTTGGAGGGAAGGGGAGCTCAGGGAGCCAGCAGTGCATCACCAGCAGGCCAGCTGGGTCAGGTGACTGGGGCATCCACAGGCTGCTGCAGGGACCCGGCAGGCAGAGGGAGCTAAGCTTCAGAGAGGTTGGGTCTTCCCCGCCCCACGGCAGCTCTCCTGGAGGCATGCCTCAGTTTCCCCCACCATGTCTTCGCTGCCTGCCATGTGCAGGGCCACGTGGTCAGCCTGTGGAGTCAGACCCCCCGTGGGCCTTCACCGTTGTGTTGAACAGGCTGGGTCCCAGGCAGAGTGGGTGCCGCTGGTGGGAGCCCCAGGTGGCCTTTGACCTCAGGATTTTGCACTGGTATTTGGTTTTTTTGTTGTTGTTGTTGTTGTTTTTTGAGACGGGGTCTCGCTCTGTCGCCCAGGCTGGAGTGCAGTGGTGCGATCTTGGCTCACTGCAAGCTCCACCTCCCGGGTTCACACCATTCTCCTGCCTCAGCCTCCAGAGCAGCTGGGACTACAGGCGCCCGCCACCACACCTGGCTACCTCCTCGGCCTCCCAGAGTGCTGGGATTACAGGCGTGAGCCACCGTGCCCAGGCCCACTCCTGGGCCTGTGCAAAGAAGCGATAGCCATTGCTGAGGCACTGCCTGGCGCCCTGGGAGGGCAGGGTGATAAGGTCAGGGGAAGCCGGGGCACAGGGGCCATGGGCTGGTTCTGAGCTCCAGCCCATTGTCACCTGCCGGCATCTCTAGAGCTCACCTCTCCCACCCCTGCTTGTCCGCGGGGCTGGTCATTTGCCACCTCCTGATCCTAGACATGAGAGCTGAGAGGACAAGGCGGCAGGGGCCTCTGAGTGGAGGGCGTGCCTGCGGGCAGCAGCTGGGAGTCCAGAGCAGGCTATGTCCCTCCTGGAGCCTCACACCCTGGGACACTCCCCATGACTCGGTTTCTCCAAATGGCAAGCACGTAGCCCATAAGCGAATGGGCACTAAGAGAGTCCGGGGGTGCCTCAAGATCAGATTGTTCTCAGGCCAGATGGAGCAGGCCTGCATCCTGTTTTCACTGCTTGAGAGTGTGCAGTTGGCAGGAATGAGGATGGAGGCGAGGTGTGCAGACACTCAGCCAAAACCATTGGCTCCCGTCTCTCCACCTGCCTCCGCGGGTCAGTAAGGAGACTGTCTAGGCAGGCTACACCCATGTTGGTGCCAGTGGCATTCTGCCAAGGGGTAAGCCGAGTCCAGGAGCCATGGGCCACATCCTCCCCAGAGGGGGATCCCTTTGCTGTTTGCACAGAGGCACCCTGGCCTCAGTACCTATGGATAAGGGTGGCCCAGGGAACAGAGACTGCAGAGGTCAGAGTGGATAGGCTCCTCTCCTCAGAAGGTGTCCTCTGTTGCCCCAGCACAAGGCTGGGGGACAGTGTATGTTTCTGGATGGCTGACTCCATTTTCTAGAGGAAGGGAGGTTGGCACCTCATCAGAGGGCAGGCTGGGAGTGCCTGCTAGGGAATCACAGGTTCAAGTGAGTGCGGGCCCAGAGCCTGGCTCACCCAGGGCCCCTTGAAGATGCCTCCCTGGAAACTGTCGCTGAACGCCTAGGGGTGGAGTGAGCCCCCGCCCTGGCCTGCCATGCTGCCCTGGTGGAGTTAGAGAAGCAGCAGCTCCCCCTGTGCTCTCCCTCCAGGCCTGCTACCTGTGCCACAGCCTTCTGATGCTGGCCGGGGTGGTTGTCAACTGCCGAGACATCACTCCAGACCAGTGGGTGAGTCTCCCAAGGGCCGGGGTTGGGGTGGGGGTGCCCAGCTGTGTCTTCGCCCCCAAGCAGCGTGGGGTTGACTGGGATGGCCATGCCCAGCCCACTGTTAGGAACTGCAGAGAGTGGGAGGCTGAGAGAAGCCAGCCTGGGAGAGCCAGGGCCTCTTCCTCCCGACAGTGCCCCACCAGCCGAGCCATTCCCAAGGGACACTGACCCAAGCCCTAGCAGTTGTGCTGGCCCCATTCTCCTTTTCCTGCTCAGCTCCTGAACAATCATTCAAATGTGCCCCGTCCTTTCTCTGAATTTGTTCTCCTCCTGCCCTGCTTTGGATGTGCCTGGCTCATGCTACACTTGCCTCTCGGCCTCCCTCCGCCTCCGCAGGGCGACCTGCAGCTGCTGTGCATGCAGTTGGATCGCCACATCAGCGCGCAGATCCGGGAGAGCCCTCAGGCCACGCACCACACCATGCTCAAGGACCTGGCTACCCAGACCTACATCCGCTGGCAGGAGCTGCTGACCCACTGCCAGCCCCAGGTGGTGCCCCCTGCAGCCCCCAGACCTGGGGAGGGGCAGGAAGTGGTCAGGCAGGGCTGGCCAGAGCCACCAGCGCATCCACCCTCGCTGCAGCTGCTGAGCTCCTGGCAGGGACATGGGTGGAGCGGGCATGTGGGGGAAGGGTGGGGACGCCTTGAGGGGCCTTCATCATTCTTATCAAGAATCCAGTGTCAAAGGCTGGGCATGGTGGCTCACGCCTGTAACCCCAGCACTTTGGGAGACTGAGGCGGGAGGATCGCAAGGTCAGGAGACCAGCTTGGCCAACATGGTGAAACCCGTCTCTACCAAAGATACAAAAGATTAGCCGGGCGTGGTGGCGGGTGCCTGTAATCCCAGCTACTCTGGAGGCTGAGGCGGGAGAAATCGCTTGAACCCAGGAGGCAGAGGTTGCAGTGAGCCCAGATTGTGCCATTGCAACCCAGCCTGGGCGACAGGGCGAGACTCCATCTCAAAAAAAAAAAAGTGCCCAGGGTGGGTGCGGAGGGAAGGGGACACAGAGAAGCGCAGTCCTCAGGAAATGCAAAGAAAAGTTGCCCTGGAGAGGGAAAAGTCTGGACCCAGAGTGCCAGTCTGTCATGAGCAGTGCCAGGAAGGGGCCCCAGCTGTTCACCTTCTGCCCACTTGTGCTGTGGGCCTGAGGCTGGCCTCCTGCTATGTTAGGAGGAAGGCTCCCAAGCTGCCTGGGTCCTCTCCACTACACCCCCTACCCCCGCCGAGTTTTCTCAGAGCTTGTAGGTGTGATATTCACAGCTCGTGTTTCTTGAATGAGGATCCGTTTCTCTAAGAACCCACACAACCCCCATGAGGCAGGTGTTACCAGGAGCCCATTTTACAGAGGAGCAGACTAACCAGAGGCCCTGAGAGGGCCGATGGCTTACCCCAATGATGCAGGCAGCTTGTGTGAATGTCAGAATCAGGGCATGAGCCAGCCTGACTCCCAAGCCTCCAACCTAACCAACTTCAGCCCCTGTGCTGGTGCCCTCCCTTCCAGCCCCATCTCTCCAAGCAGCACCCTGCTGGGCCAGCTCGGGGTCTCCCTGCCTGAGCCCCCAGTCCTGTGTGGAGGGGCACAGGACCTGGTGAGGACCACCTCCCACCCCACCACCAGTGTCCCTCCACTCCTAGCCTGCCTCTTCTTGATTCCTCTCTCGTCCTTACCCCATAACCTCTGACTTAGGGCTGACACATGGGCCACAGGCTGTGGTTTGGGTCTCAGATTTCGCCAAGTCTCTGAGAAGGCTAGAGAACAAACCTCACCCTCACTCCCCAAGGAACTAGATCTCACCAGCCTCTGGTGGGAGCAGCGTGCTTGTCACGAGGAGGAAAAGTGATTCAGGGCCTGGCAGAGGGGCCCTGGCAGACCACTTATAGAGTCACGTAGCCTGATGACCGCTGTGTCCTCGCGAGGACTGTGAACCCAGGCATCCTGCTTACTCGGCCCCTGGCATGAGCCTGCAGCGGGTGCTGAATGGACACCGCCAGCCCAGGGAGCTGCAGGGCAGTAGGCAACACTGGGCCCAGGCCCTCATAGCCTGCTTTTCTCCTCGCTGCAGGCCCAGTACTTCAGCCCCTGGAAAGAAGTCTAAAGGAGCAGGGCCAGGGCAGCCCAGGGCTCCCGGCTCCAGCAGGAAGTGAACAGGCTCAGGGAACTGGAGGAAGCGAGGCATCAAGGCCAAAGGAGGCCACATGCTGACCAGCCTGATGAAGCAAGAACCTGCCTCTGCCACCACCCCGACCCCTCTCCTCTCAGCAACGGATGGGCTTCTCTGCCTCGCCCACCCCTCAGCCCCCCTCCCAGCCATCTCCTCTTCCCTAAGGCCTCTGTCTCCATAGCTCTGGTTTCCCTGGGACTTAGTCCTCCCCACCCTCCTTCCTCTCTCTCCCTGTCACTAATGTGAGGTTTCTTTGTGCACATTAAAGTCAGCATCAGTGGTTTAGAACACTTCTTTCAGTCCCTGTCCTGGGGGCTCATGCCAGCGTCCAGTCTCCTGATGTTCCTGCCTGTGTTTCGCTGGGTTCTCAGCTCGACAGTTACAGCACTGGGGCCCAGGCCCAGGCCCTGCCTGTAGCAGAGGGCTGTCTGCAAGTCCCCGGGGAGGGGCAGTGCTCCCAACAGCCCACTGTGGCCTAAAAGCTGTCAGAAACCCAGGAACGGGACGTTTGTTTGGACCCAGTGTGGGACCACTCCCCATTCCCCGCCCCTGCTGAGGAGGTGGCACAGAGTGAGATGTGGATCAGGGCTGTAATTACACTTAATTCCATTTAGTGCTGAGCTCTGAAATCAACTCCTCAGCCTCAGGAGTGGGGGCGGTTCAGAAGCCACTTCCAGATGCTGCTTTTGCTTTTCCTCCGACTTGCCCCAGATGAGTTCATGGGACCTGATCCCTAATAGGGTCCTAGGTAGTTTTGACCTGAACCCCTTGAGGAGTGAGCGGCCCTTTGAGCTCCAGGATACCGCTGGAGATCTATTTTGCCCACTCCTCCAACCCTGAGAATCCACATTTAGTCCCTGGCCCCTCCTGACCCTTCCTGGATTTGGGTGGGGTTTTGCAGGTGACACAAGAGGTAGCTGGGCAGTGGCAGAGGACTGCCCCTGCCACACTGGACTGTGTCCACTCCTCAACTCACCCCTGGCTGTTTGCTGACTCCCATGGCGGCTGCGTACAACTCTTCTGCTTTTATGCGTCCCTCTCTTTGGCTTTCATGCACAGGGATAGGGAGGGCAGGCTAACTAGGAGAGAGATTCCCCCAGAATAAAGGACTTTCAGGCCAAGTGGCTCAACGTGCAGACCCCAAGTGGAGTTCACTAGTTCTGGGGCTGTTTCAGACAGACAGCTGCCTCACTCACTGCATCCCAGAATGCTAGGAGCTGGAGGCATCTATTCAGGGGCACGGGCACACGCACAGCACAGTACTGGATACCACACAGGACGCCTTTCTGCCTAGCAGCCTTTGCCAAATGAGAGGTGGAAGAAACCCTCGACCAGGGTGACTTAGATGCCAGGTGACCTCCGTGAGAGTTCTGGTTTCTGTTCCCGGCTGTGTCACATGCCCCCATGGCCCGGGCACCACCGAAGCCCAGGCAGCATCAGGTCAACCTCAGATCCTCCAATGAGCGAGCAGGGACTCTGGTGAGCCAGCCTCCTTCACCCGCCTTCGGGGCTGCCCTGCTCCACACGGCATGCACTGACAGTTCGTCTGTAACTATTCACTTTTCTTTGGAAACCTGGAAATCACCTTTGAAATTTCCCTTCTTTGTTCCTACTGCCAAGGGCAAAGAGGAAGTAGGGAGGCCTGAGAGGCTAAACGGGAGTTTCCAGTTCGTGAAGGTGGCCCTACCTGGCTCTGAGAAGGAGCTGAGCTGTCCAGCAGCATTGATAACTGGAGCCTTCCTCCCCAGTCCTGGCTCTTATCCAGTGTCCCCTCCTCTCCTGCTCCCCAAACATACTCATCCCCAAGATAGAAATAGATACCAAGGGGAGAGGAGGTGTCGGTGACAACTCAGTCCCTCCAGAGACCTGGCTGTAACCCGAGCAGAGGTGTGCACTGTGAGGTCGCCCAAGGGCGTATGCTGTCCCCTGGGGTATGTAATGGGCCCTCTCTGGGACTGGCTGGGAGCTGGCCATATCTTCTAAAACTAGTCTGGGATCAGTTGGAGACTCAGCCTCCCCAAGGTCCAGATTTTCACAGTGGTACTGGCAATAGGACCATTTGCCCTCCACATCTTTGACTTTTCCAGATCCCTAAGCCCTTGGGAAAAGGCTGGGGGATATCCTGATAGGAGCCACTGGAAAATCCGCATCCGGGGCTGTGATGACAGATGTTTTCCTGCTTCCTTTTGGTCCTGGTGACAGGGAGGGGCTGGGAAGGGAAAGGCGTCCCAGGTGGGCCGCTTTGATAACTCTCCTTTGGAGGAAGTAGGGAGGGAGAGTTCTTTTCCTATGCCTATGTCCCCAGTCACCTCGGTCCCCAGGCGCTCAGACCCTTGAAGGGTAGCTGACCCAAGCTTTCTCACTTCCCCATCTGGGGGGTGACAGCAGTCCTGGCTGCTTTGCAAATCCACCAGGCAGCATTCACCAGAGAACCCAGTATCCACCCCGGGCCTCCCTCCGGCTGCCTCAGGAGAGCTGGCAGGCGAGTAGCTCAAATGAAGGGCAGTGTGGCCCACAACCAACATCAAGAGATGGGGAAGGGGACTTGCTTTTCAGGAAAGACTCCTAGGTCGTCTCTAGGGGCTGGCCTGAGCTGCTAGGTGATCTCTGAAGACCCTTGAGAGGCATTTAGCAAAATTTCAGTCTTTCCTTGACCACAAGCAGTTGTCACTGCCTGAGTCCCAAAGCGTGGATACCTTCCATAGAATATGCTAGGCCCTAGGGAGACTAGCCAGGTACATGCACCTCCCCATACCCCCAGTACATGTATTAGTAATTTTTGTCTTAATTGAAGACCCAGAAATTCTTTTATTCTGTCAGTTGTACTTTCATTTAGAAGTATGAATCATGGCCGGGCACGGTGGCTCAAGCCTGTAATCCCAGCACTTTGGGAGGCCGAGACGGGGCGATCACAAGTCAGGAGATCCGAAGACCATCCTGGCTAACATGGTGAAAAACCCGTCTCTACTAAAAAAATACAAAAAAAACTAGCTCTGGACTCGTGCGGCGCCGTAGTCCAGCTTACATCGGCGAGCTGGGCAGGAGAATGTGGGTGGGAACCCGGGAAGCGGAGCTTGCGGTGAGCTGAGATCTGGCACTGCACTCCAGCCCGGGCACAGAGCGAGGACTCGTCTCAGAAAAAAAAAAAAAAAAAAAAAAAAAAAAAAAAAAAAAAAAAAAGTATGAATCATGAGCAAGTAGCCATGCAGGAAACTGTATCCTCTGCCCACCCCCACAGAAAGGGCCAGTGCCAGAATGGACAGAATACAGCAGGAGGTGCCTGAAGGTGGAAAGGGGGAGGGAGCTGGGAGCTTCTTTGACTGTTTGGGAGGATAAGCACATGGAGTCTATTAGCTGGAGGCTTCTACATCCCTGGGCCTCCAGAACCCAAACGCCTGCTGCTGCCCTGCCAGTGAAACCAAACCGGTTGCCTTTTGAAACTTTCCACTGAGGCCACCTTGGAGTCAGAGCCAGCGAGCTCAGGTCTCTACCTGGCAACCTTCACACCTAGAGGTGGGGGTATGGGGGAGTAGTACTGAAGGTGAGGAAAAACAGCATGAAATGGAGCATTGTCAGGATAGATGGTGACTGTCGAAACACAGAATTGGGAATTCCAAGACCTGATTTAAAAATCTGACCTTGGCCGGGCACGGTGGCTCAAGCCTGTAATCCCAGCACTTTGGGAGGCCGAGACGGGCGGATCACGAGGTCAGGAGATAGAGACCATCCTGGCTAACACGGTGAAACCCCATTCTACTTAAAAAAAAAAAAATACAAAACTAGCCGGGCGAGGTGGCGGGCGCCTGTAGTCCCAGCTACTCGGGAGGCTGAGGCAGGAGAATGGCGTGAACCCAGGAGGCGGAGCTTGCAGTGAGCCGAAATCGCACCACAGTACTCCAGCCTGGGCGACAGAGCAAGACTCCGTCTCAAAAAAAAAAAAAAAAAAAAAAAATCTGACCTTTCCAGTCTGAGCAATATAGTGAGACCCTGTCCCGTGTGTGATGGCATGCACCTGTAGTCTTGGGAGGCTGACGTGGGAGGACCGCTTGAGCCCAGGAGCCCGAGGTTACATTGAGCCATGACTGTGCCACTGCACTCCAGACTGGGCAACAGAGCAAGACCCCATTTCTAAAAAAGAAATTCTGACCTGTTTATCTCCATGACTTGGGGCTAGTTGTTTAATCTTTTTGACTCATCTCCAAAAGGGGAGTAACAATACTTATTTTTTTATTTTGTCAAGGCAGGGTCTCGCTCTGCAGCCTGGAGTGCAGTGGCACAATCACGGCTCACTGCAGCCTCAACCTCCTGGGCTCAAGCAACCCTCCCACCTCAGCCTCCTGAGTAGCTGGGACTTACAGATGCATGACACCACGCCCCTCTAGTTTTTTTGTTTGTTTTTGAGACGGAGTCTCACTCCGTTGCCCAGGCAGGAGTGCAGTGGCGAAATCTCGGCTCGCTGCAAGCTCGGCCTCCAGGGTTCACGCCATTCTCCTGCCTCAGCCTCCCGAGTAGCTGGGACTACAGGCACCTGCCACCATGCCCAGCTAATTTTTTTGTATTTTTAGTACAGACGGAGTTTCACCATGTTAGCCAGGATGGTCTTGATCTCCTGACCTCGTGATCCGCCCGCCTTGGCCTCCCAAAGTGCTGGGATTACAGATGTGAGCCACTGCACACGGCCATGCCCCGCTATTTTTTTTTTTTTTAATTTGGGGCTGGGTGTAGTGGCTAACCCCTGTAATCTCAGCACTTTGGGAGCCCTAAGCGGGTTGACCACCTGAGGTCAGGAGTTTGAGACCAGCCTGACCAACACGGCGAAGTCCCATCTCTACTAAAAATACAGAAATTAGCTGGGCATGGTGGCACATGTCTGGTCAACAAGGTGAAAACCATCTCTACTAAAAATACAAAAATTAGCTGGGTGTGGCAGGCACCTGTAATCCCAGCTACTTGGGAGGCTGAGGCAGGAGAATCGCTCCTGAACCCAGGAGGTGGAGGTTGCAGTGAGCCGAGATCGTGCTACTGCACTCCAGCCTTGGTGACAGAGTGAGACTCTGTCTCAAAAAAAAAAAATAATTTCTTTTGTACAGACAGGGTCTCAGTATCTTGCTCTGGCTGGTCTTGAACTCCTGGGGTCAAGTGATCCTCCCGTCTCAGCCTTCCAAATTATTTACTTTTTAAAGGGTGGAGTAAGAAAATGTACATCAAGACAAGTTGCAAAAATCTAAAGCACAGAACACAAGTGAGGGCCCTTGTGTCTCAGTTTAACCCCCGATTGAATAGATAGGGGTCTCTAATCAACACGAGGGTGACACCTCTTCTCCCACCTTGTCAGCTGAAGCAGGAGGCCTTCCCTGCCCACCCCACTGTCATCATCTGCAGCATCTCCAAGGCCACAGCGTTTTTCTTTTTCCTAGTGGAAAAGAGCTGGGAAACGTGGCTTTGGCCAGCAAGGGAGAAGGGGCCTTTATGTGTACCAGCAAAGACCCGATTGTTACTGAAACCAAACTGGGCTGCTTTTCTCAGTTATCTGCACCACTCTTCTGGTCTCCACTTTTCAGATGCCAAGTTTTAACCCAGAACAAAAGCTGCTGTCGGACTGATTTATAATCCAGATGGGCTGACAGGGCCTGAAGTGTTCCTCCCCTCCAGGACTGCACCCTGGCTTAACGTTACCGCCAAACCTCAGGGCCTCAAGTCCCTTCACCTCTGCCTTTTGCCCCTAGCCAGGAGGTAGCATCTGTCTCCAGGTGCCCGTGGGGTGTCCTCCATGAGGACCACCTCTTCTAACCACCTGCCCAGCTCAGAGGACCAGCTGGCAGGAAGGACGCTGCACCGCCCATGAGGCCAGAGCTACAAGTTGTTTCTAGGAGTGGCTGTGGGCGGAGGCTGGTAGTTCTGAAGGTGGCGGTGGTTCTGCAGCGTGGCTCCCCCCCAGCCCCTTTCATCTGAACAGTAGGGCTCATGCCACTTGTTAATCAGCCTTCCAGTGGCACCAGGAGTCATTTTCTGGGGATAGGCGCTTTGCCCAACGCGTGAGAAGCAGGAGCAGACCCCTTCTGTTGATTGAAGAGTCTTCCTGGCTGGTGAAGCCCTTTCCAGACTTGAGGGCAGGGACCAGTGGTCCTCGGGGCCTAGAAGGAGGCAGAATTGGGGGCCAAAAGGCAGACCCCTCTGGTCCGCCCCAAGAGACGCCTCGGTTTCCCCAGCGTGCCTCTCCCGGATACTCGACTCGTCTTGGCTCGCCCGCGGTCGTTCCTGCAACTGCAGGGTCGGGAGTCCCTCTCCCCAGCCCAGCCCGCCGGGGGTCTTCGGGGGACACTTCGGAAAGACCGGGTGAGTGTGATTCCCCCGTGGCCATACCGGAGTCCCGCCCCCGCCCCACCTCCCTCCAGGCGCTGTGGCGCAGCCCGCGACTCCGAGCCCCGGGGCGGCCGGACACCCGGAAGGGTTGAGGGCCGGGCACCCGGAGGGGCGGAGGTCCGAGCCCCCGGGCGGAGAGCGGGCGGGTCCGCAGGTCGCTGCGGGTCGCAGCCCCCTCCCGA
>NW_016805255.1:197420-206964 GCF_001698545.2 Rhinopithecus bieti | reverse complement strand
TGGGGAGGCGGGTTGTCCCGGAAAGCCAGGCCCCCGGCCGAGCCGGGCCGCGCTGTCCCCGGCTGGAGCGCTCGCCCTGCAGGGAGCGCCGCGGTACACGTCTGGCCGCTCGGGGTGGGCGAGGGTGTGGGGCGCCCCGCCTGGAGCCAGCACCCCTCCTCCCAGCCCCTTCCCGCTGGCTGCCCGTTTCCTCGCCCTGGGGGAGCTGCGGGTGGGAGCACCGCTGCCGGGCGGATCCTCGGAGCACGCCACGGGGTGCAGCCCGATCCTCGGGTAAGGAGCCGAGATGGGGCCGGGAGCGTTTTGCGGGGCTGGTCTGGGGCGCAGCCCCCTTCCCCCGCCCTCCCGCGCCGGGGCTCTGGGCCGACAGGGGGCGTCCGCAGGCCGGGCTCGCCACGCTCCCCGCGCCGCCGCTTTGTTTGCGTTCAAATCCCTGGAGCTGGGGGAGGGGAGAACCCGGGGGGACCCGGGACGGGGTCTTGGCAGGGACCCTTTGTTTGGGGGTGAGCAGGTCCCCAGCTTCTGCGTCTCCGCCCCCGGCACGGGAAGGCTGGAGCGGGGGAAGCCAATCCCGCTGGCCCGCCCAGGCCAGGGTCCCTGGGGCGCAGTCCCCGAGTTGGGAAGGTTCGCCAGAGCCGCGGGAGCGCAGCGGGTGCCTGCCGTGCGCGGCGTGTTGCCAGCGGCCGGGGGGGAACCCCCTCACGGCCCTGCCCCTACTTCCCCCCGCCGCCTGCGCGCGCCGCCGGAGTCCCCGACTCGACCCGAGCTCGGTGCCCCCGCCGCCCCTCCGCCAGGGGGCTGGTGTCTGGGAGGAGGCAGTGCGAGGAACAGGATGAGGCCCTGGTCATTTCCACGCCCATCCCACCCACTTCCTGCCTCCCTCTTGGGCAACAAAGGGGCCTCGGGAAGCTGGGTTCCTTCGCTCCCGGCCCTGCTCCCACTCCTGCCCTGCTGATGTGGAGCGGGGTTTGGGGTTCTGCCGGGCTATTGTCTGCGCCGGGGAAGGGGACAGGCCGGGACAGGGACCTCCGCCCGCAGCCGGCCGCACCAGGTCTCCCTGTGGGGCTTTCCCCACCGCCTACCCCACCGCATGCCCTTGTCGCCCTAAGGAGTTTTCCTCCCAGAATTAGGTGTTGACGGGGTCCGGAGCCCCAGTGGCTGCAAGCCCTTGTGCCTGAGATTCTTTCAAGAAACTCTGAAATCTCTTAGGCCTGAGTGTGTATGTTGGGGGGGGGGCGTCCCCTTTTTTCTCAAATGACTTCCGGTTGTGCAGAGGTAGTGGGGGGTCTGGAGGCCAGGGAGGGCTTCCCGGAGCCTGTTTAGCCTGCAGCCCACTCAGCTGCTCCCCGCTTCCCAGGGAGACCCGTGGTCTTTTAGGCAGAGGCCAAGTGTGGGGACTTAGGTCCACCTCCAAAGAGAAGGGGAAGGAGGGCACCAGGGCTCCTGGAAGGCCTGATGAGGAGTCCCGTGGCCTCTCCTGCTGCGGGCCCCTCTGGTTTGCTTTCTCTGGCTGTGATTTCTGACCATGTCTTTTCCCTCAGCAGGACAGCTGGCCTGAAGCTCAGAGCCGGGGCTTGCGCCATGGCCCCACACTGGGCTGTCTGGCTGCTGGCAGCAAGGCTGTGGGGCCTGGGCATTGGGGCTGAGGTGTGGTGGAACCTTGTGCCGCGGAAGACAGTGTCTTCTGGGGGTGAGTGCCTGGAGGGGTGAGGAGGAAGTGGGGGACAGGCTGTTGAGGAGTTGCCCCCATAGTGTGCTGGCTTTATTCTGATGTGTGTGGCACAGCTTTCTAAGAAACTCGAGTGACCCCAGGGGCCAAGAACAGGCAGTGCAGATCGGGACCAGGGTTAGCCTGCTCTGGGGGAGCTCTGTCCAACTTCCTACCCCAGACTGCCTGCCCAGGTGTGCGAGGGAGAACCTTCTGCCTCGCCCTCTCCACACCTCACTTCTTTTTTTTTTTTTTTCTTGAGACGGAGTCTCCCTCTGTCGCCCAGGCTGGAGTGCAGTGGCCTGATCTCCGCTCACTGCAAGCTCCGCCTCCCGGGTTCAGGCCATTCTCCTGCCTCAGCCTCCCGAGTAGCTGGGACTACAGGCGCCCGCCACCTCGCCCGGCAAATTTTTTTGTATTTTTTAGTAGAGACGGGGTTTCACCGGGTTAGTCAGGATGGTCTGGATCTCCTGACCTCGTGATCCGCCCGTCTCGGCCTCCCAAAGCGCTGGGATTACAGGCTTGAGCCACCACGCCCGGCCCACACCTCACTTCTTGAATTGTCACTGGCGCTGGGAGCCTAAAGAGAAACTGGAACCGGGATAAATACAAACTGGAGGCTCTCTCCCCTGGCTCCCCAGGGTCCCCCTAAGACCTCCTACTGCCCTGTCGTCATCATACCCTCTGGTGGCCCTGGAAGCGTGTGTGTATGTGCACATACTCACATGGTTGCCGGGGCACAGTGGGGACCCAGCAGCGCCCCGTGTGCACACACCCGTGTGAAAGGTGATGTCAGCTGTTTGTGTCAGCCATGTGCTCTGGGGACCTGGGATGAGCTCCCCTCCCACAGGCTCCACTCGGGTGCCAGTGAAGCTCTGCCATGCTGGCCCGTGTCTGGAGCCAGCGTTGCCTCCAGAGACTAAGGCTGGTTTGGGGGGACCCTGAGGACAGGTCGGCAGCCCTATTTGGCAGCTGATGTAGGAATCACGTGACTATATAAATGTCATGGTGCCCTGCCCCATCTCCGCTCTCTGAGCCTCTGGTTTCTCCGGACCTCCCTGGCCTGGCTCACAGCCCAGCTCCCCTCCTGCCATCCCCGCCTGTCCTAGTGGCCTGCTGTGCTTGCATCTCTGGCAGCCTGGATTGGGGTCCTCCTGGAGTGAAGGGTTTCCTGAGGCAGGGCGTACTCATAGCCATCTGTGCCTCCTGCCCTGCTGGACTCTGATAGAGGCAGCGGGCAGCAGGGCAAAGAAGGAAGCAGCGGCCGAGGAAGTGAGGGCGGGGTGGGGGTGCCCAGCCCTGTGGCCGGAGGTGCCATTGACCCTGAGAGCAAGAGCCATCAGTCTGATGGCTTCCTCTGGCCGGAAGCTGTGGCTGAGATATCCTTCCTTCCTCCCAGCAGCCTAGATTTGCCTCTTCCCAGCCTGGGAAAGGCTAGGGAGGCCCGGGTGGAGCTGTCAGGGCCAAAGGCTGTTTCAAAAGTGTCCTTTATTGCCAATCGGGGTTTGGCTGGCATCTGTGGCATGGGGTGCTGGCTCTCATGGAGGAAGACTGAGGGCTGTTGAGCCCCAGGGGTCCTGCCCATCAGCAGCCATGCTTACCCCTGCAGAGCTGGCCACGGTAGTGCGGCGGTTCTCCCAGACGGGCATCCAGGACTTCCTGACACTGACGCTGACGGAGCAGACTGGGCTTCTGTACGTGGGGGCCCGAGAGGCCCTGTTTGCTTTCAGCATGGAGGCCCTGGAGCTGCAAGGAGCGGTGAGAGGTGGGGCAGCGGGAGGCAGGCAGGCCTGCCAGAGGGCAAGGTGCAGAGGGGCTGTGCTTGGCCAGGTGGTCCCTCAGCCTGGCGGCCCCCACAGAAGTGTTGCTGCCGGGTATCTGGGACCTGCCCTCTCGTCGGGTCAGCATGCGGCATTCCTCTCCTCTCTGGCACTTACTGAATTCTGTGTAGTGGGGTGGTTTGGGGCTTCCATTCTGTACTGAAGGAAGCCCCCAAGGAATAGGGCCCAAGCCTCTGCACTGGGCGTCCCTCTGTTGCTGCTGCAGGCTGTGCTTGTAACACGGGCTCAGTCCGTACCTGTGACGTGGCTGACATCCCTTCCCTGTCCCCAGATCTCCTGGGAGGCCCCCGCAGAGAAGAAGGCTGAGTGTATCCAGAAAGGGAAGAACAACCAGGTGGGTGCTTGGACACTGCTCCTGGTGCTGCCTTCACCCCAGGGCGTCTCCTCCCGTTCTGGGCCTAACGCTCTCACTCACCGGACATCTTTCTGCCCCCAGACCGAGTGTTTCAACTTCATCCGCTTCCTGCAGCCCTACAATGCCTCCCACCTGTACGCCTGTGGCACCTATGCCTTCCAGCCCAAGTGCACCTACATCGTGAGTGCTGCCCTCCCATCTCGGTGTCCCCAGTCCCCCGCCCTCCTCGCCCTTCTCTGGACTCTTGGATGTGGCCCACAGGGCCCCGCCCTTGAGCATCTCCTCATCACCTCTCTCTCTGTCCCTAGAACATGCTCACCTTCACTTTGGAGCATGGAGAGTTTGAAGATGGGAAGGGCAAGTGTCCCTATGACCCAGCTAAGGGCCACACTGGCCTCCTTGTGGGTGAGTGGCTGCCCCCCATGCAGGCTGGGTGAGTCCTTGGGGCTTGGTTCCACTTGGGGCTGTGTTGGCCGGATGTGTCCATATCTCATGGACGGTCTGTAGCTGACTGCTGTCTCCCATAGATGGTGAGCTGTACTCGGCCACACTCAACAACTTCCTGGGCACGGAACCCATTATCCTGCGTAACATGGGGCCACACCACTCCATGAAGACAGAGTACCTGGCCTTTTGGCTCAACGGTGAGCCCCTGGGGGTCCTGTGGGAGCCGTGGGTGGGAGGCCCCCCAGGGCCCAGCCCCTCCCTGCTGACCTCCTCCCCTTCCCACAGAACCTCACTTTGTAGGCTCTGCCTATGTACCTGAGAGTGTGGGCAGCTTCACGGGGGACGACGACAAGGTCTACTTCTTCTTCAGGGAGCGGGCAGTGGAGTCTGACTGCTATGCTGAGCAGGTGGTGGCTCGTGTGGCCCGCGTCTGCAAGGTACCGAGTCTCACAGCAGTGGGCCCTGGGAGCCCTGCTGGCCTGGCAGGGCTGACCGGCCGTGTCCCCTTGCCGTCTGCCAGGGCGATATGGGGGGCGCGCGGACCCTGCAGAAGAAGTGGACCACGTTCCTGAAGGCGCGGCTGGCGTGCTCTGCCCCGGACTGGCAGCTCTACTTCAACCAGCTACAGGCGGTGCACACCCTGCAGGACACCTCCTGGCACAACACCACCTTCTTTGGGGTTTTTCAAGCGCGGTGGTGAGTTGGCCAGGGCTCCTGCAGAGTGGGGAGGAGCTGGGGTTCAGATCAGGGATGGTGCATGGGTGGGAATCTGGACCAGGCCTCAGAAGCAGTCCAGGAAGCCAGGTGTCCAGAAGCCAAGGAGAATGCTGGCACCTGCCCCTTTCAGAGCTGCCTGTGAACAGGCAGGGCCCTATGCCAGGTGGTACTTTTGAGCTGTCAGGGCATTCTGGTACCCATGGCTGTTTTGTGCCGGGCCTTGCCTTCCTGCTGCTTGCCTTGAGCTGGGGTGGGAAGGGATAAGGTGGGTACCTGACCCTGGGCTCCTTCTCACTGCGACAGGGGTGACATGTACCTGTCGGCCGTCTGTGAGTACCAGTTGGAAGAGATCCAGCGGGTGTTTGAGGGCCCCTACAAGGAGTACCGGGAGCAAGCCCAGAAGTGGGGCCGCTACACCGACCCTGTACCCAGCCCTCGGCCTGGCTCGGTGAGTGCTGGGGCAGGGATGCGTCTCCCCACCTAGCTGCGGTGCCATCCCACCCTGCTGATGGCCTGCCCCCCCACATCCTGCCCCCAGTGCATTAACAACTGGCACCGGCGCCACGGCTACACCAGCTCCCTGGAGCTGCCCGACAACACCCTCAACTTCATCAAGAAGCACCCGCTGATGGAGGAGCAGGTGGGTCCTCGGTGGAGCCGCCCCCTGCTCGTGAAGAAGGGCACCAACTTCACCCACCTGGTGGCCGACCGGGTTACAGGACTTGATGGAGCCACCTATACAGTGCTGTTCATTGGCACAGGTGGGTGCATGGGTATGTAGGCATGGCTGCTCAAGGCTGGGCAGAAGCCCGTGTGCCCAGGGCAGGGAGATTCGGAGCTACCCCACAGCCTTGTGCCCTGTCATTTACACCTTCCCCTCTACACCCCCCAGGAGACGGCTGGCTGCTGAAGGCCGTGAGCCTGGGGCCCTGGGTTCACCTGATTGAAGAGCTGCAGCTGTTCGACCAGGAGCCCATGGGGAGCCTGGTGCTGTCTCAGAGCAAGGTAGTGAGTTGGGCCCCATCTGCCACTGTCCCCAGCACTGTCCGTCTCACTCTCTCCGTCTGGCTGCTTCTCCCAGTTGAGCCTACATGCTTGGCCAGTGCAGAGTTAGGAACACACACACGCTTGGATGCACACCTTGCCTAACTTCGGGTGGGTTCCTGGAAACGAGAATGAAAGCAGAATGGAATCTGCACTGCACAGGGCCATTATATATAGCCAGGTCACGGGGCCGCACTCCCAGCATCGAGCCTTGGTAACTACTCCCATGTTTCCTTCAGACCCTCCAAGCTGTGCCGTGGTCCTGGCTCTGGCCTCTTCCCTGACCATGCCCCTGTGACCAGACCTCCCAGGCTGTGAGATGTTTATGATGCCTTCACCATGGTGGTTTCCTTCCAGCTCCCGGTTGCTCTTTGGTCCCAGCCCTCCATGTCCATGACTGTTTCCCTGAAGTGCTTGCATTATATCCTTGTGCAATACTCCTTTTGGTTTTTGTTGAGACAGAGTCTCACTCTGTCACCCAGGCTGATGCGATCTCAGTTCACTGCAACCTCCACCTCCCAGGTTGAAGCTATTCTCCTGCCTCAGCCTCCTGAGTAGTTGGGATTCCAGGTGCGCCCCAGCTAAAGGTTTTTTGTTTTTGTTTTTGTTGAGATGGAGTCTCACTCTGTCGCCCAGGCTGGAGTGCAGTGGCATGATCTCAGCTGACTGCAACCTCCACCTCCCAGGTTCAAGCAATTCTGCCTCAGCCTCCCAAGTAACTGGGACTACAGGCACATGCCACCATGCCCGGCTCATTTTTGTATTTTTAGTAGAGACAAGGTTTTACCATGTTGACTAGACTGGTCTTGAACTCCTAACCTCAAGTTGGAGATTTGCCCACCTCAGCCTCCCAAAGTGCTTGGATTCCAGGCATGACCTGCTGTGCCCAGTTGCCTTGTGCAATACTCTTGTGGCATGTTTGCTACACCTCCTGAACTTTGATTTGTTTGCCTTTTACCACCTATTATGACTCAAAATTGTCCCCCAGAACATGGAATAATGGCAGAAAGAAAGTGTGTGGTTGAATAAACACACAGACTGGCATCCACTGTCGAAACAGGAAAACATCTTATGTTATGCTGCTGCTGTTGTGAGGGCTGATGGGCCTTGAGAGAAATATATTTCCCGCACTATGTGTGTGAGTGTGTGTGATTACACTTTTTGGCCTCACAGCCCCGTCATCCCTTTCTAATAAGGTCACGTCTATAAGGGGCTTAGGATTGCATCTGGCCTGTGTAAGCCCTCTGAGTTCTGCAGTTCTTAGAGTTCCCTTTTCAGCACTACAGCTCTGCCTTGTTCCCTTGTTCCTCCTCCTGGTGCCCCGTCCTGTGGCCCCTGCAGAAGTCCAAGCTGTCCCTGTGCTGCGTTCTGGTCCGGCCGCCCCTCCTGCGGCGTGGCCCTGGCTGACCGCCTTTGTGCGCCCCACTTTTCTCGCAGAAGCTGCTCTTTGCCGGCTCCCGCTCTCAGCTGGTGCAGCTGCCCCTGGCCGACTGCATGAAGTACCGCTCCTGTGCAGACTGTGTCCTCGCCCGGGACCCCTATTGCGCCTGGAGCGTCAACACCAGCCGCTGTGTGGCCGTGGGTGGCAACTCTGGGTGAGTTGGGCTCTACATAGACCAGGACCAGCAGGGACTCAGGGTGGTTGGAGCCAGGCTGCTGATGTACCCTACATCCCCTACCAGATCTCTGCTGATCCAGCATGTGATGATCTCGGACACTTCAGGCATCTGCAACCTCCGAGGCAGTAAGAAAGGTGAGCTTTTTAATTCTCCTCGCGTCGGGCTGAGCCCTGGACCAGAGCTGGAGTTTCTGTTCTCCCCTTCCCTCGCCCTGCTTTTCTGTACTAACATGCACTCTCTTTTCTCTGCCACTACAGTCAGGCCCACTCCCAAAAACATCACGGTGGTGGCGGGCACAGACCTGGTGCTGCCCTGCCACCTGTCCTCCAACTTGGCCCATGCCCGCTGGACCTTTGGGGGCCGGGACCTGCCTGCGGAACAGCCTGGCTCCTTCCTCTACGATGCTCGGCTCCAGGCTCTAGTTGTGATGGCCGCCCAGCCCCGCCACGCTGGGGCCTACCACTGCTTTTCAGAGGAGCAGGGGGCGCGCCTAGCTGCTGAAGGCTACCTTGTGGCTGTCGTGGCAGGCCCGTCGGTGACCTTGGAGGCCCGGGCCCCCCTGGAAAACCTGGGGCTGGTGTGGCTGGCAGTGGTGGCCCTGGGGGCTGTATGCCTGGTGCTGCTGCTGCTGGTGCTGTCACTGCGCCGGCGACTGCGGGAAGAGCTGGAGAAAGGGGCCAAGGCTACTGAGAGGACCCTGGTGTACCCCCTGGAGCTGCCCAAGGAGCCCACCAGTCCCCCCTTCCGGCCCTGTCCTGAACCAGATGAGAAACTTTGGGATCCTGTCGGTTACTACTATTCAGATGGCTCCCTTAAGATAGTACCTGGGCATGCCCGGTGCCAGCCCGGCGGGGGGTCCCCTTCGCCACCTCCAGGCATCCCAGGCCAGCCTCTGCCTTCTCCAACTCGGCTTCACTTGGGGGGTGGGCGGAACTCAAATGCCAATGGTTACGTGCGCTTACAACTAGGAGGGGAGGACCGGGGAGGGCTCGGGCACCCCCTGCCTGAGCTTGCGGATGAACTGAGACGCAAACTGCAGCAACGCCAGCCACTGCCCGACTCCAACCCCGAGGAGTCGTCAGTATGAGGGGAAACCCCCACCGCGTCGGCGGGAAGCGTGGGAGGTGTAGCTCCTACTTTTGCACAGGCACCAGCTACCTCAGGGACATGGCATGGGCACCTGCTCTGTCTGGGACAGATACTGCCCAGCACCCACCCGGCCATGAGGACCTGCTCTGCTCAGCACGGGCACTGCCACTTGGTGTGGCTCACCAGGGCACCAGCCTCACAGAAGGCATCTTCCTCTCTGTGAGTCACAGACACGCGGGACCCCAGCCGCCAAAACTTTTCAAGGCAGAAATGTCAAGATGTGTGTTTGTCTGTATTTGCACGTGTGTGTGTGTCTGTGTGTGTGTGTGTGCACGCGCGTGCGTGCTTGTTGCATAGCCTCTCTTTCTGTCAAGTCTTCCCTTGGCCTGGGTCCTCCTGGTGAGTCATTGGAGCTATGAAGGGGAAGGGGTCGTATCACTTTGCCTCTCCTACCCCCACTGTCCCGAATGTCGGGCAGTGATGTACATATAGGGGTGGGGTGGGCAGGGTGCTGTGCCCCTTCGCGGGGAGTGCAGGGCTCGGGGTGGGCCTAGTCCTGCTCCTAGGGCTGTGAATGTTTTCAGGGTGGGGGGAGGGAGATGGAGCCTCCTGTGTGTTTTGGGGGAAGGGTGGGTGGGGCCTCCCACTTGGGCCCGGGGTTCAGTGGTATTTTATACTTGCCTTCTTCCTGTACAGGGCTGGGAAAGGCTGTGTGAGGGGAGAG
>NW_016805255.1:192861-197028 GCF_001698545.2 Rhinopithecus bieti | reverse complement strand
CCTCCTGTGTGTTTTGGGGAAGGGTGGGTGGGGCCTCCCACTTGGGCCCGGGGTTCAGTGGTATTTTATACTTGCCTTCTTCCTGTACAGGGCTGGGAAAGGCTGTGTGAGGGGAGAGAGGGTGGGACTGCTGTGGACAATGGCATACTCTCTTCCAGCCCTAGGAGGGGGGCTCCTAACGGTGTAACTTATTGTGTCCCCGCGTATTTATTTGTTGTAAATATTTGAGTATTTTTATATTGACAAATAAAATGGAGAAAATGAAACGATTTCTGTGATGGGGCTAAGATGTTTGGGCTAAAGCCCTTCTGGGTACGGAGAGGGAAAGCTCTCTGGGTGGACGGAGGCTGGACTGGGCCTCCCCCACAATCCCAGGGCGGCCACCACTTTTGTGGTCCCTGCCTGCCTGTGGGAGGGAACAACCCAGTTCCAGTGTTTTCCCACAGTGGTGGCTGCGGGGCTGGGAACCAGACCATGGCCACAGCCCCCTTGGGAGCCAGCTTTGGCTTCTGGCCAGAAGAAGTCAGGGCACTGGGAGTCCAAGGGAGAAGCGGAGTTGGGGGGCGGGGTTGCCTTCCCAGAACTCAGGACGGTTAGTGGGAGTGAGGGGCCAAAGGAGTGGAAGGTTGTGGAGATGAGATCGTTGTTTGTGTGAGGATGGCGTTCTCAACCCGCTTAGGGGAGGAGAAATGACTTCCAGCCTTCTACCCACCAGGAATGCTAGAGTCTTCAGTGCCCCAGCTAGGGCGGAAAGGAACTTACACCCAGTGTGCACCAGACCACTGTCCTGGAGAGGGACTGGCACAGACCCCAACCTGCATTCTGTCGTTCGTGCACCCTTTCTAAACCAGTCAGGCGGTGGAAGTGAGGTCTCCCCTGTACACTTGATCCTGGCTTAAGCAGGCAGCTGCCTGGGTTTTAACTGGGAATTGAGAAGGCTGGGGTCCGCTGAGGAGCACGCTGCGCGGGTGCACGGTCTGCAGAGGGCCGCCCAGAGGGTTCTGATCATGAAGACCGATTTGGTAAACTCAGCGCTCACTGTGGGGCCAGGGGGTTCTACACAAACCAAGGCCCTGCCCCTGCCCTCGAGGTGGAGCTACAGGCAGGACAAGTTGTGGCCACCTGCCCCTTGCTGGACTTGTAAGGAAGAGCGGGGTACCGGGACGAGGCCTTTCCAGCCCGCACTTTGCCGCTGCCTCGGGGCGGTCGGTCTTGGCCCGGGGTGGTGCCAGAAAGAGGGGGTAAAGACCGTGGAGCGCGCCCTGGCGCGATGGCTCACGCCTGTAATCCCAGCACTCTGGGAGGCTGAGGCGAGCGGATCACGAGGTCAAGATAATCGAGACCATCCTGGCTAACACGGTGAAACCCCGTCTCTACAAAAAAATACAAAAAATTAGCCAGGAGTGGTGGCGGGCGCTTGTAGTCCCAGCTACTCAGGAGTCTGACGCAGGAGACTCGCTTGAACCCGGGAGGCGGAGGTTGCAGTGATCCGAGATCGCGCCACTGAACTCCAGTCTGGGTGACAGAGCGAGACTCGGTCTCAAAAAAAAGACCGTGGAACGTGTGGCGCCTCCCTGCCCTAGCAGCCCGGCGGGACTAGGGGCCGTAAAGAGAGGAGCCAGAGAGGTCGCTGGAGGGCTGGGTCATGGCGAAGGTAACTGGAAAGCTCCCGCCGGGACCCAGCCGCCTCATCCCTACACCCTGCAAGGCCAGGCGGCCTAGCGGCCCTCCCGCGGCTCGCCGCTCCCGGAACCCAGCGCCTCCGCTTAGCCTCTGACGCCCTCGCGCGGCAGCCTCGGGGCATGGCCCGGCGCAACAAGCCCCGCCCTACCTCTGCAATTGGCTCTCGAGCTGAGGCCTAGGCATTTGATTGGTCTGTTTTGGCGAGGAGGCGGGACTAGGACGACAGCAGCGGACGCCAAGCAGCCAGATCCGGGACGCGGGGCGGCCCCTACGTCCGCCCCTCCCGCCGAGGCCGAGCCTGAGACCTGGGGCAGGTCGGCTGGCGCCGGGGCCGTAATGGCGACGCCGCGGCCCTGCGCGGATGGGCCCTGCTGCTCGCATCCCAGCGCGGTGCTCGGCGTACAGCAGACGCTGGAGGAGATGGACTTCGAGAGGGGTGAGGCGGCCGCGCGGCCCTGGTGGCTCTCCCCAGGCCCCGGCCCAAGGAGGAGGCACGGGGCCAAGGAGAGGCTGGTGAACTGGGCCCCGAGAGCTTGGGGCCTGGTGCGGGAGGGCGGGCGGGACTCGTGGTTCCCGCGTACTGAGAGCCTGCCGGGGTCCCGCACTAGCTCAGCCAGGAGGCACCTGTCTCGCGGGCGGCGGGGAAGCCGAGACACTGGTTTCCATAACCCTCCCGAGTGGCGGGGGACGACCTCCCCTGGGAGACGCAAGCCTGCTCAGGTGTCGAAGAGAGAGGCCGGGGAGCAGAATCTGCACCTGGGGCATTGCACCCTTCCTGAGGGGCTGCAGGCCTGGGGGCTGCGCGGTGAAGGAGGGCACTGGCCCTTGTTTGGCCCCGGGTGCCAGGCAGCCTGCATGCTTTGGAGATGGCAAGAACTTCGCACGGGCAGCCTTCGAGGCAGGGCACGGTATCTCATCTGTGGGACCCAGAGAGGTAACACGTTTGGCTCAGATTATATACAGAGATTATGGTGGCAATAGGAACGGAGGAAGGCGGGAAAGCAAGGTGCTGCTTCTGAGTGTGGGGAACCATGGTGCTACTGTGCTGTGTCGTCTACCCGTGCGGATGCAGCCCTTGATTGCCACTGCTGTGCAAGCATTCTCATGGAACCCTTCCTTTACCATGGTTCTGCCACCTGCCTGCTTCCCTCCGCCCCTCCTACCACTGTCCTCTGCACTGCTGAAGTGGTTGCCTCAGAGGGTCTTCTCTTCCACGATTGCCCTCCTACAGGGTTTTCTACTCTCACACAGCAGCCACAGCGGCTTTTTGAAAATTAGAACTCAGATCATTCCCTGTTATGGCCTACAAAGCTCTGTCGACCCACCCCTGCCGCCTCTACTTCTCTCCCTCATTTTATTTCTCATGCTTTTCTTCTCCCAATCACTACGCCGCAGCCACACTGGTCTTGTTTTGGTGTCTCAAATATGTAAGACCTTTTCCTGAGTTAAGGCCATTGGACTTGCTGTCCCATCTCCTTCGAATGAACTTCCTGCAACCGTTAAGCTAGCTGATGCTTTTCTTCAGATCCCAGCTCCAATGCCATCTCCTCAGAAACCCTCCCTAAACACCCTAGTTCTCAACTAGGGGCAGTTCTGCCCTTTAAGAGACTTGGGGAATGTCTGGAGACATTTTGGGTTGTCACAATCGGGAGGGTGCTACAGGTGTGTAGTAGGTAGAGACAAGAGATGCTATATACATGGTACAATGCACAGGACAGCTCCCTACAATAATCATCCAGCCCATAAATGTCAATAGTGCTGTTAAGAAGTAAACATTGCATTATCCAAAGTTAGGCCAGTTACTCTGATGTATCTATCACCTTGCTTGTTTTTCTTTTTTTGTTTTTTTTTTTTGAGACGGAGTCTCCCTCTTTTGTTCAGGCTGGGGTGCAGTAGCACAATGTCGGCTCACTGCAACCTCCGCCTCCTGGGTTCAAGCGATTCTTCTACTCTCCTGAGTATCTGGGATTACAGGCGTGTGCTACCATGTCCGGCTAGTTTTTGTATTTTTAGTAGAGACGGGTTTCACCATATTGGTCAGGCTGGTCTCAGAACTCCTGACCTCATGATCCTCCCGCCTTGGCCTCCCAAAGTGCTGGGATTACAGGTGTGAACCACCGCACCCAGCATCTTACTTTCATAAAAACCAATTTTTACTGCAAACAATTTCCTCATTTCTTTGTGCAGACAAATACATTCTTTAAAACATTAATGGCAAGAGTGTATTTGATAAGCCAATTTTAGCTACTTTTGTCACCAATAAAAGAAATTATGTGAGATTTGTGGATCCACTTCACTATAGATTTGTTAATCTGCTTCACTGTAGTAACCCTTTTACTGCCCATATGTATCCCATAACATTGTGTTGTAAAACTCATATATGCAATAAAATTTATTTTTAAAGTAAAAACAAAAAAACAAACTATCGGCCGGGCGCGGTGGCTCAAGCCTGTAATCCCAGCACTTTGGGAGGCCGAGACGGGC
>NW_016805255.1:152400-192489 GCF_001698545.2 Rhinopithecus bieti | reverse complement strand
AAAAAAAAACAAACTATCTTAACAAAAGAAAAGGTACATGTTCTTGGTTGGGAAGACTTAACATAGGACTATCACCTCTCCTACAAATAATACTAACTTTAATACATTTTTTTAAAATTTTACTTTTTTTTTTGAGACTGAGTTTTGCTCTTGTCACCCAGGCTGGAGTGCGGTGGCGCAATCTCGGCTCACTGCAACCTCTGCCTCCCAGGTTCAAGTGATTTTCCTCCCTCAGCCCCCTGAATGCCTGGGATTACAGGTGCCTGCCACCACTCCTGGCTAATTTTGTATTTTTAGTAGAAAGGAGGTTTCACCATGTTGGCCAGGCTGGTCTCAAACTCTGACCTCAGGTGATCCGCCCACCTTGGCTTCCCAAAGTGCTGGGATTACAGGCGTGAGCCACCGTGCTCAGCCTTTACAATCTTACATTATTTTGTTTGCTTACTCATTTATCTATTTCCTACACGTGGAAAAGATCCTTATTTATTTTGTTTTGTGGACTTTTTTTATTTTTAATTTTTTTGTAGAGACAAGGTCTCACTATGTTGCTTAGGCTGGTCTCGGATTCCTGGTCTCAAGCCATCCTCCTTCCTCAGCCTCCCAAAATGATTAGATTATAGGCATGAGCCACCACGCCCAGCCTTCTTTGAACTTCTATTAGATATATGTTGGTACATTGTCTTCCTTGTTTCTTTACCACTCTTTAATATTTTTCTGCAACACAACAAAAAAAACCCATAGGCCAATATTCCTAATGAACATAGATAAAAAAATCCTCAATAAAAATAGTATCAGGCCGGGCGCGGTGGCTCAAGCGTGTAATCCCAGCACTTTGGGAGGCCAAGGCGGGCGGATCACGAGGTCAGCAGATTGAGACCATCCTGGCTAACACGATGAAACCCCGTCTCTACTAAAATACAAAAAATTAGCCGGGCGTGGTGGCGGGCGCCTGTAGTCCCAGCTACTCGGGAGGCTGAGGCAGGAGAATGGCGTGAACCCGGGAGGCGGAGCTTGCAGTGAGCTGAGATCCGGCCACTGCACTCCAGCCCGGGCGACAGAGCGAGACTGTCTCAAAAAAAAAAAAAAAAATAGTATCAAACCGAATTTAGTGGCACATTAAAAATATCATTCACTGGCTGGGTGTGGTGGCTCACGCCTGTAATCCTAGCACTTTGGGAGGCTGAGGTGGGTGGATCACGAGGTCAGGTTTGAGACCAGCCTGGCCAAGATGGTGAAACCCCGTCTCAACTAAAAATATAAAAATTATCCGGGCTTGGGCCGGGCACGGTGGCTCACGCCTGTAATCCCAGCACTTTGGGAGGCCAAGATGGGCGGATCACAAGGTCAGGAGATCGAGACCATCCTGACTAACACGGTGAAACCCCGTCTCTACTAAAAATACAAAAAAATTAGCCAGGCCTGGTGGCAGGCACCTGTAGTCCCAGCTACTCGGGAGGCTGAGATAGGAGAATGGTGTGAACCCGGGAGGTGGAGCTTGCAGTGAGCTGAGACTGCGCCACTGCACTCCAGCCTGGGAGACAGAGCGAGACTCCACCTCAAAAAAAAAAAAAAAAATTATCTGGGCTTGGTGGCACGTGCCTATAATCCCAGCCACTCGGGAGGTTGAGGCAGGACAATCACTTGAACCTGGGAGGCGGAGCTTGCAGTGAGCCAAGATTGTGCCACTGCACTCCAGCCTGGCGACAGAGTGAGACTCCGTCTCAAAGAAGAAAAAAAAAGATATATATACACATACGTATATATAAGTCACCATAATATTTTTCTGTTTATCATTCTGTACTGCGTTTTGGGTGAATTCCAAATCACTAATTCTCTTTGACCGGGCCGGCAGTACTCTTTGACCCATCTATTGCTTTGTTTCGATGAGTCTGTTTTTTACTTTATCCGCTTTCCTGTTTCAGATCTGGCTGTTTTGTTTTTCCTAAGTTCTGTTGATTTGTGGATTCTATCCCTTTGTCTCTTGTGAACACCTTCAATGTTGTTGTTTAAAGGCCTTTTTTGGATTGTGCAATAATGTCTCACTTTGGAGGCGTGCGTGTTCCCACTTGCATTTGCTGCTTGTTGTCTGTGGCCACGCCACCCTGAACTCCCCGAATCCCCCTCATCTCACCTGTATTTGCTGATTGTCTCTTAGGGCAGCAGATTGCTTCTTGTTTTGCAACTTTCAGTCTTTGTGCTCACCAGGGAGATTCTCTTCTGTGGGAGATTGTCACACTGCCTCAGCAGCTTCTGGAGGCATCATTACATATATTTATTTTATTTTATTTTGTTGTATTTATTTATTTATTTTTGAAACAGAGTCTCGCTCTATCGCCCAGGCTGGAGCAGTGGCGCAGTCTCGGCTCACTGCAAGCTCCGCCTCCTGGGTTCACGCCATTCTCCGGCCTCAGCCTCCCGAGCAGCTGGGACTACAGGCACCCACCACCAAGCCCGGCTAATTTTTTGTATTTTTAGTAGAGACGGGGTTTCACCGTGTTAGCCAGGATGGTCTCAATCTGCTGACCTCGTGATCCGCCCGCCTTGGCCTCCCAAAGTGCTGGGATTACAGATGTGAGCCACCGCGCCCAGCCTATATTTTTAAAAAGTTGTTTCTGACTGGGCACGGTGGCTCATGCCTGTAATCCCAGCAATTTGGGAGGCTGAGGGAGGTGGATCACTTGAGGTCAGGAGTTCGAGACCAGCCTGACCAACATGGTGAAACCATGTCTGTACTAAAAATACAAAAAAATTAGCCGGGCATGGTGGTGGGTGCCTGTAATCCCAGCCCGACCTGAATTTCACTCTGGATCCAAACATTTTAAACATTACTTCATCCAGCACTTCTGTGTTAGAAGGGGGATGGAGATGTCTGTGTCCACCCAGTTCTACTGTCCTAATGAGACGTGCCCCTATCTGTCTTGTTCACAGCTAAGTCACCAGCATTCAGAACAAACCTCAACACAGAGGAGGTGCTCAGTTGGTATTTGTTGAAGGAATGAATATTCTTCACTTTATAGACAAGAAAACTGAGGTCACGAGGCAAAGCAAGCACTGAAACTCCCAGTCATTCAGCATCATTCAGTCCTTTGGTTGGTTATCTGCAGGAATCTGGTCGGCAGCCCTGAATGGAGACCTGGGCCGAGTGAAGCATTTAATCCAGAAGGCTGAGGACCCGAGTCAGCCCGACTCAGCCGGCTACACTGCACTGGTGAGCTAAGGAGGAGCACAGGGTCAGGAGACAGAAGCGTTAACTCAGGAGACACCTGCTCTATGAGGAGGGGGATTGATGGTTAACTTTTACCTCCTCCCTCCCTTTCTTCTCTTCCAGCAAAATTTCTTTTTAAGCATCATATGAACCTGGATTTTTTAAATTGGTGTGAGAGCTTTACATCAGTGATTTAGGTTTTGTTTTGTTTTGTTTTGAGATGCAGTCTCACTCTTGTCACCCAGGCTGGAGTACAGTGACGTGATCTCAGCTCACTGCAACCTCCGCCTCCCAGGTTCAAGCGATTCTCCTGCCTTAGCCTCCCGGGTAGCTGGGACTACAGGTACGTGCCACCACACCCAGCTAATTTTTGTATTTTTAGTACAGATGGGTTTTCACCATGTTGGCCAGGCTAGTCTCGAACTCCTGACTTCAGGTGATCCACCTGCCTCAGCTTCCCAAAGTGCTGGGATTATAGGTGTGAGCCACTGCACCCAGCCAGTGATTTAGTTTTATTTTCGTAACAATTCTGTGAGATAGGAATGATCATTTTCCCCATTTTTCAGTTGGACAAACTCACGTTAGGCATGCAGAAGCTTGCCCAGGTCACACGACTGCTGGGGGTGGAACCTGAGATGACTTCGGGTCCCTCGCTGCAGGGGGGGCATGCTCTCACCTCTCCACCACCCTTGTCCCCTGCCTGGCTTCTCCCGTCTGACCTCGGTCTCTGTTCCCTGCAGCACTATGCCAGCCGCAATGGGCACTATGCTGTGTGCCAGTTCCTGCTGGAAAACGGAGCTAAGTGTGATGCCCAGACCCACGGGGGTGCCACTGCTCTGCACCGAGCCAGCTACTGCGGGCACACTGAAATCGCGCGGCTCCTGCTGTCACATGGGTCCAACCCCAGGGTGGTGGATGACGACGGCATGACCAGTCTGCATAAGGTGGGCCCGTTCCCCCTTCCAAAAATGTTCTTTCCTTGAAGTTATAACATGTTCATGTAGAAAACATGGGGAAAACAGGAAATCAGAGAAGACAATTAAAATCATTTGTAATCCCCTTGCCCATCTGTCATCACTTTAGGACTAATGGATAATTCTGCAGCCTTTTTTTCTGAGCGTGTAAATTAAAATGTCCCGTGATGCTTCAGTTTTCTTTCCCTTAGAGACATGGCATGCAGCCTTCTCCATGTAGTTTTCTGAAACTTATGCATACTCTTGCCTGTCCCTGTAGTCCACTTGCCATATGTTAGCTGGAGTGATCATTTAAAAACTCTTTCTAGGCCGGGTGCGGTGGCTCAAGCCTGTAATCCCAGCACTTTGGGAGGCCGAGACTGGCGGATCACAAGGTCAGGAGATCGAGACCATCCTGGCTAACACAGTGAAACCCCGTCTCTACTAAAATACAAAAAACTAGCCGGGCGAGGTGGCGGGCTCCTGTAGTCCCAGCTACTCGGGAGGCTGAGGCAGGAGAATGGCGTAAACCCGGGAGGCAGAGCTTGCAGTGAGCTGAGATCCGGCCACTGCACTCCAGTCCGGGCGACAGAGCGAGACTCTGCCTCAAAAAAAAAAAAAAACTCTTTCTAGCTGGAAATACCTACACATGGTGAACAATCTGAAGAGTCAGCAAGGGCATGCCATGAAAGCCAGTTTCCCTCCCACCCAGCTCCTTGTCCCTCAGCCTTCTAGGCCCATCCTTTGAGGCATTCACTTTACTGATTGTTTTTCCTTTTTTGTGAGGAATGGGGTCTCACTGTGTTGCCCAGGCTGGTCTCAGACTCCTGGGCTCAGTTGATCCTCCTGCCTCTGCCTCCCTAAGTGCTGAGATTACAGGTGTGAGCTACCCTGCTCGGCCACTTTACTGAGTTTGCAGGCACCTTTGAGAGGCGGTCTATGCATGTGTGGCATATGTGTATAAATCATATATGTGTAAATCTAGTCCCCGCTTCCCCTTCTTTGATTTTCTCCGGGAGCGACGGTTTAAAGCAGTTCTGATCACGCCACGCCCCCACCTGGAGTCCTTGACGTTTTGCTTTTTCCAGGTCCGTGAGTTACGGTGACGGTTTCCTGGGGTTCGCTCCTGCCCCCTTCTCCAGTTTGTTTTTTTTCCTTTTTTGTCTTTTTTCCCCACCCGTCCAGTTTTCTCCTGAGCTCTTATCCCCTGGCCTGTTACACTCAGAGGCCCTACTCATCATTTTTCTTTTTTCTTCTCTCTTTTTTTTTTTTGAGACAGGATCTCGCTCTGTCACCCAGGTTGGAGGGCAGTGGCATGATTACAGCCCACTGCAGCCCCGACTTCCCGGGCTTGAGAGATCCTCCCACCGCGGCCACCTGAGTAGCTGGGACTATACATGCCTGCACCACCATGACCGGCTCTTTTATTTTATTTTATTTTAGAGACAGGGTCTCACTTTTTCACCCAGGCTGGAGCACACTGGCACGATCACAGCTCACTTGTAGCCTCGACCTCCTGGGCTCAAGCAATGCTCCCACCTCAGCCTCCCAAGTAGCTGGCACTACAGGCACATGCCACCATGCCTGGCTAATTTTTGTAAAAACAGCTTCACCACATTGCCCAGGCTTTTAAAATAATCATTATTAGTAGTAGAGACAGGGTCTGTCACTATCCTCGACTCCTGAGCCCTAGCAGTCCTCCCAAAGTGTTGGGATTACAGGTGTGAGCTACCACATCCAGCCATTTTAATTTTCTGGAACCTACTGCTCTGTCCCCCCAGAGCTATGTATAACAAATTGTCCCCTGTCTGGGTACCTCTGCCCTCACGTTTGTTATCTGACTTGTTTCTGCCCTTTTCTGTGGATCTCGGCTCACATATCACACCCCACGAGAGCCTTTCCTGATCCCTAGACACGGTTAGCTCACTTGGATGTATGCCTAGCTGTACGTACCATGGGCTCAGCTTTTCCTAATTCCTCTACCCTTAGAATTCCCTGTTTGGGGTCTGCGTGTCTCAGTAGAAACAGCTGGGGCTTTGCCCCGTTTAAATTGTTGTAGCTGGACTGGGCGCAAAGCTCACACCTGGAATCCCAGCACTTTGGGAGGCCACGGCAGGCCGACTGCTTGAGTCCAGGAGTTCGACGCCAGCCTGGGCAACGTGGCAAAACCCATCTCTACTAACAATACAAAAATTAGGCCGGGCATGGTAGCTCACACCTGTAATCCCAGCACTTTGGGAGACTGAGGCGGGCAGATCATCTGAGGTCGGGAGTTCAAGACCAGCGTGGCCAACATGGAGAACTCCAGTCTCTACTAAAAATACAAAATTAGGCAGGTGTGGTAGCATGTGCCTGTAATCATAGCTACTCAGGAGGCTGAAGCAGGAGAATCACTTGAACCCGGAAGGCGGAGGTTGCGGTGAGCCGAGACTGCGCCCTTGCACTCCAGCCTGGGCAACAAGAGCGAAACTCTGTCTCAAAAAAACAAAAAAAAGCCAGGTGTGGTGGCACACACCTGTAATTCCAGCTACTTGGGAGACTGAGGCATGAGAATCACTTGAATCCGGGGGGTGGAGGCTCTAGTGAGCTGAGATCGTGCCACTGGGCTCCAGCCTGGGTGACACAGGGATATCCCGTCTCAAAAAAAACCCCAAAAAAACATTGCAGGCTTAGCACTTAGCACAGGTGCCCAGTGAATACATGCTGAGTGAACAGCTGAATATTGGGTTTTTTAAAAAATCCTTTCCGGCCGGGCGCGGTGGCTCAAGCCTGTAATCCCAGCACTTTGGGAGGTCGAGACGGGCGAATCACGAAGTCAGGAGATCGAGACCATCCTGGCTAACACGGTGAAACCCCGTCTCTACTAAAAAATACAAAAAACTAGCCGGGCGAGGTGGCGGGCGCCTGTAGTCCCAGCTACTCGGGAGGCTGAGGCAGGAGAATGGCGTAAACCCGGGAGGCAGAGCTTGCAGTGAGCTGAGATCCAGCCACTGCACTCCAGCCCGGGCGACAGAGCGAGACTCCATCTCAAAAAAAAAAAAAAAAAAAAAAAAATCCTTGCCAATTGGATAGACAGATTGTTTTTAATGATGTTGCTCAGACATTTTACTGCTACAACTCACATGATGGATGTAAACAGCCAGGATCCTGTTGTGGGTATACCTGACTGGTGTTACCGTAGTTAGGTGCATCTCTGTCCCTTTTTCTGTCATGCAGATAATGCAAATGTGAGATATGTGCATTTTTCTTTATTGTGTTTTTTGTTTTGTTTTGTTTTTTTGAGATGGAGTCTTATTCTGTTGCCCAGGCTGGAGTGCAGTGGCACAATCTCAGCTCACTGCAACCTCTGCCTCCCGAGTTCAGGCGATTCTCCTGCCTCAGCCTCTCAAGTAGCTGGGATTACAGGCACACACCACCATGCCGGGTTAATTTTTTGTATATTTAGTAGAGACAGAGTTTTACCGTATCGGCTAGGCTGGTCTCGAACTCCTGACCTCAGGGGATCCACCTGCCTCGGCCTCCCAAAGTTCTGGGATTACAGACATGAGCCATGGCACCCGGCCTGTGTATGTGTCTTTTAAAATGATTTGCAAACATTCGTATTTTTTTTTTTGTAAACATTATTTGGGATGCATCTCACAACTGCTGACAACATCCCACTGCCTGAATTAAGGCAGGGGAATTGAGAGCTTTGTGTCTACTGAGGAGGACCAGCTGAGTAAAGATTTGGATTCAAATTTGGGATGGTGGTTGCCACTAGTGTTAATTTTGATACCTCTCAAAAGCTCCTGGAGTCTACCAATTTGTCTGTTGGGAGGAGTAGGAAATAATAGTGGTTCAGAGAGTTATTAAGAGTTCAGGCAAACCTGATTTAGAATCCCAGGTGGCCACGTTAGCCCTGCGACTTTGGGCAAGCCATTTATTAAGCCTAAATTTCTTACCTGTAAAATGGGAATAATGATGATTCTTGCCTGTGAGGGCTATTGTGAAAGTTAAATAAGATAATCTATGTAAATCAAGTTAACTCTATTATTTTTTGGAGGAGGTAGGTTAGAAACCGACATCCGGATTGGGGTGTCTACCTTAGAAGAAGAGAACACAGGGAACTCAGCCTCAGTCTTTCCTTGCCTGTCTCAGAGTTTCCTGTCCAGGAACTTTGGCTCATGCCTATAATCCCAGCACTTTGGGAGGCTGAGATGGGAGGACAACTTGAGTCCAGGAGCTCGAGACCAGCCTGGGCAACATGGCAAGACCCTGTCTCTATTTATTTTTATCTTTATCTTTTGAGATTGAGTCTTTGTCGCCCAGGCTGGAGTGCAGTGGCATGATCTTGGCTCACTGCAACCTCTGCCTCCCAGGTTCAAGCGATTCTCATGCCTCAGCCTCCCAAGTAGCTGGGATTACAAGCACATGCCACCACGCCTGGCTAATTTCTGTATTTTTAGTAGAGATGAGGTTTCACCATGTTGGCCAGGCTAGTCTCAAACTCCTGACCCCAAGTGATCTGCCCACCTCAGCCTCCCAAAGTGGGATTACAGGCATGAGCCACTGTACCCGCCCTGTCTCTGTTTTTAAAAATTCAAAATAAATAATTTTTTTAAAAAAGTTCAGCTAAGTGTAGTGGTGCACGCCTGTAATCTCATGTAATCTCAGCTGCTTGGGAGGCTGGGGCAGGAGGATCGTTTGAGCTCAGGAGTTGCAGACTATTATGAGCTATAATGGCACTACTGAACTCCAGCCTGGCCAACAGAGTGAGACCCTGTCTCTAAAACGCAAAGTAAAAATTAAAAAACACAAGAAAATAAATAAATAAAAGTTCCTAAAGGTTGGGGGCCATGTCTGGTGCCTCCCGTGCCCACAGTGCACAGCACCCTGTAGGTGATGTGTGCAGGCTTGTGAGCGATGCCTGGAGATACAAGGTGCTGTGTTTGTTTTTAATGTGTAGGTCTGGCCAAAGACAGTTCGCAAAGGGCACAAGAAAGAAAAACTCAGGCTAACTGTGAGAATGGCACTGGGATACTCCACAAATCAGTATAAAGTCATTGGGATTTGGTAGGAATTAGAAGAAATCTACTCAAACAGCCGTATCTCTATTTCCATGAGGCCTTTTTTTTTTTTTTTTTTGAGTTGGAGTCTCGCTCTGTTGGCCAGGCTGGAGTGTAATGGCGTGATCTCGGCTCACTGCAAACTCCGCCTCCCGGGTTCAAGCGATTCTCTTGCCTCAGTCTCCTGAGCAGCTGGGATTACAGGCACGTGCCACCACACTCAGCTGATTTTTGTATTTTTAGTAAAGATGGGGTGTCACCATGTCAGGCTGGTCTTGAACTCCTGACCTAGTGATCCGCCTACCTCGGCCTCCCAAAGTGCTGGGATTACAGGCGTGAGCCACCACGCCCCAAGAGGCCTCTTTTTTAGAAGGAAGAAGCCCCTGAAAGTGGAACAAGAAAGAGCAGAGCCCAGTGCGGGGTGTGCCCTTTGATTCCAGCCTCTCTCTCCGCAGGCTGCTGAGAGGGGTCACGGGGACATCTGCTCCCTCCTCCTGCAACACAGCCCAGCCCTGAAGGCCGTCCGGGACCGAAAGGCACGGCTAGCATGTGACCTGCTGCCCTGCAACAGTGACCTGCGGGACCTGTTATCCAGCTGAGCCGCCACCCTGTCTCCAGCTGCCTTTAAAGGGTACACAGACCAGTTCTCCATGCCCCTGCCTTGGTCAGCATCCATGCTGCTGCACAGGGAAATGAGGCCAGATGACCCAGGAAGAGCCCCAGTCTGGTCACTGTGGAAGCGAGGGAGTAGATCTGGTGTGGCTAAAAGTGTTTAAGCCTGGGCAGATGATCACATTCTAAGTTAGTTCATATGAGACATCTATTCATTTGGAAAAAAATAAAGTTATATCCTTACCTCATCCCACACACAAAGATAAATTGCAAGATTAAATATCTAAATATAAAAACACAAAACTATGTAAGCATTAGAAGAAAATAGGGACTATGTGAGAAGCTGCTTTCTAGCTGAATGCCCTTGGGAAAAGTCACTTTAGCTGTCTGCCCCTCTGTTTCCTCCTCTGTACAGGGAGTGGTGATCATAGGGCCTGCCTCAGAGTCACTGTGGGGCGAGGTGAGTGCGCACTGGGAGAGCCCTCGAGAGAGGGCCTGGCACGTGACAGGCAGCCTGAGGGGGCCCGCTTCCCCAGCACCTCATCAGCACTTCGCTCATATACCATGATTCCATTCATTGCAACAGTCCACTAGGAGAAAAGTGCTGTTTCGTTTTTCATTGCTGGCTACTAGTGAGGTTGAGCGCCTGTGTCTGCTGTGAGCCGCCCGCCCATGCCAGTTTCGGAAATGCTGCTTAGCCACAGGAGTGTTTCTAGTCTAGACCCTGATCCTTTGCTCTGTAGATGCACATTTAATTTTCCCCTTTTTGTCTTTTATGCTCTCTTTGTTTCTTGATGTCCGTTCATGGGAATTGGTGCAGTCACTGTAGATGGCAGTTTGACAGTATCTATTTAAACTTAAATGAGCAGAGCCAATAATTTGATTTCTCTGTAGCTACGTAGAGAGATGTTCTTCCATAGTTACAAAGATGTTTATTTACAGGAGCATTTACAAATATGTGCATTGAAGCATGGAGTGCAACGTTAAAAAAGAGAGAACCGCCGGGCGCGGTGGCTCACACCTGTAATCCCAGCACTTTGGGAGGCCCAGGTGGGTGGATCACAAGGTCAGGAGATCGAGACCATCCTGGCTAACACGGTGAAACCCCGTCTCTACTAAAATACAAAAAACTAGCCGGGCGAGGTGGCGGCACCTGTGGTCCCAGCTACTCGGGAGGCTGAGGCAGGAGAATGGCAGGAACCCGGGAGGCGGAGCTTGCAGTGAGCCGAGATTGCGCCACTGCACTCCAGCCTGGGCGACACAGTGAGACATTGTCTCAAAAAAAAAAAAAAGAAAAGGGAGAGAACCGACTCCTCCCTGATAGGGAGTGTGGAGTTCTGCAGATCCAAAGTCTCTGCCGTGCAGCAGCACACAGTGCTGATAGGAGAGTGCTGCTCATGTCCACAGTTCTTCACACAGAACATGTCTGTAGAATGTGATTGCCTCTCAGCCTTTTGGCTAAGATCAGGTATAAATGTATGGATCTATAAGTGGATGTAGGCCAGGAGCGATGGCTCACACCTGTAAGCCCAGCACTTTGGGAGGCCGAGGCAGGAGGATCACCTAAGGTCAGGAGTTCCAGACCATCCTGGTTAACACAGTAAAACCCTGTCTTTACTAAAAATACAAAAAGTAGCTGGATGTGGTGGTAGGTCCCTGTAATCCCAACTACTCTGGAGGCTGAGGCAGGAGAATCGCTTGAACCCAGGAAGTGGAGGTTGCAGTGAGCTGAGATTGCACCATTGCACTCCAGCCTGGGCAACAGAGTGAGACCCTATCTCAAAAGAAAAATGTGGATGTACATCCACAAAATGCACAGAGCGGAAACAGGAGGGTGGCTGTTACAGTGCCAACCGTGGTTTCTCCTGGGCCATGTGGCAAGAGAGGGCGTCAAGGAGGTCCTGAGCCTTCCATTTATGTTTGAACTTTTTATAAGGAATCTTTTTCCTTTCTTGTTCAACACACTGTTTCTGGCTTTATTTTTTCTTTTAAGGCAGAGTTAATACCAGTCATACGAGACAACCAACAGGTTTTCTATTGAGAATTTCCCTGAAGCTTGTGGGTGTAAAACAACGCTCCTCCAGTGCCACGGGCTGAGGGGCGTTTGTGAGTTGGAGTGGACAGTGGTGGCCAGTCTTACTTTTTCTTGTTTTTTTGCACTCATTTTACTTTTTTCTGAGACCAAGTCTCACTCTGTCATCCAGGCTGGAGTGCAGTGGTGTGATTTTGGCTCACCACAGCCTCCACCTTCTGGGATCAAGTGATTCTTGGGCCTCAGCCTCCCAAGTAGCTGGGACTACAGGCATCCAGCTAATTTTTATATTTTTAGTAGAGACGGGGTTTCACCATGTTGGCCAGGATGGTCTTGATCTCTTGACCTCGTGATCCGCCCACCTTGGCCTCCCAAAGTGCTGGGATTACAGGCGTGAGCCACTGCGCCAGGTCAAGAACTGAGTTTTCTAAGAAAGCTCTGCCTTTCCCTGAATTCTCTGAAAATGTGGAAGTCCTTCCCAGAGGCCAGTTCTTTAGGAGCTGGGCAGCCATTTGGGGCCTGTGGCCGTCCTTGGCCACAGTTCTCCCTCCTTGTGCCCTGGTCATCTCTGCTCAGGTTGCTCTGATTCTGGGGTCTTATTTACTGGCTGATTTCCTTGCAAAGGCCCAGGCGGAGTTCAAGGTCCAGCTGGGTGAAGGGCATGCCTGGCTTCCTGAGAATTAGAAATGGTGACTGGTGACTTGAGGCACATTGCTCTGCGGCTGGATTTCATGGTTACTATTCCATCCCAGGACTTGGCGCGGCTCCCTCTCCCCTTTCCTGTGGCTGGAAGGGCACGCTCCGTCCCTGGAGAGCATCTGGTAGGGGCCTGTGGAGGGGCGTGGAGGACTTCCAGAGGCCGGAGGACAGGCGCCAGGCTTGAATCCAAGGCTGGGGCAGCTGCCATGTGCTCTCAGAGTGCTGGGGGAGGAGCAGGGGAGCCCGAGGGCAAGAAACCCACAGCACAGGGAAGGGCAGCCTTGAAACTGCAAGTTGGGAGATCACGGTTTCCTGGCGTGACCACCATGAGGGCTGAGGCTGTAGGCTGGCCGCTCCTGCCCCTCCTGACCACCCCTTCAGGTTTCCAGTCTCCTTGCTCAGCCACCCAGGCTGGGCTTTCAGGTTCGCAGGCAGCCAGCCCTACAACATGGAGGCCAGGCTGGGCTTGCTTCAGGAGTGGCATCTAAACTTAGGAGAGGGGAACACATTTCACCCCAATCTGCACTAGAGGCGTGTTGGTTAAATATCCCCGAGTAGGTGTGGGGCATGGCAGGGGTGCAGGAGTGGGTGTCCGAGGATGTAGCCAGCTCATCTGCAAACAGCTCCTTTTCCTTTCCCCAGTGGGCTGCATTCCCAGACTGGTATTTTGGTTGGTGTGACAGAGGCCCAGAGTCATCTGGCCCAGGTGCAAGCCCCTGGGCCAGTCCTTCTCAGTCCACCCCTGCCCACCCCCAGGCACTCCTATAAAGGGCTGAGCAGTTCAGCTCTTCTCACTGGGGGGTGTAAGGAACAGGGGGGACCATGGACTTCATCAACATTCAGCAGTTGGTAAGGATGTGGGATGGAGGTGGGAGGTACCCTGGGACCGGCTGGACAGGAGGAGGCTGGCTAGAGGAGGGCTGGCAGCTTCTTTCTGTGGTTTGAGGGTCAAGTCTTAGGTGCAAGGAAGCCTGCATTTCTTTTATAACAATCGGTATTTTTTGAAATGGAGTCTTGCTAGGTTGCCCAGGCTGGCCTTGAAGTCCCAGGCTCAAGCAGTCCTCCCACCTGGGCCTCCCGAGTAGCTGGGACTCCAAACGTGTACCACCACAGCCGGCGGGGCGTGCAGTTCTTTCTGGTGTGTCTGCTCGGTTCTCATGTGAGGTGCCGAGGGGGATAGGGAAGAAGAGAGGGATGTCAAATGGGAAAGAAGACATGAAAATCCTTGAGTTCAGTGAGTTTTGCCCTGGATGGTGATGGCGAAAGAGGAACAGGAAATGGCAGGTTACTTTGGAAGATGCGAGTGTAGCTGTGGTGGTCGCCGTGGTGGTCGTAGTTCAGCTGAAGCACCTGATATTGTTGCTCTGGAAATGGCCAGAGGGCCTGGCTGCCTTGGGGATGGGGAAGGTGCTCTTGTGCTCCCTGGGCAGTGAGAGACACTGATGCTTAGGGACGTCGGTTTGGGTGAGGAGGGGCCTGGAGGGTGTGAGGCCCAGCAAGCCCCTCTGTGGGCTGGAGGCCTGGTGCAGCCTCTGCTAGGAGGCAAATGGCAGGGAAGTGTTAGGTTGCTCGAGTTCTTTAGAAGGAATATGGTTCTACCTGGCTGGAAAGCCCTAGGATCTGTTACCCTATCATTCCAGCCTGTTCTTTCCCCACAACATGCTGATTCCTCCCGAGCTCCTGAGGTGGGGCGCGGTGTGAGGAAGCATGGATGTTTGCTACAGGCTTTGCCCCAGGCACAGGCCCCAATAACTCACAACCTTCACAGCTCATTAGGCAAGTGCCTAAAAGTGTTTGAGCTTAAATGTAGCTTCAAAAGGAGCCGAGAACTGAACCCAGGCATTTAGAATTTTACCCAGCGGGGGCTTCTCCTCTGTCCCTCTGAGCTTGGAGTCAGGTGGCAGTCAGTATGATCTGGTAGGAATCTTAAGGACAACAACATGGGGGATGCTAAGGTGTCATCTGCCCTGAGGCTACCTGGGCACACGCCCAGCAGTATAAATAGATTGTGGCCTCATGTCCCCCAGCTGTGTTCCTGCTGACAGGAGCAGGGTAGGCGGGGATCTGCTGACACCCTGGGTGTCAGCCAATGCCGATGCCACGGCTGCCGAGCAAGCAGCACCCACGGGTTGAGGGAACTGGCCGGCACTCTGGACCGCTGGGGCTTTGAGTCCGACTCCCATCCCGGGCAGCAGCCTTGTGACATTTGCCCTTAGCAGACAGCTCCCTAGTACTCCACAGCTCTGCTTTCTAAGGGCTCCTCCAATTTTCCCAACTCGGTACTCATATCCTGTTCCTACAGGTAAGTGGAGAAAGAGTTGAAGGGAAGGCGTTGGCATTTGGACATGGACTTCCTGACCCTGGAGCCTGGCCTACTGACTGGAGGAGGGGCCCCCAAGAGGCTGTGGCCCGGGAGAAGCTGAAACTGGAAGAAGAGAAGAAGAAGAAAGTGAGAGAGGGGCGGGGCGGGGGCTAATCCCTGAGGCTGGCTGAGCAGTGAGGCCTGGAGGGACTCTGGTGGGGCAGCCTGAGCAGCTGGTGTCTCCTGTCGGCAGGGCAGAGAGATCTTGACCAGCGGCTGGTGACTGACATGGTCTTGTCTTCTGCCCCAGCTTGAAAGATTTAACAGTTCCAGAGTTAATCTGGATAACCTGGTTGACTTGGAAAACTTGGTTCAAAGACGGAAAAAGCGACTGAGACACAGAGTCCCCCCCAGGAAACCCGAGCCCCTGGTTAAGGTGAGTGGGAGGTCGGGGCTAGGGCATGCCAACACCAGGGCTCTAGTTCCAGAGGAAGGGCTTGGGGAGGAGTGGGCACTGCAGGCCAGGACCACACAGCCGGCACCTGGGGAGCCCATGAAATCCATTCCAGAGCCCCCGGGGATGTGTCCGCCAGGGCTGCCGTAACAAAGTCCCACAGCCTGGACAGCCTCAACAGCAGGCGTGTGTCACCTCGCAGTCCTGGGGGCTGGAAGGCTGAGAGGAAGGTGTTGGCGAGGCTGGTTCCCTCTGAGGGCAGTGAGGGAGAATCCCTTCATGCCTCTCCAGCTTCTGGTGGATGCTGGCGATCTTTAGTGTTCCTAGATTCTTGCCTTCACGTTCGCTGGATGTTCTGCCCGTGTGCATGCCTGTGTCCACGTGTTCCCCCACCCCTTTTTTGTTGTTGTTGAGATGGAGTCTCGCTCTGTCGCCCAGGCTGGAGTGCAGTGGTGCGATCTCGGCTCCCTGCAAGCTCCGCCTCCCGGGTTCACGCCATTCTCCTGCCTCAGCCTCCCAAGTAGCTGGGACTACAGATGCCCGCCACCACGCCCAGCTAATTTTTTGTATTTTTAGTAGAGACGGGGTTTCACCGTGTTAGCCAGGATGGTCTCGATCTCCTGACCTCGTGATCAGTAGGTGATTAGCTGGGCATGGTGGCGGGCACCTGTAGTCCCAGCTACTTGGGAGGCTGAGGCAGGAGAATGGTGTGAACCTGGGAGGTGGAGCTTGCAATGAGCCGAGATTGCGCCACCGCGCTCCAGCCTTGGCCTCCCAAAGTGCTGGGATTACAGGCGTGAGCCACTGCACGCGGCCCACATGTCCCCTTTCATGACACCAGTCACACTGGATTACAGCCCACCTTAACACAAGTCGTACCAGTGAGGGACCCACCGTACTCCGGCGTGACCTCATCTTGAACTAATTCCATCCTCAGTGACTCTGTTTCCAAATAAGGTCACATTCTGAGGTACCTGGGGTTAGGACTTCGCATGAATCTTGGGGAGATACAAGTCAATCCATAACACACACACCCACACACACAGTCTATTCAGTCTACTGGGGTGGCATTAGAATAAGAAACAGCATTAGTACAAGCCAGCAGTGTTCCTCGGTCGGCTGCGTGGGGCCCGTGGGCCAGGCTGGTGGAGCTGTGATGTCTTGGGCACCTGCGGCCTTCGGGAGTGATTTGGTCTTGTCTTCAATTGACCCAGCCGCAGCCCCAGGCCCAGGTGGAGCCTGTGGACCTGGAGATGTTCCTGAAGGCAGCTGCTGAGAACCAGGAGTCCCTGATTGACAAGTACCTGACAGACGGAGGGGACCCCAGTGCCCATGACAAGGTAGCACAGGTGGGGTGAGTCGGCTGGCAGCAGCTGCAGCTGCAGGAGCACTGCCTTCAGTGTGTTCAAGTCCTGGCCTAGGAGGCTGCAGGGACTTTCATTTTCATGGGCATGAATCCAGTGATGCCTCCAGAGGGAGGGGAGGAAGCGGCAATAATTCCATTCAGGGGCCTGGCCCTGGGAGGGGGACCGCGTGGGGTCTCCAGGGTTAGCTGCGCTCCCTCTGCCTAATCTCCCGTCTCTGCCCCCAGCTCCACCGCACCGCCTTGCACTGGGCCTGTCTGAAGGGTCACAGCCAGCTGGTGAACAAGCTGCTGGCGGCAGGTGCCACCGTGGACGCACGGGACTTGGTGAGGATGGGGAAAGGCCCAGCCTCTGGTCGACGCCCAGTTTCGCATCCCAGCAGCTCTGAGTGCTTGGGTGCTTTTGTTTTGCAGCTGGACAGGACACCTGTGTTCTGGGCCTGCCGCGGAGGACATCTGAACATCCTCAAACAGTTGCTTAACCAGGGAGCCCGGGTCAATGCCCGGGACAAGGTGAGGGGCAGGGTGCTTTGGGGGCCTGTCCGGAACAGGGGAGCAGACGCTGTTCCTGGAGAAGAGAGCATGTGTAGTCCCATGGGTTGGGGCGGGCTCGGCTTAGCAATCCAGACCCAGCACTGACCCCCACTTGCTTTCAGATTGGGAGCACCCCCCTGCATGTGGCAGTGCGCACCCGGCACCCCGACTGCCTGGAGCACCTCATCGAGTGTGGCGCCCACCTGAACGCACAAGATAAGGTAAGGCAGGCCTCTGGTCTTTTCCCGCTTGGGAGCTCCAGAGGGGCAGGGACTGAGGAGCGCCAGCCGGGACCAGAGGTGCTATGTGCTCGGTGACAGCAGCCCTGACCTTCCTGCATGAGGAGGGCAGCATGCAGGGGCAGGAGCTTGACTGCCTGCGTTCTCAGCAGGAGGGGGACACGGCTCTGCACGAGGCCGTGCGGCACGGCAGCTACAAAGCCATGAAGCTGCTGCTGCTCTACGGGGCCGAGCTGGGCGTGCGGAACGCGGTGAGTGTGGGCGCAGCCCTGGCTCCTGTCCTGAGGGTGGGTGGAGCGCCTGCAAGGGACTGACCCACACCGTTGTTCCCAGGCCTCTGTGACCCCGGTGCAACTGGCTCGAGACTGGCAGCGCGGCATCCGGGAGGCCCTGCAGGCTCACGTGGCGCATCCCCGCACCCGATGCTGACCGCAGCCTCCCGGCCTTGCGCACTGCCACCATTCCCTCCAGTGCCCGGCCCCTGCGTCTGTGCCTCTGTGGTTCCTGCCCTCAGCCCAGGTTCCTGCAGAACTGAGGAGTGGCACCGGGCCCAGCAGGCAGAGAGAGGGGCCTCCCTGACTTCCACTGTCAGGGGAGCCGCGTTCCCTCCCAGGGCTGGAGCAGAGGACCACGGGGGAGCTTTCGGAAAGCGCGGGTCCAGACGAGGGCCAGGAAGGGGAGGAGAGTGAGGGCCAAGAAGGGAGCCCGAAGGGAGCAGTCCCAGGCTGGAGCCACCCAGGGCTGGGTCTGGGAATCCTCAGTGTCCACTTGTCCCAGGTTAGGGGCTTGCCTTGCTCTCCCCAGGGCCAGTCTCTGCGGGTGGGGACTCAGCCTGGGGCCGGCAGATGCCATCCAGGATGTACAAGGGGCAGCCAAGGCAGGCCGTGCAGGGGCCGGGCCTGTCTGCAGCTGGTGGATGCCCATGGGCAAGGCTTTCTCCGGGGATCCCATTCCTGTCAGTAGCAACCCTGGCAGTGTCTGGGGCAGCTCTAGACACCTTTGGTCGTAGGGACTCTGGAGGTGGGTTCCGGCCATCTGAGGTCTCAACAGGTTTGAGGCCCCACAGCAACAGAAGTCCAGGACCCACTAGGTTGCCTCAGAAGTCCTAAGACTGATGAGCTGGAGCACGTATTTGAGAAGCCTTGCACCCACTGTGCACTGGCCCTGCTCAGGCCGGCCTGGCACACTGTCGCCTGCTGGCGGCTCTCATGGGGAAGTGCCTGGGCACTGGGGATTGCTTGTGGCCCACTCAACTCTTGGGGCGGTGGCCCGTAACCCGTTTGCCTGAGGCTCTTATGTCCCTGGTACTGGAGTTTGAGCTCTTGCCTGGAACCCTGCAGCTGCACCCACCCTGCTTGATCTTACCTGAGAGGCCAGGACACTGAGGGGCTCTGAACCCAGCCCACAGGGAAGCAGGGGAAGGTGAGGCCCTCCCCCCACCGGCCCTTCCCATCCCTTCCCTGCTCTCTGGTGGTCTAAGGACCCAAGCTCCCTAGACTTCTTCCTTTTCCACTGTCTGTACGTTTCAAATTACACGGGTGTAGACCTGTACTGCTGGCGGGGCTGGGCCCCTGAATGCCAGAAAGTGAACCTTAACAAGCTCTGCCCTAAACTGAGAACCATATGCTGAGGGAAGGGCTGAAAGGTGAAGGCTCAGCCTCCCTCACATGGGTCCCGGGTTACATTAGGTACCAGGCTGACAGGCATTTGGCCATGCTTTTTTTTTAGTCTGCCTTTGGTGGCCTTCTCAGGCCCAGAACAAGGCTGTTGTTACTAAGTGGAAAAGCTGACCAGTGCTCCACACTCGGGGCACACACCTTTCCATGAGCAGCTTCTGCCCTGTGGCAACAGAGCCAGCGTGCACCAGACGCTGGTGCCATGGCGAAGCAGGCGTTCAAGACCATGGAGAAGACAAATCCTCATCTAGAAATGAGGACACCTCAGTGACAAACACACCTTTTTATACCGACCAGTATCTTCTGTTCATTAAAACGGGCTATCCATTACAGCCTAGCTGTCTTTCCTGGGCCGAGAGGAGCCCATGCTTCAATCACCAGGACCGTCTGCTAGGGCCCAGGTCTGTTAGCCATGCCGGCCAGCAGCAAGACAGGCCGAGTGCAGAGTGGGTAGGATGCGTGGTCCTAGCACTAGGCTCTTGTGCTTAAGGCATCTCTGCTTGCTGACGACAAGGTCAGAGAGCAGTGGTTCTCCACCTCAGCTGCTTGTCAGAATCACCAGGAAGGTTTAAAAAGTCCTGATGTCCACACCCTAAGTCAGAAGCCCTAAGGGGAGGATCCGGGTATTCTCATGCAGAGGCCATGCTTGTCTATGTGGAAAATCCTACCAATCTATAGAAAGCAGACACCTAGGGAGTCCAGCAAATCTCGGGTGCAAGATAAACACACAAAAACCTGTTTCTACCTCCTGGAAATGAACATATAGACACAAAAGTTAAAAATATGTACTGTTAACAATTGCTTAAAAAGTGAAATACTTAGGTTTAAATCTAACAAAATATGCAAGGACTTGTATGCTGAAAATTACAAAACATGATGAAATCAAAGATTTAAATAGACATGCCATGTTCACAGATTGTTAGACACAATATAGTAAAGATATCAATTCTCAAATTAACATACAGGTTGAATGCAGTTCCTATCAGAATCCTCAAAGATGTTTTGTAGATGTAGACAAGGTTATTCTAAAATCCATATAAAATTTATAGCAAAATATTTTGAAAAAGAATAAAGTGAGAAGAGGAATCAGTCCACCTGATTTTAAGATCTACTATATAGTTATGTGAACCAAGAGTGCAATGCTGGCAGAGGGACAGACACACAGATTGACAGAGCCAAGAACATCATGGGAACAGGACCACACAAATATGCCCAGCTGACTTTAAGGTGCAAAAGTAATTCAATGGAGGCAGGACAACCTTTCAACGGTGCTGGAGCAGCTGGACAGCTATAGGCTAAAACAAGAACTTTAGCCTAAGTCTTACACATTATACAAAAACTAACGTGGCTCACATACATACATAAATGTAAAACTATAAAACTTTCAGGAAAAAACAGACAACCTTTGGGATCTAAGACTAGGTAGAGTTCTTAAATGCGACACTAAAAGCAACAGTCCATAAAGGAAAAATCAGTAAAGTGGACTTCATCAAAACTGAAAACTTTTGCTCTGTATAAAACCCCAAGAGGGTGAAAAGATGGCCAGGCACGGTGGCTCACATCTATAATTGTAGTACTTGGGGAGGCTGAGGCGGGCAGATCACTTGAGCTCATGAGTTCGAGACCAGGTGTGGGCAACATCGTGAAACCCCATCTCTATAAAAAATTAGCTGGGCGGCCGGGCGCGGTGGCTCAAGCCTGTAATCCCAGCACTTTGGGAGCGAGACGGGCGATCACGAGGTCAGGAGATCGAGACCATCCTGCTAAACACAGGAAACCACCGTTCTACTAAAAAATACAAAAAACAGCTGGGCGAGGTGGCGGGCGCCTGTAGTACCAGCTACCTTGGAGGCTGGAGGCAGGAGAATGGCATAAACCGGGAGGCCGGAGCTTGCAGTGAGCTGAGAACCCGGCCACTGGCACTCCAGCCCGAGCGACAGAGCGAGACTCTGTCTCAAAAAAAAAAAAAAAAAAAAAAAATTAGCTGGGCATAGGCCGGGCATGGTGGCTCACGCCTGTAATCTCAACACTTTGGTAGGCTGAGGTGGGGCGGATCATCTGAGGTCAGGAGTTTGAGACTAGCCTGACCAACGTGGAGAAACCTCGTCTCTACTGAAAATACAAAATTAGCCGGGTGTGGTGGTGCATGCCTGTAATCCCAGCTACTCGGGAGGCTAAGGCAGGAGAATCGCTTGAACCCGAGAGGTGGAGGTTGCAGTGAGCCGAGATCGTGCCATTGAACTCCAGCCTGGGCAACAAGAGCAAAACTCCATCGCAGAAAATAAATAAATAAATAAAAATAAATTTAGCTGGTTGTGGTGATAGTCCCATCTGCTTGGGGAGCTAAAGCGGGAGAACTGCCTGAGTCCAGGAGTCAAGTACACAGTAAGCCAAGATTGTGCCACTGCACTCCACCCTGGGTGATAAAGTGAGACTCTGTCTCAGAAAAAAAAAAGGTGGGGTAGGGATGAAAAAGATAAGCTACAGACCAATGCAAACCAAAAATCCCAGAAAGCAATCTCCAAAAAACTCAAACCTCAACAGAAAAAACAATCCAATCAGAAAATGGGTGAAAGACAGGGATATTCCACTGAAGGGAAACACAGGAGGTGTCCGTCACTGGGAAACGCAAATGAAAAACCACCGTGAGGCATCACAACACACCTGTCGGAACGGCTGAAGTAAAAACACGACACCACTACGTGCTGCGGAGGATTCGGGGAAACTGACCGTCCTAGGTTGCTGGTGAGGACGTAAGAGTTTGACGGTTTGTTTAAAAAACGAAACATGCGGCCGGGCGCGGTGGCTCAAGCCTGTAATCCCAGCACTTTGAGAGGCCGAGACGGGCGGATCACGAGGTCAGGAGATCGAGACCATCCTGGCTAACCCGGTGAAACCCCGTCTCTACTAAAAAAATACAAAAAATACAAAAAACTAGCCGGGCGAGGTGGCGGCGCCTGTAGTCCCAGCTACTGGGGAGGCTGAGGCAGGAGAATGGCGTTAACCCGGGAGGCGGAGCTTGCAGTGGGCCAAGATCTGGCCACTGCACTCCAGCCTGGGCGACAGAGCGAGACACCATCTCAAAAAAAAAAAAAAAAAACAACAACAAAAAAGAAACATGCAACAACCCTGTGGCCGAGCATTTACACTCCTGGAAAACTAATCTTTACACAGAAACCTGTACATCAACAGTCATAGCAGCTTTATTTGGAATAGCCCAAAACTGGAAACATCCCAGGTGTCCTTCACGGGACCAATGTGTACACCACGGAATACCACTCAGCAACAAAAAGGAGCAAACTGTTGACACACGCAACACCTGGATGATCTCCCGAGAAAGACACTGAGTGGAAAAAGACAATCCCACCGGGCGCGGTGGCTCACGCCTGTAATCCCAGCACTCTGGGAGGCCGAGGCGGGAGGATCACGAGGTCAGATCGAGACCATCCTGGCTAACATGGTGAAACCCCGTCTCTACTGAACAAAATACAAAAAATTAGCCGGGCATGGTGGCAGGTGCCTGTAGTCCCAGCTACGCGGGAGGCTGAGGCAGGACAATGGCGTGAACCTGGGAGGCGGAGCTTGCAGTGAGCCGAGATCCGGCCACTGCACTCCAGCCTGGGCGACAGAGCAAGACTCTATCTCAAAAAAAAAAGAAAAAAAAAAAAAAAAAAAGACAATCTCGAGTGCTTACACACTATGCTCCCATTTATACAACATTCTTGACATGACAAAATAAGAGATGAACGATTAGTGGTTGCCAGGAGTTAGGGATGGCGGGGAGGGAGATCCTTGCGGGGATGGGACTTCTTTGTCGTGATTGCAGTGGTAGTTACACAGATGTACATGTAACACATGATTTGGGACTGTCCACCCACACTGCACCAGTGTCAAAGTCTTGCTTGGAATACTGCATTACAATCATGTAAGATGTAACCACGGAGGGAAACCAGATGAAGGCTGCGTGGGGCCCTTATCTTTACAACTTCCTACATTCTGAAATTAGTTCAAAATACAAAGTTAGGAAAAAAGAAAGCAACAGCTCTAAGTGCAGCATGACATCCTGGAATGGCTGCTGCAGCAGGAAAAGGACATTGGGGAAAAATGGTAAAATCCAAATAAACTCTAATAGTACGATTGCACCAATGTTAATTTTTTAGTTTTGTTAAATGTACCAAGGTTATATGTAAGATGTTAACATTGGGGAACCTGGGTGAAAGGTGTATGGACCTCTTCTGTGAATCTGGGCACGGTGGCTCACGCCTATAACCTCAACACTTTGGGAGGCCGAGGCAGGAGGGTTGCTTGAGCCTAGGAGTTCGAGACTAGCCCAGGCAACATAATGAGACCCTAGCTCTACAAAACATTAAAAGAATTAGCTCGGTGGGGTGGTGCATACCTGCAGTCCCAGCTACTCAGGAGGTTGAGATGACAGGATGGCCTGAACCAGGGAGGTCGAGGCTGCAGCAAGCTGTGATCACACCACTGCACTCCAGTCTGGGTGACAGAGCAAGATCTTTTCTCAAAAAATAAAATTAAAATTAAAATAAGAAAATAAAAAATTGCAAACTCTGATGCCCAGACTCTGATTAAATCACAAGCTTTGGTGGCAGGTCCAGGTATTTTTAATTGGCCAGGTGATTCTGATGTGCAGCCAAGGTTAAGAATCACTGTTCTTAGCTCACGCCTGTAATCCCAGCACTTTGGGAGGCGAAGGCAGGCAGATCACCTGAGGTCAGTTGGAAATCAGCCTGGCCAACACGATGAAACCGTCTCTACTAAAAATGCAAAACTTAGCCGGGTGTGGTGGTGGGCACCTGTAATCCCAGCTACTCGGGGGGCTAAAACAGGAGAATGGCTTGAACCTGGGAGGTGGAGGTTGCAGTGAGCCAAGATCGCACCACTGCACTCCAGCCTGGGCAACAGAGTGAGACTCCGTCTCAAACAAACAAACAAATACTGTTCTGGAGACAGGATTTTAATGCATCCGTTTCCAAACCGGGCTTGCTCTCAGATTTGATTCCTTGAGGACAGCATCTAAGCAAGCATACCACTGTTCTTTTCATTCACCTTCAGTCCCATTTTTAAGGGTCCAAATTCCTTTGAGAAAAGTTCCAGAAATCCTCCTCCCTCCCTACCCAATCTATGATCCTATGCCCGTTTCCACACAGCTGGAGAACTACGGAAGGAAAATGTAGTCAATTAGAAGAAAAAGACAAATGCCTTCCTGTTCCCACTTCTCTAAAACCCCACAGCTAGGAACAGAAAAAAACGAAGAAAAGACTTGAAATGTTCTAGAGATACAACAAAAACTGATCTTTTTTTTTTAAAAGAGGATCCACCTGGTTCATAAACCCTCCCTCGCTGCTCTCGGCACATCACAGCCACACAGCACCTGCAGGGAGGCCGTGGAGACGTGTGGAGGAGGTGCAACAGGCAGCTACTCTCTCAGGGGCCACACAGTGGAGACAGGATTCGATGCAGCATGACGATCCCTTCCTCCCAGGCGTGACCTCTTCTCAGAACACAGGAACTGACAACGCTCAGGAGGTGGGCAGAGAAGCAGATAGGAGCCCTCAGCACCACTAGGCCAGCTGTCAGGATCAGAAAAGCAGCCTCCAGGGAGGGTGCAGGGCTACAGGGACAGCCTACGGGCAGTGGAGCTTCTGGTTTGGCACATGGGAAAGGCTGGGGCACATGCTCTGAAACATGACACCGTTAGGGAAGCCAGAAAGGACGCCATGGACAAAGCCATCGATTTGAACCCCCAGCCAAAATGGGCGCGCTCGGCCTGCTCAGAAAGTGCTGCCAGCAGCGACGGGGTGGCAAATTAAAAGCAAACGAGTACAGGTCACGCCACAGAAAGACAGCAGCTGCACTCACAAGGTGGCTCCGCCCGAAGAGGTCTGACTCTGAACGTGCCACACGGTCCCAGCCTCGGGGGAGAAGGGGAAAGCTGGGCCCTGGGGACTAGAGATGACGGCATTCCTTTCATTCCTTCCTGACGCGGGCCTGGAGGGCTGTGCCCTGGTGACTCCTGTCTCCTAAAGGAGGGCAGGGCCGGCTGAAGGATCCAGGCATTGATGTCTAGTTCTGAGGACACCCAGGACCGCATCTACAAGGGCCATCTAAAACGTGGCCTGGAGGGGATGGGGGCAGGCGGGCACGAAGCTTCTGCTCAGCTCACTCCAGCTCCCCACGTGCTCATCTGTTCCCCAGATCTGGGGCTGCCTAGTGAGCAGTTACACCCCTGGGTTCCGCCCAGGGCTGCCTTCCACCGGGATGCCGGGCCTGCTGTGGCTGGACCCTACAGAAGACAAGGGAAGGAAAATTCACATCAAAGCTGGTAAAGGGTCCTGTCAAAACCAAGTGCCAAATCCTCTGTGGGACAAGAAGGGGCAGCTAAGACAGGGGCTTCGGGAGGCCTTGGAGGTATCAGAGCAGAGCCAGGAGCGATCAGTTAGCAGACGGTCAGCCAACAGATGCCTTCCCTGGGACATGGGGGAAGCTGGGGCTGTGGATTTCTGGCCCCAGGGGGTCCCGGGTCATTATGCTGAACAAGAGGCACCTTCCTGGGACAATACAGCACCCCATGCTGGAAGGAAGCACCATTTTCCACAGTGGAAGAGTCTCGTGACCCCTCCTATCTTCCAGAAGGATGGAAGGGAGCGCCCACCCTGCACCCCTGGAGAACAAAGGACCCCAGCCTGGGGAGCCATGGGCTCTGCTCCTCCCACAGCTGAAGGGCCAGGAAAGGAAAGTGAAGGGGCAGGGAAAGGGAAGATATTTACCTTGGGTGTGCTCTGAAAACAAAAAACGCGCACTAGTCCACAGTCATTTATCAACTGCAGTTTCCAACTGTGCCAAAGAGGGAAAGGTCTACTGGGAAGGCTAAAGAGAGCAGAAAGAGAAAGAAGAGGAGAAGCTATTGAGCAGAAATGGCTGTGCCTCTCGGCTCCGGGCAGCACCATGGAGAGGGCCGATGCCCCGAGCAGGGGAAGCCGAGGGGGAGCCAGCTGTAGGCCTGCCCCACGGCCTGCAGCTCAGGACAGCCGGCTGAGGAAGCCAGGATCACAGCATGGAGGGCTGCACAGCATGGGGGCTGCCCTTCCCTTGGCAATACAGTTCCATGGAGAACTGATGCGGAGGACCTACCCAGGGTTTGAAATGCTCGGCCAGGGGTCAGACAACTTTTTCTGTAAAAGGCCGGTATTTCTAGTTTTTGTAGGTCATATGGTCTCTGTCACAGCTACTCAGCTCCACTGCTGTAACTCAAAGGCAGCCACAGCAATCCACAAACCGATGTGTGGGTTCTCACAAAACTTCATTCTCAAAAATAGGCTGCTGGCCAGATGTGACCCTTGCACCACCATTTGCCATCCCCTGCTGTAGGCAATTTAAAATTATTGTGTCTTCCAAGTCTCAAAAAAGGCATTTCTCTGTTGGGAGTCTAGTGCCAAGGTCCCCAGAAACTAGTTCTCATCTGCACGATTTAAGCAGTGCCCCACCGCAATCTCCAGGTGTGCAGCGGCCCTACGCTCCTCCGGACAGTGAAGTGCCAAGCTTACAGGACAGAATGCAGGACAACCCGAGTTCAGGCAAGAAACAGAAAGACAGCAGGTGAGCCTCACTGGAGCAACCGTCAGGTTGTACTTAGATGAAAATCACAACATTGTGTCTAGAGAGTAATAATCCATTACCAAGAGGAAATGCCCCACAAAGCCACCATACACTCTTCTCTTACAGGACGGCCCAGTGAAGATTTTGTAAAATCTCTGAGTATATGATATGATGCAATGATGGGAAAAGCATTATTCTGGGATTAGGTCTGTATCTTCAATACAACATGTGCAGTCTGGGTGGCAGTGAGCCAGAAAAGGCTCCCGTGGGAAAACCAAAACCAAAAGGCTCACATTGTGAAAAACACACCACCCTGGCCTCTGCGACTCCAGTGTAGTGGGACAATGTGAACTTCTGTAGAAGGGGCACCCCATACAATAAGAAACCGTCCCCGTGGGTAAACACAGAAGCTTCAGCAACCTGAGAAGGTGGGGCACTAGCTGTTCATCCAGCTACTTTGGAGGCTGAGGCAGGAGGATCACCTGAGTCCCGAGTAGGAGGCCAGCCTGGGCAACATGGCAAGATCTTATCTCTTAAAAAAAGTGCGGCACCATCCTTAGACAGATCTCTTTAGAAAGAGATGCAACTCATCCCCAGATCCAAGACTGAAGCAGCACGGCGTCACCTGCTGCCTTTTCGCCAGCACCCAGATCCGGAGCCCACAGGGGCTGAGGCATCCATGTGGCCCAGGGTGGGGTTTCTGTCCCCTGCACGTCACCTCGCAATTCAGAAAGGACTATTAGAAAAACATGTTTGTGCTCTCAAGTGTGGGTCTGAGTAGCCAGAGCGGCTCCATGGGAGGCCTACAGGAAACAGGTCAGAGTGCCTGGGCCTTCTCTCTGGCTCTCACTCCTGCCCTGTAGAACGGGCAGAATAGCTAGCACCCCTCCGGCCACAGGGAGGTTAGCAGAGTTCGACATGGAAGCTCCTAGTGCAGTGCCCTGGCAGAGGAAGCGTTGATAAGAGCTTATCTTCCTCACGGTGGGGCAGGTGGGGGTGGGAGGAAGCAAGCCTGTAGCTCCCTCCACAGCCTCTCTGGAAGCCCCACCGGCTCTTCCAGGAATCTCAAGTTCAGGCATATCTCTGACCCCAACGTTAGGAACGCAATCAGAATTAAAGTATCTTCTTGAAAAACAAGAACAAGAAACCCTTCACCACTCCTACCCACAGCCTACACTTCAGAATCTTTCACCTCCCTCCTTGCAGTGGGGGGATGGGGTTTCATATCCCACAACCTCTAGTTCCATTTGCAAAATTTCTTCCAACACAATCTTCCTGCTCACAGTGCAGCCCTGGATGGGCCACGCTTAAATATTAGTATGAACTGACCAAACTCCTCACAAACGTCCTTCTAGTGTCTAGGATGGTGTCTGCCAGCCACACACCATCTAAGCCAGGGCCACTGCTGACTCCAAGTGACCTAAGCTTAATCTTAAATGGCCAAAAGAGTGTCTGAACTAAAACTTATTCCCACTTCCCAACAATTCTCTGATGAAGTCAATCCATTCTAAGAGATCCTTGAGAGAAAATATTGACTTACTATACTCTACTTTAAATACCAGTTAGTCTATAGCTTGGCGTCATCCATGCTATTAAAAATAGCAAGAAGTTCAAGTTGAATAATGAAGAATTAAAAAAATAAAGCAAGAAGGGGGTTGGGCATAGTGGCTCATGCCTATAATCCCAGCACTTTGGGAAGCTGAGGCAGGTGGATCATTTGAGGTCAGGAGTTCAAGACCAGCCTGGCCAACATGGTGAGACCCCATCTCTACTAAAAATACAAAAATTGGCCAGGCGTGGTGGCTCACGCCTGTAATCCCAACTACTCAAGAGTCTGAGACAGGAGAATTGCTTGAACCCAGGAGCCAGAGGTTGTAGTGAGCCGAGATCACACCATTGTACTCCAGCCTGGGCAACAGAGCAACAGAGTAAGACTCCATCTCAAAAAAAAAAAAAAAAAAAAAAAACAAGAAGGGAAAAGGACAGGGAAAAGAGAAAAAAGACAGAGGGCAGGGTGGGGCGGCGAAAGCGCAAGTCTGTGTGTGTGAGCTCACGGCGCTTGGGTCCAGACACCGTGCATGGTGTGCCACTCGGCGCTCACCTGCTGCTGTGGTGGTCTTCTCACCAAGAAGCCTGGTCTGGCTGCCTGGCATAACCTGCAGGTCGGTGTTCTCAGGGGACTGTGGCAGGTTCTGGGCTCGGGTAGCCAGGAGTGCGTTGAGGTACTGCAGCCGCGTAACCTGGAGGATGACAGTGTTACTGGCGGACCCCACTGGTGAAGTGAGAAGCAGAAGGTAGGCAGGAAAGGTCACGCCATGCCAGAAGAGGGCAGAGGCACAAGTTTAAGCGAGTTAAGGGAAGAGAAGAGCAACTGAGTCAAGTGTTTTTAAGATCTCGCAGGGAAACTGGGTGCAAAGGTCTGTGTCCCTCAGAATGAGCGGAAGGCCCTGCTCCGGGCCGTCTCAGACCAGCTGATCTAGCCCCCCAGTGACACAAAGTCGGCTAAAGTCAGCACCCATGAGCAGCCCAGGCAGTCACCTTGATGAGCTGCAGGTCAGAGAGCGCCCTCACGGTGTAGTCGGGACAATACGCAGACGAACGCGTGCCGTCACCTGGGTCGGGCTGCAGGTCATGGCGGATGGGCTGGAGCGAGGACACCGGGGACTGGTGAACTATCGAAGGAACAATCAGTGATGGCAGAAGCCAGTGCTGGCAGCTGGGAGCCCCCTCCCCTGGAGGGGACAACTGCAGTTTCGAAGAGCCACCCCACCAATCACCCTAGAGAGGCGATGTGCCTGGGAAGCTGGGAGAGGAGAATGAGCACAGGCGGGAGAGGTTTTGCAGGGGTGGAGTGAGCCGCAAAGTCCAGCAAGGAAGAATGCTGCCCTCCCGCCTGGAAGCCCAGGGGCCACACCACCTTGTGGGGTGGTGGGCTCAGGTGGAAGGGAGGCAAGGAGGGGCATTGAGGGCCCAAGCGACAATGGGGGACAGGCTCTGCAGCCTCAACCCTGACCCTCAGCGCCAGCAGGGCCATGGCTTACCTGAGGATGGCACCGTTAGCGCCGACACTCCATAGTATGTGAAGGCCCCATTCTCGAACTTCAGACCCTCTTTCCCGATCTCCACTTCAACCCTGCCCTGGGAGGAGTGGCAAGGAGAGAAACAGATGCGGCCAGATTACCTTTCCCGGCAGAAGACAGCGGAAGGAGAAACCCACCACCTCAGTTGTTCGGGGCGGGAGGGTGCACATCTGCACGCCCCTGCTCCCCTCTTCTCCAAGACCCTGCCCTGGCCTGAGGAAGCAGGAGGGGCTCCAGGCCTGGGACCCACAGCTACCTGCAGGATGAGAATGAAGTAATCCACCGGCTGGCTGCGCTGATATAGGTAGTGGTGTGCAGCCAGGCGGTTGCTCTCGTCAAACCTCACTTCCTGGTTGACGCTGGGATGCTTCAGCAGGTGCAGCAGGACCTTCTCAGAGATGCGTAGTGGGCTGAACACATCCACTTCTGCCCGTGGAGGAAAAAAGGCACAGTGTCCACTGGGGCCTCGTGGCTGGTGGAACCACACCCAACACTGTAGGCAATTTAAAGGGTTCTCCTGGGTGGCCTGTGAGCAGCTGCCCCCCACACCTCAACACAATAGAACTGGGCAGGGGCCAGGTGCGGTGGCTCACGCCTGCAATCCCAGCACTTTGGGAGGCTGAGGCAGGTGGATCACCTGCGGTCCGAAGTTCGAGACCAGTCTGACCAACATGGCAAAATCCCGCCTCTACTAAAAATACAAAAATGAGCCAGGCGTGGTGATGCACGCCTGTAGTCCCAGCTACCTGGGAGACTGAGGCAAGAGAACTGCTTGAACCTGGGAGGCGGAGGTTGCAGTGAGCCAAGATCATGCCACTGCACTCCAGCCTGGCCGACAGAGCGAGACCCTGTCTTTTTAAAAAAAAAAAAAAAAAAGGAACTGGGCAGGGCACCCCACACCTGCCCAGCTGAGAGCTGAGGCCCCCTAGCTGTGGCGCACCAGGCGTGGCACTGGCCTGGTCCTGCTGTTGGTCGTCTGGCAGAGAGAAGCTGTCTCTCCCATGCTCCAAGATACTGGCAGGGCTGCAGAGAACACAGAAGTCCTCAAGACGCGCCGCTTGCTAGGAGTGGGGAGCAGAGTCAGTGTCGGCCCTGGGCAGCCTCCTGACCCACAGGATGGTGAGGAGAGCGGGGGCATGGACCACCCTCCCGCCTCACCTCGGGACAGGAAGCGCTGGGTGGCCAAGAGCAGCTGAGGCGAGATTTTTACTTTATATTCATCATCAGACACCTTGAACAAGGAGAACTCCTCCTTCCGCTTGAGAGGGGCCATCAGAGAAGCAGGCTTCCTCCTCACCACAGTGTCTCCTAAGATGGAAGAAGAGGGCGCGCTCAGGCATCAGCCACCTGTCAGTCAACACAACCACACCAAGGGGCCGCATCGCCTGCTCCTTCCTACTGAGGCCGGGGGTCCTCGACAGAGCAGCATCAGAGCCCCAGGGACATGTCTTCAGCACCACTCCCTCCACGGGGCCTGCTCCCACCCCAACCACACAGAGCGAGGGGTGGCTCCCTGCCTTGGAGCTGGCTGAAGAGAACGCTGATATGATAACAAAGCAGCTCTTATAAAATAACAGGCATCCCTAATAGGTCACTGGATGTGGACTCGATTTTTTTTTAATTTAGGCCAGATGTAGTGATTCACACCTGTAACCCCAGCACTTCAGGAGGCTGAGGCGGGAGGATCACTTAAGGCCAGAAGTTCAACACCAGCCTGGCAACAGAGAGACCGTGTCTTTACAAAAAATAAAATAATTAGACAGGTGTGGTGACATGCGCCTGGAGTCCCAACGGCTCAGGAGGCTGCGGTGGGAGGAAAGCTTGAGCCTGGGAAGTTGAGGCTGCAGTGAGCCATGACTGCACCACTGCACTCCAGCCTAGATGACAGAGCAAGACCATCTCAAAAAAAAAAAAATTAAAAATTAAAAAATAATAACAGGCCTCTCTGGCCACTGAAAAACGTCTCACTAGGAACCATGCATTCAAGGATCACCAGTGCGAAAGGGCAGCAATTAACCTGGAAACCCCAGGCCTGTGGCAGTCTCAGGAATGGAACTAGAGATGCTATGTCTGAAAATCAACACGTGAGTAAAGCAGTATTTCTGGAAGCATGCGGGACAGCTGGCCCGGCCATGAAGCACAGGCTCTGTGCAGCCCTGCAGACCTCAGCCACCATCCTAACAGGCAGACACTTTTACCACGCAATCAAGGGCCCGGGATCAGCTGCTTTGGAAAGACTTATTTCCACCCCCTCCCAGTCTCTCAGCCTGGAGTGCAGTGGCACGATCTCGACTCACTGCAACCTCTGCCTCCTGGGTTCAAGCGATTCTTCTGCCTCGGCCTCCTGAGTATCTGGGACTACAGGCGCACACCACCACACCCAGCTAATGTTTGTATTTTTAGTAGAGACGGAGTTTCACCATATTGGCCAGGCTGGTCTTGAACTCCCGACCTCGTGATCTGCCCGCCTCGGCCTCCCAAAGAGCTGGGATTACAGGCGTGAGCCACTGCGTCCAGCCAGGAAGACTTTCTTCATGGCAAACAATGGGTTCTTTCAGAGGACATATCTGTAATGTACAAAAGAACCTGCAAAAACAAAAGCACCTAGGGAGACAGAAGACTGGGAAAGGCCCATGAAGGGCAGAGCTCTCTCAGTAATGGAGGAATCTAACAGGACTGCTGCTAATGGAGCCCCAGGCGAGCCCTGGGATTGCAAGCCCTCCTGCAAGGCGGCTCCCTGCCAGCGCCCAGGCAGGGCTGAGAAGGGGGCCTGGCTGTGGATCTTGCTGGGTTTCAGCAGCACAGAGGCCCACTGGCCTCTGACGTAACATACACCTGGGGAAGTGTGCGGGCCCAGCGGAGACGTAACTGCCAAGAGTCTGGACTCACGGTAGTCTTCAGACTCGTCCAGGATCTCAGACCTGATGATCTCTTCGATCACGTCCTCCAGGGTGACCAGGCCCAGGACCTCGTAGAAGGGGTCACCCTCACCCTCGTTGTTCACCTTCTGCACGATGGCCAGGTGGGACTTCCCTGTGGGGGGAGGACACTCATGGAACAGCTTGCTGGGCCCCCCCATTTTGATTCATCTCCCTCAGGGCCCACCAAAAGGACATGGCTAACGTTCATGTTCCTACAACGGGTCAGGCACAGAGCCAGACTCTTTTCTAGGTCTTTACTTAAGACGCCCAGCGTGACTATGAGGACTGGCCTTATTTTCACACAGGTTGAAAATGAAGCCCTTGCTCATCTGCACAAGGCCCCCCAGGCAGAGGTGGCAGAGCTGGGATCCAGCTCCAGGTCTGTGCGCTTCCATGCCATGGATGCAGTTCAGACAAGGATGCATCCAGTCGAGAACACAAACGCCTCACACAGCAGCCAGCCCGCATATGCAGGTTAACAAGGGCATGACTCCGGAAACGCAGGCTCTTCTGCAACAGTCCACACGGCGCAGCTGAGTGAGGCCACCCAGCCTGACTCTCCTTGGGAGGTTTTCCTAATTCTTTTTTTTTTTTTTACAGTAAAAATATATGCTGTCCATCCTACATAAATGTGAACTGCTTCTTGTCCTTATGATAGAAATGAAAAAGAGATAGAAAGATAAATAGACTGTGTGTATGTGTGTGCGTGTGTGTGTGTCTGTGTATCTTCTGGTTTTCCTAATTCTTAGAGCTGCCCATTAGGGTCTGTGAACCAAGGGATGAGACGAGTGGCCGCTGACCACTCAGGAGTCAAGCTAGCTGTGCAGGGGGAGAGCACCAGGCTGAATTTCCGCCTTACCCTATATGTCTTTCTCAGGTTAGCTTCCTGTTTGGTTTGTCTGCTTAGTGAGGGAATGTAAACTTGGAAAAAAGCCCAAGTCTCAGAGTGTTGGGGAATGCTGGGGAGGCTTCAGGAATCTACTGTGTCAGGTAAGTGCTTTTCATCCATACTACTTTAGACCCGTCTGAAAAAACCAGAATGCAAGCCACCTAAGTAATTTAAAATCTGAACGGCTGCGTTAAAAAAGTCAAAACACACACATAAAATTAAGTTTTATATTGTAAGTAACCCAATATAGTCAAAATAACATTTCAACATGTAATTAATCCAAAAAATAAACACAGATATTTTGTCTATTTTGCACTCTCTGAATCTGGTGTGTTTTATGCTCACAGCACATCTCAACTCAGACTCCACCTTTAGGTACCACAGCCCCAGGTGGAGGGGGCTGCCGGCCTGGGCTGCACAGGGCCAGGACGGGGATGGGAGCAATTCATCCAGCCAGGCCCTCCTTTGTCACTAATGGAAATGCTGAGGGAAACTGGCCTGGACCTGCCTGTGAGGGGGACCTGCTTCAAGACTCTTGGGAAATCAAAAAGTCAAGTTCACGTTGTGTGGATCATACTTTACATCTCGTGGGCTTGAGTTAAAAAAGCACAGTTCTCCAGGATGCTTGCATTCCCCTGGACAAAAAGCTGGAAATGGCCACACAAGTCGTCTCCCCACTTTCCGGGAGGAAAGGCCCCTGGAGATGGCCACTCAGCCCTGCTGAACCGCACTTCTAGACCCCTTCTAACCCTCGGTGCTTGTGCTGGGTGCCGTCTCTACATGGGCCATGGCTGCCCCGCCAGAGGACAAACCTGTCAGGCCAGGCCAGGAAGGCCAAGCGCGACTTGTGGTTTTGGTTAATGTCTTGGATTCCAGCACCAAAGCCAAAGATCCAAATGGCCACCTCAGCGCAGAGAGGGCTCATCTTGACTCCCTTCTCCCAGGAAGCCAGCCCCTTTGACAGGTTTCCTACAGAAAGGGACTCACTCCTTTGCTTTCAAACTTCTCTAGAACAAGGCACATGATTCTCCATTTCCTGCCACACTGGGATGATTCTATCACGAACAGAAGAAAGCAGGCCCTGGAAGATTCCCCGGAACAGTGGTTGTGTGACTGAATCCCAAGAAGAACGTCTGGGGGGTCTAGATGGCAGCCAAAGATGGCAGCAGGGGACACAGCAAGGGCAGCTGGAGGGACTCAAGGTCACCTCTCATGTGCTGAGCCACCTGAGTGGAACCACTCACACCGACGCCTGCCCACAGGCCAGCTCCACGGAACCACTCACACCGACGCCTGCCCACAGGCCAGCTCCACGGAGCCACTCACCCCACAGGCCAGCTCCACGGAACCACTCACACCGACGCCTGCCCACAGGCCAGCTCCACGGAGCCACTCACACCGACGCCTGCCCACAGGCCAGCTCCACGGAGCCACGAGCACCGACGCCTGCCCACAGGCCAGCTCCACGGAGCCATGAGCACCGATGCCTGCCCACAGGCCAGCTCCACAGAGCCACGAACAGCTGTGACAGTGTGTCTTGCCAACATCAAGCAGAAAGTCCTGGAAAAGCTTCAAGTTTAATTTTAGTTAGCAGGCTCCAGGGTATCCCAATTATTTCAATGCCAAAGTACCCTTTCATAACGCCCAATTCCTATAACGTTAATAACAGTTGGAGTGTAAGTTTCTCCACTCTCTCTTTTCTGTTTTCTAAAGCACCTGGGTGAATGAATGAATACTGTGAGAAAGACAAAAGTAGTGTGCTGACGCTCCTCACCGCTGTCGGAACTGCTCAGACTCTTTTCAGCATCCTGGCAATCATCTGGCTCCCGACAGACAGGAAACCAGAGCTCGGTTCCTTTAAAGCAGAGACTGCGGCCGAGCACGGTGGCGCACACCTGTAATCCCATCTCTTTGGGAGGCTGAGCTGGGAGGATCGCTTGAGGCCAGGAGTTAAAGACCAGCCTGGGCAACAGAGGGAGACCTCAATCTCTACATAAAATTAAAAATTAGCTGGGTATGGTGGTGCTCACCTGTGGCCCCAGCTTACTCAGGAGGCTGAGGTGGGAGGATTGCTTGAACCCAGGAGGCAGAGGCTACAGTGAGCCACGATCACATCACTGCATTCCAACTCGGGTGACAGAGCAAGACTCTGTCTCAAAAATAATAATAATAACGTTCTTGGCCGGGCGCGGTGGCTCACGCCTGTAATCCCAGCACTTTGGGAGACCGAGGTGGGCAGATCACAAGGTCAAGAGATCGAGACTATCCTGGCCAACATGGTGAAACTCTGTCTCTACTAAAAACACAAAAAAATTAGCTGGGCGTGGTGGTGTGCGCCTGTAGTCCCAGCTACTCAGGAGGCTGAGGCAGGAGAATCACTTGAACCCAGGAAGCAGAGGTTGCAGTGAGTCGAGATTGTGCCACTGCACTCCAGCCTGGCAATACAGCAAGACTCCATCTCAAAATAATAACAATAATAATAATAATGTTCTTTTGTACATTAAGGTCCCTGACTTAACCATGGTTCAAATTACAATTTTTCAAATTTGATGGTTCAAAAGCAATACGTATTCAGTATAAACTGTACTTCAAACACATATAACCATTGTGCTTTCACTTTCAATACAGCAGTCAATAAATTACATGAGATATTCAATGCTTCATTTTAAAATAGCTTTGTGTCAGATGACTTTGCCTGGCCCTTAATGAAGGTGCACCACCACCATACAGCCAGAAATCCGGGCCTCATCCTCAGCTGCTGCTCCTTGTTGCACAGCCCTGCTGCCAGACACCAATCTTCCTAATTCCATCTCTGCTGCCCTCTTGGGGCTCCTCTCCAGGCCTGCCATGCACCTTGTTCAGGTTATCATCCCCTCTCACCTGGATCCCTCACACCGCTGGCCTCCCTGCGCTGGTGTCCACAATCGTTACTGATTTGTAAAAATAACTGACGCTGGCCAGGCACGGTGGCTCACGCCTGTAATCCCAGCACTTTGGGAGGCCGAGGCGGGCAGGTCACAAGGTCAGGAGATAGAGACCATCCTGGCGAACACGGTGAAACCCCGTCTCTACTAAAAATACAAAAAAATTAGCCAGACGTGGTGGCGGGCACCTGTAGTCCCAGCTTCTCGGGAGGCTGAGGCAGGAGAATGGCGTGAACCCAGGAGGCGACGGAGCTTGCAGTGAGCGGAGATTGCGCCACTGCACTCCAGCCCTGGGTGACAGACGAGACTTCGTCTCAAAAAAAAAAAAGAAAAAAAAACTGATGCTGCTACTTGATGCTTGTGGCCTTGGTGATCAAGTCCAAGTTCCTCACACAGCACACAACCCCCCGCCCCCCGCCAGGGGACATCCTGCCTCTAGGCGCCTTCCCAATGAACATGAACATTTTCGATTCTTCCCCAAGTGGAATCCCCAACCACCCTGGACCAAGCTCATCCATCGCATCTGAAAGACAAGACCACAGCAGCCAAGATCCTGACCCTAAGGGTTTGGAAAATGAAAGAGCACTTCCACCAGCCTCATCCTGAGCATCATGACCAACTACGGAAGTTGCCTTTAGTTCTGAACGGGGCAACCCTTCCATCTCCACTGCCCCAAATCTCTGCTCGGTGATTGCTCAACTGTTGAAAGCAGCAGCTGGCTGAAGCCAGACACCAGAGTGAGCATTTTCTTAAAGAATCTAAAAACGTGAGTACTTAGAACACCAAAGGGACAGCTACAGTCTTCCACGTTTTCCCTAAAAAGAAGGAAATCTGGTGACCTGCCTGGAAGAAACGGAAATCTGCACTTCCAGGTTCACCCCTTGCTCCTGGACTGGCAAACAGCTCACCTACCAGCAGAGCCTGCTAACACCAAGCACACAGCACGTGCATGCCAGGCACTGGCCAAAGTGCTTGATGAGTCTCCGCCCGCAGGTGCACTTACCCACTCTTATCACTAACAGCAGAGGACGCTGCACTACAAGAGGCTGAGCAGTGTTCCGGGACCTGGGAGCAGGCAAGGGAAGGATGGAACCTACTCCGCTGATTCCAGGGTTGCACTGCTGGCCACCACACCAGGAGAAGCACCCCTGCCTCGGGCTCTGGCAGCCCACATGGAGTACTTACCACCACGAAGCTCTGTCTGGACCCAAGCCCAGGCTCCCTCCCCAGGGCAGGGTAGCATGGCCACGTTCTAGGGACACAGCCAGGAGCACCCAACAGTCTAAGCGAATAGTCAGAGCTGCCCACCCAAGCCTCCCACCCTTTCCTGAGCTACAGTAATAACAGTAACTTAGCATCCAGGCCTCCTGCAAGGAATAAGGGACGAGATTACAGAGAGAGTGCCCATCAGCTCCTGGCACACAGCAGTGCTCAGTCAGGAGTAGCAGTCATTACCACAAAGCCTGGCTTCCTGCACCGACAGGCCAGGGGCTCTCGACAGACAGTGCCAAAGACGTCCTGCCACAAATACCAGGAGGCTTTGCCACTTCTTGGTCTCACAGCAGACAGCCTTTAGGGTCAAGCCCATCCCCCACCCTGGGGTGCCCTCACCCTCACCCGACAGGAGTGCAGGTGTGAGAAGCATGGCTGTTGGCCAAGGTGTGAGCACCAAACTCTGGGGAGCACCCCTAAGGATGACGCTGGGGAGGACTGCAGAGGAAACCACACCTTCACATCTGGAGAGTATTGGTTTTACCTTCAATCTCCGAACTGCTCAGATAAACAGAGTGAAAGGAGGGATGAAAATGTGGAGTGAAGGGAGAACTTGAGACCTTACAGATAGAAAAAAGTAGGTTAGGCTGGGTGCGGTGGCTCACGCCTGTAATCCCAACACTTTGGGAGGCCAAGGTGGGAGGATCACTTGAGGCCAGGAGTTTGAGACCAGGCTGGGCAAAAGAGTGACACCCTGTCTCTATATAAAATTATTTAAAAACAGGAGATTAAAAGCAAAAAAAAAAAAAAAAAAAAAGGTCAGGTACAGTGGCTCACACCTGCAATCCCAGCACTTTGGGAGGGTGAGGCAAGTGGATTACCTGGTTAGGAGTTCAAGACCAGCCTGGCCAACGTGGTGAAACCCCGACTCTACTAAAAATACAAAAATTAGCCGGGCATGGTGGCGTGCACCTGTAGTCTCGGCTACCCAGAAGGCTGAGGCAGGAGAATTGCTTGAACCTGGGAGGCGAAGGTTGCAGTGAACCGAGAACGCGCCACTGCACTCCAGCCTGGGCGACAGAGCCGAGAGAAAGGGAGACTAAGCATCCATGGAGTTACTTTTGGGGAAAGCAAAGTGTAAGTTTCCCTGGCTTTACTGCAGATAAGGGATTGACACCTAAATACCCTTAACTGCAGTAAAGCCAGAGACCTTAAGAATGCTCTGAAGGAAACATCACATGTTCAGTTAATTTGATATTACATGTGTGCAGACAACGTTCCAGATACCTGGAGACTACCCTCTTCTCTGTGTTCTTCTAGTTTCTATCCAAAAATTTGGACCTGCTACAAAGCCAAGCACACAGAAACACTCTGGGAGAGGGGAAGAGCTGGGGGATTAGAGCCAAGCGGACATACCCCTCCCTGCAAATAGGATGTGTGTAGGGGTGCCGTCCTGACGAGGGGGTTAAAGTGTCCGCTGTCTAAAGGGTTCCTCCCACTCTGATGGATGGCCGTTAAGTATTTCAAAAGGTGATTCCAACCTGCAAGGCCAATACCGTCTCGAAAAGGGACCTTAGAGGTCTCACTGCTTGCCACGGGGGTGGGACCCTTTCCTCAAGGCTTTCATAACTCTCCATCCCTTTTCTGGGAGAGGGCACTGGCACAGGCGTCCCCTGCACCATGCCCGGGATGTTACCTCGCTTGAACTCCTCCAGGACAGCGTCCAGCTTGGTGTCGTTGAAGACGAAGTGGAGCGGATGGTTGTAGAAACGAGTGATGGTGCTGAGCGGCGTGCAGTCTTCGGGATCCACGAAGGCCAAGTCCTTGAGGTAGAGCATGTCCACGATGTTGGAGCGCTCCTCCTCGTACACGGGGATGCGCGTGTGGCCGCTCTGCATGATGCTGGCCAGGACGCCGAAGTCCAGCACGGTGCTGGCGTCCAGCATGAAGCAGTCTTCGAGGGGCGTGAGCACGTCCTCCACAGTCCGGCAGCGCAGCACGCCCTTGCTGAGATCGCTGTAGGGGTCGCCGCCGCCGCGCGCCAGCTCCAGCACCCGTTCCCGCAGCCGCCCGGGCCGCGCAGCCAGCTCCAGCAGCTGCCCCACGGGCAGCGCCACGGGCAGAGTGAGCAGGACCGCCAGGCGGCTGAGGCCGAGGGCGCGTGGCGCCAGCACCAGCGTCCAGCGACCGCTCACGGCGGCCGGCACCACCTCGCCCACCAGGAACACGAGCCCCGCGCTGCCCAGCACAGCAGGCACCGCACGCTGGCCGGCCGCGCGGTACAGCAGCACCGCCAGCGCCGCCTGCGCCAGGCTGGCCAGCAGCAGCA
>NW_016805255.1:141353-151919 GCF_001698545.2 Rhinopithecus bieti | reverse complement strand
TGGCGAAACCCGGGCCGAAGAGGCGCAGGAGGAAGGTGGCGTCCGGCGTGTCCCGCGCCGCCCCTCCGCGTACCCACCCCGCGCCCGCCGCGCCATCCTCCTCCAGACAGAAGCCCAGCACTCGCGGGCCCGGCGCGGCGTCCCCCGCGGCGTTGCCCAGGCAGAGCGCGGCGAACAACCAGCCTAACAGACCCGCCGCCGCTGCCGCCGCCGCCATCGCCCGCCGCCCCCTCTCGGCCTCTCGCGCAGCCTACCCCGCTCGCCCCGCGCCTCCCAGGACCAATCGTTGCCGGTCTTCGCGCTTCTTTGGCCAATAGGCGGTGGGCGGGGGCGGGCCCCAAGGTTGGACTAGGCTGCGCCGGGGAGTAAACAAGCGGCCGCTAGGGGCGGGCCGGGGGCGTGGGGCTCTGGGCCCGGCCGTGTCTGCGGCAGCTCCGGATGCGCGGGGTGGCAGTGGCCGGGAGAACGCGGGGCGGCGGGCAGGACCTCCCAAGCCCGGCTGTCCTCGGCCCGCGCGCGGCGCCCGGAGTCCCATCCTCCCGAGGCTGTCCCCCGCGCCCGGAGGCCGGGCCAATGCTCTGGGAAGTTCCCGGCTCGGGAGCGGAGCTGCGGCTCGGAAGAACCTTGGGTCCTGGCGCGCCTGAAGTTAAAGACCAGACGGACAGTTAAATGTGCGAGAGATGTGCCTTTTTCTTAGGAAAGACCCCCGGGTACCAGAACCTATGGGGCTAAGAGGACTGAAGAACCAGGGACTGAGCGCCCGGAGGTTAAGTTTATGGAAGATGTTCATCGCTCCGGACCCTGCTAGAGGTCTGGGGACGTCGGACACAGCCCCTGCGGTCCCGCCGCGGACCCCGTGATCAATACGCAGACACAAAATCACTACTGCCTGGAATCTGGACAGCTACCTCAAGTTACTAGTATCTTACAGGAGCAGAGTGCAGCTCAGACTTAGCGTGCGTGCTGGGTCCCGACGCCACCGGCCTGCCACCCAGGTCAGCGTCCCAGCCACACGAGGAGGCGGCAGTTCTGTCAGGAATGACTACATCTGGTGATTCCACTTCTCATAGCTCGCTGCTGGGAGAATACCACCTCGGGACTAACAAGATCTATTCCAGAGGATCCTCACTGCTGAAGCGATTTTAGAAGACGGTGTGGTCTGTTGACAGTATGGAGGTTCTTTACCCATTAGTTATAATCTGTATGTGATTGGAAGGAAACAGACCAACTGCTAACACCTCTATAGATGTTCAGATTCAGTAATCTTTGTGCTTTTCTCTACACTTTTGTTTTTTCAAATTTCCTAGCACAGGAAGACTTTGACTTACTGCGCATGTCATTTTAAATGACCTTTATAAAGACTATAGAAACAATTTGCTGTGTCATGAAAGTAACAATCAAAAAAAGTATGCACATTGTGGCCACAAAGTAAAACGTGTGGAAGGTAATGTGTGAAAAAAAAAAAAAAAAAAGAGTAAGCTAGTGGTGAATGGCCAACGAAAAAGACTTTGTAAAAAACGTTTTAAAAGATGCTACTAGTGGGCCGGGCTCGGTGGCTCACGCCTGTAATCCCAGCACTTTGGGAGGCCGAGGCGGGCAGATCACGAGGTCAGGAGATCGAGACCATCCTGGCTAACACGGTGAAACCCGGTCTCTACTAAAAATACAAAAAATTAGCCTGGTGTGGTGGCGGGCGCCTGTAGTCCCAGCTACTCGGGAGGCTGAGGCAGGAGGATGGCATGAACCCGGGAGGCGGAGGTTGTGGTGAGCCAAGATCGTGCCACTGCACTCCAGCCTGGGCGACAGAGCAAAACTCCGTCTCAAAAAAAGAAAAAAAAAAGATAATAGTGTATTTTTAGAAGATGGTAACAGTGTCTCTTCTGCATTGTAAACCCAGAGCTGTGACCAGGCCAATGGGGCATCTCCGTGTGCTCCAGTTTTCATTATCCAGATGATGATCTGTGCCCTTTGAGTTTACCTTACTTTTGCAGATTACAGAGTAAAGCCGCCAGCAGAAGCAATAAAGACATTACTGGGCCTTTCCACTGGATCATCATCATGCCTCTGAAGAAAAAACAAAAGAGCAAACATTACAATAGATTCAGCTCCTTAGTTCTCACTTCTGTCTCCAAGTCAAGATAAAATACTGACATTGAAAGAGAATGGATGACATGCTTGAAATGAGTCATGTTGACCGGGCGTGGTGGCTCAAGCCTGTAATCCCAGCACTCTGGGAGGCTGAGATGGGCGGATCACGAGGTCAGGAGATCGAGACCATCCTGGCTAACACGGTGAAACCCCGTCTCTACTAAAAAATACAAAAAACTAGCCGGGCGAGGTGGCGGGCACCTGTAATACCAGCTACTTGGGAGGCTGAGGCAGGAGAATAGTATAAACCTGGGAGGCGGAGCTTGCAGTGAGCCGAGATTGGGCCACTGCACTCCAACCTGGGCGACAGAGCGAGACTCCATCTCAAAAAAAAAAAGAAATGAGTCATGTGCCTGAAGAGTCATTAACTAACAAAGAACAGTTCCAGAGGAAAGCCAGGAAAAACTCCCCATGGATTTAGAGACAGAGCTCTCATCTTTGACATGTTATTTTTTCCTTGTCTCAGGCTTTGAAAACAACCAACCTAGGCCGGGCGCGGTGGCTCAAGCCTGTAATCCCAGCACTTTGGGAGGCCGAGACCATCCTGGCTAACACGGTGAAACCCCGTCTCTACTAAAATACAAAAAACTAGCCAGGCGAGGTGGCGGTGCCTGTAGTCCCAGCTACTCGGGAGGCTGAGGCAGGAGAATGGCGTGAACCCGGGAGGCGGAGCTTGCAGTGAACTGAGATCTGGCCACTGCACTCCAGCCTGGGTGACAGAGCGAGACTCCGTCTCAAAAAAAAAAAAAAGAAAAGAAAAGAAAACAACCAACCTATAACTAACTTCCTGGGAATAAAGCTTCAGGTAGAAGAAAATTTGATGAAACCTGGAAAACATAAGTGGTCATTTAAATTGTCAGTACACAAAGATACAAAAAAATCCAGTATGGGGCACGCAAAGCTGCTCCTGGAGTGGTTTTCCATTTGCAGTGGAGGCCTCAACAGTCCTTCACCATCTTCTCCTGTGGCTGTGCCATTCTTTACCCCACCCCTGGTTGGCATCAATGGAGACATAGCCACTTGACTTTCAGACTATTTTTGGCCCTCCCTGGGTCATTTTCCTTCGTGTTCTTTTGGATCAAGATATTTCCATGTTATATCTAAATATTTATTCTTGAGTTTTAAACCCACTGGCTACTTCCTGCTTCTCTCTCAAGCTTTAGCTCATATGCTGCTCCCTCCGAGTGATCTTCCTTGACCTTCTTGACTAGGTTGGTTCAAGGTTATTGGAACTATGTGCTCTCCCCACATCATCCAGTACATCCCCTATTGTAACATGTATTCACTTATTCATTCAACAAGTATTTCCTGCATCGAGTCCCTGCAATGTACCAGGTACTGTTCTAGTGTTGGGACTGTAGTGGGAATAAAATTAAGTCCCTACCCTTGTGGGGCTAGATTCTAGTGCAAGGACAATAGAAAAATACCAACGTCTATATTTTAATACCTGGTAGTAAGTGCTATGGAGGGAAAAAGGCAAGATAAAGAGAGAGATGCTGGGGTGATGCTGATTGAGATGGGCTAATCAGGGAGGCCTTCTCAAGGAGATGGCGTTTGAACTGAGGCTTAAATGAAACAAGGGGTGAGCCTCACCAAGACGTAGGAGACGTGGCCCAGGTCAGGGAGACAGCAAACGTCCCCCTTGGGGACTAAATTCACAGAGGGGTTGGTAGTACCTGGCGTGCGACAGGGGCTTAAACGTGTGGAACAGATGGATGAAGATAATTTACAAATCTTGCCCTAGACACAAACGTTTGCCTGTGTACCCCTTTCATCTGGAATATCCTCTTTTCTTTGTTGCCTACCTAGATGCCCCCAGTTAGTCTACTCCATTAAACTTTGCATGCTTGGAGCCCCTGGTCTCAGCACCCTCAGTTGCACAAGCCGGCCTGCAGCACCTATACAGCACCATAGGAGTCCCCTGCAGAGCTGCGACTTCGAGTGGGTATAGTGACGGAACTCAAGTCCTTCAAGGGATGAGCACTCCAGCTTTGAAACCACAACCAGCCTGTAAGTGTGGACGAAAAGGCAGCTGCATGTTATAAAACAGTATCACTCATACTTTCGGATCAAGCTTCTTTCAGTCCCATGGGTAGGAAGGAGGGGCAATTTGCTGAAGCCCACTGCCCTTCCAGTACTCACAAGCCAAGGGCCCGGTGGGACCTGTTTCACAGGACTCATGCTCATGGCAGCTGAGCACATCTGTCCTATATGTCTGCCAGCAGCCACGACCCTCTCCTGTGATGACAGCCTTGACGCTATTTAGAAACTCCATTTCCGATTGCATCTCACTGCTGAATGGTCCTGGACTCCTTTATTGGCCCTTGCCCCGTCACAAGAGAGAGCCAGCCACAGCCACTTTTATCTTGACAACATACTAAATAGTGACAGAACAAACAGGCAAGTTGTAGACTCACCAGGATTTATACATATTTCATTTTTTATTACCAATCAAAAATAAATTCCATATATCGTTTAGCAAGTATTATCATTGTTTTGTGACAAAAGACACAAGAGTCATAACAACAAAACTCCCCGAGAGTCAAACTCATAACGCCAAAATAAATCACAAAAATATACAAATTAAAATATTATGCAAAATAAATATGGCGGCTGTGACCTGCCTACCCATTTGGATGCCATTTGCAAAGGTCTCCCTTACACAGAAGACACAGCGGACGGGACAGTTCCAGGGTATGGCTCATCCCAGGAACCAGAGGTTGAAATAGGAAGTGAAAAATTGCACTGGGAAGAGGAAGTCATCAGACCAACAACATTTGGAAATGATGATGACCCTCTGTGAGAAGGGATGATCAATGGGCCAGGGAAGAGGAGGGTCGGCCAGTTGGTGGTAACCGTGTGCACAGAGGTCACTGTGGCGGTGTGTACACCTGCCCCTTTTGCTTCCCACACCCCCACCAATGTCTTCTGCTCCACCTGGCTGTCAGGGCTCTGCCAGCTTCCAAAAGGACTCGGGAGCAAGCTGCTCCTGGAGAAGACTAAGGGCTTTCCCCCAATAGGGAACAAAAGTCTGGTGTCTTTTTTCCTTACAGTTGAGAACCCACGGGTGTCACCACCTTCTCTCCAGGCTTCCAGGAGTCAGTTCTATGGCTAGGAGACCTCAGACTGGCCAGGGGTAGGCATACTTGGTGCAAGACAATCCCTGGTCCTAAGAGTTAGGATTCTCTAGGCACCTGGAGAGCAGGGCACTTGGGGTGAGGAAAGGAGTGAATAAATAATACTCAGGCGGAAGGCCTGCAGTTTCACCAGCCAGGCTCTCAGGACCCAGCTCCTGCTGCACCCAGCAGAAGGGCCAACGTGGACCTTGGTCCCACAGCCTCCCCGACTCTGGGAAACCTGGAGTTCTGCAGCAGGGCCTGATTCAGCCCCAGGGAAGAGGCGCCAGGGCAGCAGTTCACATGGGGGCAGAGCTCTTGGTACAGTACTACTAACTTCAGCAAGGGCAGGACGACCTCCCACACTAGGATCACACCTGTGAGAAAGCAGGGTTGCAAGCTGCATGCCTTTAGGAGGAGCTGTCCTCTCCTGAGGTTCCATACATGGGTGGAGAAGGCCAGGTGAGCCTTGCCAGCCGCAGAGGAAAGGACATAAAGAACCTGCTTCTGTGGCTTCCCACACGTCCTCTTGTCCCCATCCCCAAGAGGGACTGAGGCTTGGGGGATCGAAATAAGGAATCTGGGAAAAAGGCTTCAGTCAACAAGTCAGCCTTGACTCTCATTGTGGGGCGGGGGTAGTACTGACTGCTAACAACGCAGATGCCGATGACTGACAGTTCCTTCCGGAACCAAAAGGAAGAACCCAGACAAGTCACCTCCAACGTCGATGCCCTCCTGCCGAGGGGGAACCTTTGGTAAAAGTGAGGGCAGGGCCTGGGGAGCAGGGGTGAGCAATCGAAGGCCTGAGACCCTGCCTAACACTTGAGTCTGCCCCGTCACAAAGGGGCCAGTTGTCCAAAGGGCTGGATGGGAGGCAGGGTGGGGAGGTGTCTGTCCTCAGCCGAGTCCTGACTCACCAGGAGAGGCTGTCGGCAGAGTTCTAGGAGATTTCTGGGTACAGCGGTTGACAGCAGATGTGCTCCTCTCCATAGCTCGGATTATCACGTCCCTGATCACAGCTACCCAGGAGCTCTTGGCCTCAACATTGTCAGATAAGCTACGGCGCAGGTGCCCAGGCAGCTAATCTCCATGCCATTTGGTTCTTTGCTTCCTGTGAAGAGCTGTCTTCCTTCCAAGAGATAAGCCTCCGCTGGCAGGCTCTGGGATCCCACCTCCGGAGGAGGAAGATGAGGTGGAAGGGAGAGCTCCCTCAATCAGGGACACAAGCTGGAAGGCCATGGCTGGGAGCAGATCATGTCCATTGCTTCCCAGGACAAGAAACCCTTCTTCTTTTATAGTTCTTAGGAAAAAAAAAAATTTTAAATAAAGTTCCTTAACCCTGTCTTCCCTTCCCGAAATGATATTTAAAAAGAAGAGCAATGAGCCTAGTTTAGAAATACTCTCAGTAAAAAACAGCCTTTGCTCATGGTAGCTGGCCCACTGCCCCACCTATCCAGGGCTGGACAGTGCCACCTCAGAACTACTCAGAGGTCCCTGGCAGAGGCCAGATCCCCCACAGGCTGGGGGCCATCTGGCTGCTCAGTCAGACAGGCTATCTATCTGTATCCTTTCTGGACTAACAGGTTCCCTCTCTTCATGTGGGCCCACTGGGGAGGCCCCCGCAGGGTGGGCGGGGGGCCCCGGGCCCTCCTGTCAGATGGCACTCTCATGGGAGGCTTTGTGCAGCAAGGAGTTACGCTCGTTGAGAAGAGTTGTGGTCTCATCCACCACGGGCAGCTCAGACTTCTCGGCCAAGTTCTCCATGTGGGTGGTGCACCCGTCTATGGGAAACTGAGGGCTGTTCTCCATGCGTGAGGCCAACAGCCCGTTCTGGTACTGCTGCCGAGTGATCTGCATGAGGAAGGGATGAGTTCATGGAGAGAGGGGCTGGGAGGCAGACCCTATCACCAGGCCTGGCGAAACAGAGCCAGGATTGAGGCTGTGAGTTGAGGGAGAACATGACCAGTCAGGGTCACTGGAAGCCCTTACAAAGAACAAGATGCACGAACAAGAGGAGAAAGCACCTCAGGGCTGGGCATGTTGGCTCACACCTGTAATCCCAGCGCTTTGGGAGGCTGAGGCGGGCGGATCGCTTGAGCCCAGGAGTCTCAAGCCAACCCGGGCAACACAGTGAGACCCCATCTCTATAAGAAAAAAAAAACCCCAAAGCCACATGCACACCTGTCGTCCCAGCTACTCAGGAGGATGAGGTGGGAGGAATCCTTCAGCCCAAGAGTTCAAGGCTGGAGTAGGCTATGATCACACCACCGCATTCCAGCCTGGGCAACAGAGCCAGACCCTGTCTCCAGAAGAAAAAGGCATCTCGGGTTTGGGCCCACCATGCTGGATTTGGTGGATTAAAGAAGTAGCTGATTCCTGAGCAGAAGATGGCACTGCCCAGACAAGGCGGTGGGGCACTCACCTTGATGTACTGCAAGTCCACAAGGGCCCGAACGCTGAAGTCAGAGATGTACTGGCCCAGGACGGAGCTGCCAAACTGGTTGCTGCTGCCTGCCAAGGTTGATGCAGTTGAGATGTCCGTGCGGTCTGGGTAACTGAGGGAGGCTGAGCGGCTGAGTGGGGTGGGGTGGGCTGGGGAACGGTCTGCAGAGAGAGCAGAAGTTGTCATGCCAAAGGCCACTCTGGTGCCCACTTTCACCCTCCTGTCTGACCTCATCCCATGGAAGCCCAGGGACACCCCACCCAGGAATAGGAAGTCATTCTTAGGGACAAACAGAAGCATGTAGAAGGTCTGACTGCATAAGGTCTGACTTCATTAAAGCAAATGAATTAGTTTGTTTAGAACTGTTGTGCAACAAGTATTAAAAAGTCTACCAAAACAAATCAACCAAACAGAAAATAAAAACCACAGACACAGAAAGTTTATGGCTACAGAACCTCTTGTTTCCCACAACAACCAATCAGTCAAGGCAACACAATGATCACCCTAGCAGGAGAGACAAACTGCCATCCTTAGGCTGGACACAGTGGTTCACATTTGTAATCCCAGCACTTTGGGAGGCTGAGGCAGGAGGATCACCTGAGGTCAGGAGTTGGAGACCAGGGTGGCCAATATGGTGAAACCCTGTCTCTACTAAAAATACAGAAATTGGCCAGGCGTGGTGGCAAACACCTGTAATCCCAGCTTCTTGGGAGGCTGAGGCAGGAGAATTGCTTGAACCTGGGAGGGATGTTTTAGTGAGCCAAGCTTGCACCACTGCACTCCAGCTTGGGTGACAGAGCGAGACTCTGTCTCAAAACAAACAAACAAGCAGACTGCCATCCTTGTCTCAATACCAGTTTATATCAAGTGACATAAACTGCATACTTTTAAATTAAAAAATGCATTGAAAGGAAGAATGTATAGTTTGCACTCTCTCATTGTGAATACACGCCCCACACATAAGATGCCCTGTCACACCTTTTTTTTTTGAGACAGTCTCGCTCTGTCACCCAGGCTGGAGTGCAGTGGCATGATCTTGGCTCACTGCAACCTCTGCCTCCCAGGTTCAAGCGATTCTACTGCCTTAGCCTCCTGAGTAGCTGGAATTACAGGGGCCTACCACCATGCCTGGATTATTGTTTTTTCTTTCTTTCTTTCTTTCTTTTTTTTTTTTTTGAGACAGAGTCTTGCTCTGTCACCCAGGCACATGCCACCATGCCTGGCTAATGTTTTTTGTATTTTTAGTAGAGATGGGGTTTCACTGTTAGCCAGGATGGTCTCGATCTCCTGACTACCGGTGATCTGGCTGCCTCAACCTCCCAAAGTGCTGGAATTATAGGTGTGAGCCACTACACCCTGCTAGCCCTGTCACCTCTTAAAATGCTCTTATCGGGGGCTGGGCGAGGTGGTTCACATCTGTAAGCACTTTAGGAGGCCGATGTGGGGAGACTGGATTGCTTGAGCCTGAGTTCAAGACCAGCCTGGGCAACACAGCAAAATCCCATCTCTACAAAAAAGACAAAAATTAGCCAGGCGTGGTGGCTCTTGCCTGTGGCCCCAGCTCCTTAGGTGGCTGAGCTGGGAGGGTCACCTGAGCCTGGGAGGCAGAGGTGGTAATGAGCCGAGATTGCACCACTACACTCTGTCCCCCCCGCCCTCCCCCCCAAGAAAAGAAAATGCTTTTATGGAGTCAAAAGTGTGTTTTGCATGTAACCTACTCAGCATGAAGCACAGCCCTGCCCACTTCCACCTGCCACCCAGCCAGCCTGGCCGGTGGGGGCGGCAGGCACTTCTCCCCTCTCATGACGCAGAGTTGTAGCAATCTCCAATAAGGAAGAACGGGCTTCTTATTTTGAAAAACAAACTGCTTGTTCAAATGATATACGTTACTGTGTATCATTAATTTGTTTTTGAGAACACTTAGGAAACCGTGAGATGCACAAAGAAGTTAATTGTGAAGGCATGCAGGATCGTTTTAAACCAACAGGAAGCCGACTAAGCTGATTCGCTTTGTTAACTACTAAGTTACTAAGTTAGCCATTCTAACAAATTGCCAAGTGAAGAGAACAAACATACTGGATCTAGTGACTCAATGACCAATACAATTTTTAACTAAGTGAGACTAAACTGAGTAATACTCTATCTTTGTGCTTAAGCTTTAATTTTTATTTATAGTTTCTCCGGAAACTGGCCATTCTATGATGAGGTTGTGGTATACCAATGCAGGAACAGGAAATATTTTAGAGGATCATTAGAGGATCATGTGCAAGCATCTAACGAGTAACACCTCTGATTACGTTCTAGGAAAAGCAGAAATACTAGGGGTATTACTTAATACTTCACATTAGCTATCTGAATGATGGAATGCTTTTAATTTTAATGCTTCCTAACACTCTAGAAACAGGAATTTTATTTTTAAAATAAACTCTTTTCTTTTTAAACTGAATTTATTTTATTATTATTTTTTAAAGGGTCTCGCTATGTTACCTAGGCTGGTCTCAAACGCCTGGGCTCAAGCGATCCTCCTGCCTCGGCCTCCCAAAGTGCTAGGATTACAGGAATGAGCCACCAAGCCTGGCCAAGAAACTGAATTTAAAACCAACACAAATTAGTGACATGGGCCGAGTGTGATGGCTCACACCCATAATCCCAGCACTTTGGGAGGCCAAGGCAGGCGGATCACCTGATGTCAGGCGTTTAAGACCAGCCTGGCCAATATGGCAAAACCTTGTCTCTACTAAAAATACAAAATTTGGCCAGGTGCAGTGGCTCACGCCTATAACCCCAGCAGGTTGGGAGGCCGAGGCGGGTAGATCACGAGGTCAGGAGTTCAAAACCAGCCTGGCCGGCCGGGCGCGG
>NW_016805255.1:129335-137673 GCF_001698545.2 Rhinopithecus bieti | reverse complement strand
GTCTCTGTGTATGTGTGTCTGTGGGTGTGTATATCTGTGTGTGGCATCTCACTGTGTGTCTCTGTGTATGTGTGTCTGTGGGTGTGTATATCTGTGTGTGGTATCTCACTGTGTGTCTCTATGTGTGTCTGTGGGTGTGTATATCTGCGTGTGTCTCTGTGTATGTGTGTCTATGGGTGTGTGATCTCAAGGACTAAGAGACTTTTGGGGGCCCCTTCTAGAGCTGAGGCAGCAAAGCTGCCCAGAAATTGGGCCCCAGCCAAGCAGAGCCACTGAGGTCGGAGCCACTGAGGTCGGGCGGCCAACACTGAACAGGCGGGCGCCCGGGTCCCTGTGGGGAGGTTAATGCAGCTGCAGTGTGCAGGCTCAGGCAGCAGGTGGCAGCGTGACCCTCATCCATGCCACGTTACCTGTGAGCCAGCAGAGGAGGGAGTTCCGCTTGCCAGGCGGACACCCGACCTGGACTGAAGGCACTGGAGCAAAAGAGAAGGTCAGTGATGGGCACAGTCAGGAGACAGGACACGGAGCCACAGGCACAGGACAGAGGCACACCTGACGGGGCCAGGCTGCTTTGGGCAGAGACGGGCCCAGTGGAGAAAGGGACGTGGCTCTGATGGGAAGGTGCTCAGGGCACAGCAATGAGCCCTGGGCGGAGATGGGCAGAAGCTGGCTGAGTATGCCCAGTCATCTCCCCTCCCTTCTGGCCACACTAAGTGGGAACAGAGAGACTACGGGTGGAGGGGCAGAGCCTGGGCCTGACCAGGCCTCTGAGGCTTCGTTGCACAAGCAGTGCCTGGAGGAAGCCTCCCATGCCTGCCCGCCCTTCTGAACGAGATTTCCTCAAGCTGAACAGAGAACAGCTGCTCTTGGAGGCACAGGAAGTCCTCCCCAGGCCTCAGGCATCTGGCAGGATCCACCTGCTCAGAGCCTCTCTCTGGGGCCCTGTCTGTCCCCTGCCCAGGGAGCCTGCCATGCCCCACTCATCTGGTGGAGGGGCCGACGACACAGTGGATAAGCTGAGCTGGGTGTCAATATTCATGGGTGCCCTACCCCATTCCCCTCGGGGTCCTTCTTGTCGAAGGACAATGAGAGGCACAGCACAGAGCTTCTCTGGGAACTGCAGCACGTACCCCACTGGCGTGGCCTGTTCTCCAGCACCAAAGTGGACTTTCTCTCTCTACCCTGCAGCAACCTCGCCCCAGGACCGAAGGCTGGAGAGGAGCAAGGAGATGAGCTGGCGAGACCTGGGCCTGCAGGGCCTTGTCTGTGGGGCTCTACGGGGAAAGCCTGAGCCACTCAGCACCGGAGAGGGCACTGGGGCGGCCAGAGCGGCGTGTCCCCAGACCTTCCATCACACCTCTCAGGGGGTGCCCAGTCTCCCTTCTGTCTGTCCCCAAGCCCCTTTATTCCATCAGAGCTGACCTCTAACCAAAACCCAGTAGCTGCGTCCCTCGGAAAGCCAAACCCATCTGTAGCCTGGCCTGGCAAACAGGCCCTCACCTGGCTCCTGACCTCAGGCACTTTGGACGCCCAGACTCCCCTCCTGTCCTCAGGAGCAGGGCCCTGGACCTTCCTCCCCACAGGCCTCCTCCCCAGGCAGGCTGGTCTCCTCACCACCTCTGGACATGCCCTCCGCTGCCTCCCGGCCTTTGCTCTAAAATCCCTCTCTCCTCTCTTCCCCTCCAGTTTCTGGACCCCATCCAAAGGGGCAGCTCCATCTGCTCCTCCATACCACCCGCTCCGGGCCCTGGCGACTCCCACCTCACAAGCCTCCCTCTGCCCCAGCCAACTGGCTATGAGCTCTCGGGCCCACGCTCAGTTCTGGTGTCTGTCCATGGCTCCCCAGCTGCAGGGGGGCCAGAGTGCAGCACAGACCCTGCCCAACAACTCACCAGAGGGGACCGAGGTCAGGGCCATAGTCCCATAGTAGGAAAAGGCACCCGTCTCAAACTTCATGTTCTCCTTCCCTGCCTCCACCTCCACCTTCCCCTGAAAAAACACAGGGCTGGGGTTAGAGACATAGTGAGGGAGGAAAGAAAGGATGAGGCAGGAGGGGGAGTGAGGAACAAGGGATGGTGGAGCAGGAGGAAGGGCCGGTACTGGAGCCCTGGAGAGCTCAGGCACCTGACCTGTGAGATGAAGGGAGAGCACAGCCTCTCCTTCAATCCTCTCAGGGAGAGGACAGCCACGTGGGGCAGGCAGGGCTCGAGGGCAGGTGGCAGGCTCCCCAGGCCGGGAAGCCATGCACCTCCGCAGCAGGTGGGAAAGAGGGCCCGAGGGGTGCTGCGGTGCCAGGGGGAGCAGGCTGCAGGCCCAGCGCTGAGTGCGCTCACCTGCAGGATGAGGATGAAGTAGTCGGCCGGCTTATTTCGGGTGTACAGGTAATGGCGGGCGTAGTACTTATTATGCTCATCAAACTTGAGTTCCTGAATGACATCCGGGTACTTGAGCAGCCGCAGCAGGATCTTCTCTGATATCAGGGAGGGGCTAAACTGGGGGACCTCTGTAGGAGCACAGAGAGGAGACCTTACACAGGGCTGGCCAGGTGGCCCTAAAGCTCGATCACCGCTGTGCATCCACCCCAACCACAGTAGCCGCGCTGTGGTCAGACTCCCTCCCTGCTCGGCCGGCCCTCAGTTCTGCACCTCCCCGGGGAGGGAATACGCTTGGCTTCTGACTGGTTGGACCCGAGGCTGCCTGCCTGCCTGCCCGGGCTTGAACAGTGGCTCCTGCAAGAACAGCACGTGACCTTGGGCAAATTACATAACCCGCATCTCAGTTTCCTCATCTGTAATATGGGGGTAAAAGCTTCACAGGGTGGTTGTGAGGGCGAATGGGATAGCACATCAACAGCGCTTAGTATATGTGACTGGCTATAATTATTGCATCAGCATTGATATCCCACAGGAAAAATAATGGAGAGGGAATTACCATCCCTTTAGCAAGTAAGGGGTGGAAAGGAAGATGACTTGGGTGGGGTGGAAGAGGGGACAGAGCGGGCAGAACAGAACCTGTCACCCAAGTCCCCAACGGAGCTTTGAATCAGGGCTGAAAAGAGAGAAATGTCTCTGAACTAGAGGTGAATTCCTGCAGGAACCAGCACACGTCTGCAGAGGGGAGGGCCGGAGAGATGACAGCAGAGCTGGATGCAAACTCCTCAGAGTGGGTGAGCGCACGAGGGGTTCAGCCGCACCCAGCAGGCCTGCAGAAGGGGAAAGATCCCTTCTTCCCATTCCACAAGCCCTGATGGGCCTGGCCAGCCTAGGGGCCCACCTCAGTGGTTATTTTCTTTTTTGTTGTTTTTGAGACAGAATCTTGTTCTGTGGCCCAGGCTGAGTGCAGTGGCGCATTCAGAACTCACTGCAGCTTCAAACTCCTGGGCTTCAGCGGTCCTCCCACCTCAGCCTCCTGAGTAGCTGGGACCACAGGCATGCAACTGTCCCATCTCACAGCCTCCTGAGTAGCTGGGACTACAGGAGGGCACCACCATGTCTGGCTTTTGTATTTTTTGTAGAGATGGGGTCTTGCCATGTTGCTCAGGCTGGTCTCAAACTCCTGGGTTCATGCAATCCTCCTGCCTTGGCCTCCCAAAGTGCTGGGATTACAGGTGTGAGCCATAGTGCCTAGTCATTATTTCCCAAACTATTAACTATAATAACTGAGATGCTTCCTAAGTTTGCAGTAGCCGCCCATTAATGGCAAACGAATCGCAGGGAGATCCTCGGGAGTGGAGTAGGCACCTGGCCCCTTCCAGGGGTGGCTGTGTTGTCTCTGCACCCCTCACCTGCTGCAGCCCTCGTCCTATGGAGGGAAAGTAGCCAGAGACCCAGGACTTCTCCCCTGTGACCGTATTTCCACCAAGACCAGAAGGTCCTCCTCACGCTCCTACCTGTGGCTAGGAAGCGATGAGCAGCCAGGAGGAGCTGCGGGGAGATTTTCACTTTGAGCTCATTGTCTGTATCCTTGAAGGCGGAGAAGTCGCGCTTGTTCTTCTCAGACACCCGCTTCCGGCTTCGGTTGTCAGCTGCCGGAGGAAGAGCGTGGAATTGAGAACACAGACCCCGGAGGACTCAGGAAGAGACCCACCCCACAGCTCCTGCTCTCCAGCCCCTAGTCCCACGCAGGAGCAGCGGGCTCTGGCTGGCAGGGTCCCGGGGTGACGCCAAGGCACGGAGGCCGAGGGTGAAGACAGCCTCCGGGCAATGCTCTCAGTAACCTGCTCCCTGCTCACCGTGGCCAGTGCAGGGCACCTGGCCACCAGGCCTCGGGATGCTAGGCCTCCTGTGTCCTGCACTATGGCCCTTCCAGCTAGGGACACCAGGTTTCCATCCAAGCAGGAAAGGGGTCCTGAGCCCTGTGGAGGGCTGGACTCACTGTACATGTCGGACTCATCCAGGATCTCCGACTTGATGATCTCCTCGATCACGTCCTCCAGGGTGACCAGGCCCAGGACCTCGTAGAAGGGGTCACCCTCACCCTCGTTGTTCACCTTCTGCACGATGGCCAGGTGGGACTTCCCTGCGGGACAAAGAAGCAGGTCAGACAAGAGTCCAGAGGCCAGTCATGAGACTCCCTCAACCAAAACATTAACTCTAGATGTAGGGTCATAAGTCACCAGGATGGGGTCATGGTGGTTTTTCTCTTTTGCAACTTTCCTGACATTTCTACTACCAACAGACATTGCTTTTATGAAAAGGAAAACTGAAAGTAATTTTTAAAAGCATTTTGTTAAGGACCGCTTTTTTGTTTTTCTCTTTTCTTGTGGGGGAAGGACAGGGTCTAGCTCTGTTACCCAGGCTGGAGTGCAGTGGCACAATCATAGCTCACTGCAGCCTCCAACTTCTGGGCTCAAGAGATCCTCCCACCTCAGCCTTCCGAGTATCTGAGACCACAGGTGTGCTCCACCATGCCCGGCTAACTCTTTTATTTTTTGTAGAGATGGGTCTCACTATGTTGCTCTGCCTGGTCTCAAACTCCTGGCTCAAGCAGTCCTCCCATCTCAGCCTCCCAACGTGCTGGGGATACAGCCATGAGCCACCATGCCAGGCCAGGACTACTCGTTTAAATAGGATAAAAATGAGGGCCGGGCATGGTGGTTCAAGCCTGTAATCCCAGCACTTTGGGAGGCCGAGGCGGGCGCATCATGAGGTCAGGAGACCGAGACCATCCTGGTTAACATACTGAAACCCCGTCTCTACTAAAAAAAAAAATACAAACATTAGCCGGGTGTGGTGGCGGGTGCCTGTAGTCCCAGCTACTCGGGAGGCTGAGGCACGAGAATGGCATGAACCTGGGAGGTGGAGCTTGTAGTTAGCCGAGATCGTGTCACTGAACTCCAGCCTGGGTGACAGAGTGAGACTGCATCTCAAAAAAAATAAATAAATATAAATAAATAAATAAATAGGATAAAAATGGCAACACTGGGAGTGGTGGCTCACACCTGTAATCCCAGCACCTTGCGGGGCTGAAGCAGGCAGATTGCTTGAGGCCAGGAGTTTGAGACCAGCCTGGCCAACATGGTGAAACCCCATCTCTACTAAAAATACAAAAATTAGCCAGGCAAGGTAGTACACACCTGTAGTCCCAGCTACTTGGGAGGCTGAGCAGGAGAATTGCTTAAACACAGGAGGCAAAGGTTGCAGTGAGCCAAGATCGCGCCACTGCACTCCAGCCTCGGCAACAGAGCAAGACTCTGTCTCAAAAAAAAAAAAAAAAAAAAAAAAAAGACCCTGCCTGGTGCCACTTATCGGGGCTTCTGGGACTCTTGGGGAAGGGAAAGACCCAAACTGACAAAGGCACAGAGAGGCCAAGCACTGTGATTAGGTGGGGCAGAGACTACAATCAGAGAGGGGCCACCCCCTCAACCCAAAGTGAGGGAAGGAGGCTGAGGTGGGGCAGGACCCTCCACAGAAACCTTATGGGGTGGCGGGTCCTCCCAGACCCGTTTTTGAAGGCCACACCCTGCTCTTATGGCCCCAGCCCCAGCGAGTGGCAACAGGGGCCAGCCAAGAAGGGCTGGGTCCACAGTCTAGGTGGAATGAATCCTGTGTGCCGTGCCCTACTCGCAGGAACACAGGTTTGGAGCAGCCTAGGAAGAAAGGCCCCCAGAAATCTGGGAAGGTCAAGTCAGGTCTTCTGCGTGGCTTCCCCTTCACAATCCAAGGGCCTCGCTCTGGGGACTGAAGAACTCATCCTAAATACCCTCAGTGGAGGATGTTTTCCGGTCTTTAGGGCCACAGAAAATCCCCCAGCCCAAGATGGGCTATCAGAACTTCTAAGGGCCTCTTAGGGAGAACAGAGAGAATGCACGGTCTCATGACTAAAGTGAAAACTCTCACAATACACCCCACGTGATGGGGCTGAGTACTGCATTGTGAAAGTTCTTCACACACATGCCAGGGGCAATGATATATGTATTTCCCACTACAGGTTCTAGTCGAAAAACGTTTAGTGCATTGCCAGACAGAGCCGTGGCTGGACTCAACTGAAAATTCCCCAGTATCGGCTGGGCACCGTGGCTCACGCCTGTAATCCCAGCACTTTGGGAGGCCGAGGTGGGCGGATCACGAAGTCAGGAGATCGAGACCATCCTGGCTAACACAGTGAAACCCTGTCTCTACTAAAAATACAAAAAAAAAAATTAGCCGGGTGTCGTGGCGGGCGCCTGTAGTCCCAGCTACTCGGGAGGCTGAGGCAGGAGAATGGCGTGACCCTGGGAGGCGGAGCCTGCAGTGAGCCGAGATTGCGCCACTGCACTCCAGCCTGGGAGACGACAAGACTCTGCCTCAAAAAATAAAAAAAAAAGAAAAAGAAAATTCCCCAGTGTCTTTCTAGAGATGAGCCAACAAGTTCATGAGATCTGTGAGGCCCCCCAGCAGGGCGGCAGCGGGCCAGGCCAGGACCCCGGGGTCCGCCCCAGGCCTCTGTGCCTGCTGGAGGCTGTCCATACAGGAGTGCCCTCGAGAAAGACAGTGTCTGGAAGGGCCTGGGCATCCAGATAAACGATGTCATCACATGGGGATGGGAATTAAAGCAAGGCAGCTTTGACAGGCTGAGTATCCCTTATTCCTCACTGGGGAGCACAAGTGTTTCAGATTTCTGATTTTTTTGGATTTGGGAATATTTGCAGAATACACGCCATTGAGCACCCCAAATCTGAAAATCTGACCTACACAATGCTCCAGTGAGCATTTCTTTTGAGCATCATGTTGGTACTCAAAAAGCTTTGGATTTTGGAGCATTTGGGATGTTGGATTTTTGGATTCGGGATGCCCAACCTGTACCCCCTTTCAGATGGGCACCCTCTAAAAAGCCTGGTAATGCCCAGTTACGGCGGAGGATGGGGAAGACAAACAGGCCCTCACACATATCTGGTTGGTGGCCAGGTAAAAGGGTACAACATTTCAGGGGGCCAGTTGGTCAGGATGTCACAAAATCAAGGGTTCCTAATCTTGGACTTGGAAGGCCCACTTCTAGGAACTTACCCTAGGGAGAGGCAACCTTCACAAAATACACAAGAGAAGGGGGCTCTTGGCAACATTCTTTTTTTTTTTTTTTTGAGACGGAGTCTGGCTCTGTCGCCCAGGCTGGAGTGCAGTGGCCAGATCTCAGCTCACTGCAAGCTCCGCCTCCCAGGTTCACGCCATTCTCCTGCCTCCGCCTCCCAAGTAGCTGGGACTACAGGCGCCCGCCTCGTCGCCCGGCTAGTTTTTTGTGTTCTTTAGTAGAGACGGGGTTTCACCGTATTAGCCAGGATGGTCTCGATCTCCTGACCTTGTGATCCGCCCGTCTCGGCCTCCCAAAGTGCTGGGATTACAGGCTTGAGCCACCGCGCCCGGCCGGCAACATTCTTTTTAACAGCCCGAAACCAGAAACAACCTAAGAAATAGCAGCAGGGCACAGGGACTCAACAGGGGCCACAGCAGCAGGGCACAGGGACTCAACAGGGGCCACAGCAGCAGGGCACAGGGACTCAACAGGGGCCACAGCCACTCAAGGGAGAACATGGCGGAGGTGGATGAATGAAGTGCGGAACGAAATCCAAGATACCCTATTAGTGAAACAGCAAGTCACAGAATGGAATGCATGGAGCCACCTGCGTGCACAGAAACAAAGCGGGTGTGTAGGCTTCAACTGCCCTGGAAGTGTCCGGAAGCAATAAGAGTGGTCGCCTTTGAGGGTGTTTGGAGTTTGGGAAGGAGGCTATTATGCCTCTCTGTAAACCCTTCTATACTGTTATATTTTATGGGCATATTTTACTTTTTTTTTTTTTTTTTTTTGGGACGCGGTCTTGTCCTTTGCCCCAGGCGGGGGGGCCGGGGACGAAATTCGGCCCCCC
>NW_016805255.1:89046-128888 GCF_001698545.2 Rhinopithecus bieti | reverse complement strand
TATTTTACTTTTATAATTTAAAAACAAAACAGACAAAATTACGGGGGAAAACAAAATTAAGGAGAAGAAAGGGAAGGGCCATCTGTGCCTTCCAGTGCCACAGAGCAAGCCCCAGGGAATGGGGGTGTGTCCTTTGACAAAGTTCAGTGAGCAGAACCTTGTTCAGACCCCCAAAGTCAGAAAACAACCTCCCCACTACATTCACATCCCTAATTACTCCACAGGCTCAGACCAAATCCTAACCAATGAAAGGCTGGTGGCCTCTCTCTTTATTTTTTTTGAGATGGAGTCTCAGGGCCGGGCGCGGTGGCTCAAGCCTGTAATCCCAGCACTTTGGGAGGCCGAGACGGGTGGATCACAAGGTCAGGAGATCGAGATCATCCTGGCTAACACGGTGAAACCCCGTCTCTACTAAAAAATACAAAAAACTAGCCGGGCGAGGTGGCGGGCACCTGTAGTCCCAGCTACTCGGGAGGCTGAGGCAGGAGAATGGTGTGAACCCGGGAGGCAGAGCTTGCAGTGAACTGAGACCCGGCCACTACACTCCAGCCTGGGCAACAGAGCCAGACTCCGTCTCAAAAAAAAAAAAAAAAAAGGGACAGAGTCTGGCTCTGTAGCCCAGGCTGGAGTGGCCCAGGCTGGAATACAGCGGTACAATCTCAGCTCACTGCAACCTTCACCTCCTGGGTTCAAACAATTCTCCTGTCTCAGCCTCCTGAGTAGCTGGGTGTGCACCACCATACCTGGCTAATTTTGCATTTTTAGTAGAGACGGGGTTTTGCCATGTTGGCCAGGCTGGTCTCAAACTCCTGACCTCAAGTGATCCTTCTGCCTCGGCCTCCCAGGGTGCTGGGATTATAGACGTGAGCCACCGCGCCCAGCCTGGCAGCCTCTCTTAAAGTGGAAACAGCCCTCCTATGGATGAGATGAGCTGATTCCCTGAGCAGGGTCTTGATACCACTCTCAGCCCCCCGCCTCCTCTCTGAGGCCCCTTGGTAGGATCCACTGCTGTGTGTGTGCACCCTCAGGTGGCAGCCAGCTGCACGACAGGCACTTTGTAGGTGTGCAGCCCTGGGCACCATGTACACGTTCACCCCTCCTCTGCAAGTTGAGCTTTGGGCACCGGCTGATGCCTGGCCAACTGAGGTTCCGCACGGAGGTTCCAGCCTAAGGGGCCAGTCAGTCACCCTCTGCAGGGTGAGCTTTGGGTCCCTGGGCTGTTTTTGCTTTTTTCTAATTTGTCTGTCCAGAGGGGACATCTTTTTGTCCTGGTAGAATCTTCCCCTCCCCGGGCCAGAGAGCCTCTGGTCAAGGTCACCAATGACCTCTCATGGTGGAGTGTTATTCTCAGATGACCTGCTGACCAACAGTCACTCCCTCCTTTCCCCTGGAAGCCCTCCCAGTGCTCCTGACCGCAGGGGACCACTGCTTCTCCCTGACCACTTAATGCTGGAGAGACTCAGAACTCAGTCTGTACACCTGGTCCCTTGCCTAGCAACTTTAAATACAAGTGTACAAGTGTCCCAGATAAATCTCTGCAGCCCTGTCCTCTCCCATGCCCTCCAGATTCCTCTATCCAAGTGCTGCCTGACGTCACTAATACCTTGAAATTAACACAGCCAAAACCCAGCTCACGCCCATCCCCCCAACACTCCTGTCTCCCTTCATGGCAGCTCTGTCCCAGTTACTAGGCCCACGGGACAGTGAGCCCGACCTCCTCTTTCTTTTTTTTTGAGATGTACTCTTGCTCTGTCACCAGGCTGGAGTACAGTAGCGTAATCTCAGCTCACTGCAACCTCCACTTAGCAGGTTCAAGCGATTCTCCTGCCTCAGCCTACCAAGTAGCTGGGATTACAGGCGCCCACCACCACGCCCAGCTAATTGTTTGTATTTTTTTTTTTTTTTTTTTTTTTTTGAGACAGAGTCTCGCTCTGTCACCCAGGCTGGAGTGCAGTGGCCGGATCTCAGCTCACTGCAAGCTCCGCCTCCCGGGTTCACGCCATTCTCTTGCCTCAGCCTCCCGAGTAGCTGGGACTACAGGCGCCAGCCACCTCGCCCGGCTAGTTTTGTGTTTTTTAGTAGAGACGGGGTTTCACCGTGTTAGCCAGGATGGTCTCGATCTCCTGACCTCGTGATCCGCCCGTCTCGGCCTCCCAAAGTGCTGGGATTACAGGCTTGAGCCACCGCGCCCGGCCTAAAATTGTATTTTAATGAGCTACCTTATGTTATTATTGATGTCTGTTCAATTGGCTGATTAGATTTTGGGGGTGGCGTCGGCTAGGTGCAGTGGCTCACACCTGTAATTCCAGTACTTAGGGAAGCTGAGGCGGGTGGATGACCTGAGGTCAGGAGTTCGAGACCAGCCTGGCCAACATGGTGAAATCGTCTCAACTAAAAATACAAAAAATTAGCTGGGTGTGGTGGCAAGTGCCTATAATCCCAGCTAGTCAGGAGGCTGAGGCAGAAGCATCATTTGAACACAGGAGGCAGAGACCACGCCACTCCACTGTACTCTAACCTGGGCAAAAGAGAAACACTTCGTCTAAAAAAAAAAAAAGCATGAAAATTAAAACAATACATCTACAGCTGAAAATCCACATTTTTCAAAGTAGTCCTTAGTCAATGAAAAATGATTGAGGAAACACAGCAAAATGTTAGTATTTGCTTGAGCCATATAAAATTGCTGATGTTCCATTTTATTTTACCAAAACCAGCAATTCATGTGGCTTAATCTATGTATGGGGGATTCAGGATGGTTTCTATTTTCTTTTATACTTTCCTATATAAAAGTCCAAATTTTCATAATCAATAGTATTAATTTCTTTCTTTTTTTTCCCCTTTTTCTTTTGTTTTTTTTTTTGAGATGGAGTCACTCGCTCTTTTGCCCAGGCTGGAGTGCAGTGGCATGATCTCACCTCACTACAACCTCCACCTCCCGGGTTCAAGCAGTTCTGCCTCAGCCTCCTGAGTAGCTGCGATTATAAGGATGTGCCACCATGCCTGGCTAATTTTTGTATTTTTTTTTTTTTTTTTTTTGAGACAGAGTCTCACTCTGTTGTTCAGACTGGAGTGCAGTAGTATGATCTCAGCTTACTCCAACCTCCACCTCCCCGGATCAAGCAATTATCCTCTCGCAGCCTCCCAAGTAGCTGGGACTACAGGCACAGGCCACCATGCCAAGCTAATTTTTGTATTTTTAATAGAGACAGGGTTTCACCATACTGGCCAGGCTGGTTTCGAACTTCTGACCTCAGGTAATCCACCCACCTCAGACTCCCAAAGTGCTGGGATTACAGGCATGAGCCGTTGCGCCTGGCCAGATTTTTGTATTTTTAGTAGAGATGGGGTTTTACCATGTTGCCCAGGCTGATCTCTAAAACCTGACCTCAAGTGATCCATCCACCCACCTCGGCCTCCCAAAGTGCTGGGATTACAGGCGTGAGCTACCATGCCTGCCCAATAGTATTAATTTCATAATCAGAAAAAAAAAAAAAAAAAAAAAACACATTCATTAGGCCGGGCACAGTGGCTCACGCCTGTAATCCCAGTACTTTGGGAGGCCAAGGCGGGTGGGGAGGTCAGGAGTTTGAGACCAGCCTGACCAACATGGAGAAACTCCATCTCTACTAAAAATACAAAGTTAGCCGAGTGTGGTGGCACATGCCTGTAATTCCAGCTACTCAGGAGGCTGAGGCAGGAGAATCGCTTGAAGCCAGGAGGTGGAGGTTGCGATGCGCCGAGATCGTGCCATTCACCCCATCTTGGGCAACAACAGTGAAACTCTGTCTCAAAAAAACAAACAAACAAACAAACACATCCATTAAATTAACTTTAAAAAAACTCTAGGCCGGCGTGTTGGCTCATGCCTGTGATCTCAGCACTTTGGGAGGCTGAGAAGGGTGGATCACGAGGTCAGGAGTTCAAGACCAGCCTGACCAACATGGTGAAACCCCGTCTCTACTAAAAATACAAAAATTAGTCAGGCACGGTGGCACGCACTTGTAATCCCAGCTACTCAGGAGGCTGAGACAGGAGAATCACTTGAACCTGGGAGGCGGAGGTTGCAGTGAGCCGCGGTCGTACCACTGTTCTCCAGCCTAGGTGACAGAGCAAGACTCCATCTCAAAAAATAAATAAATATATAAATAATAAATAATTAAGAATTAATAAAATAAAATTCTAATACTGCTTCCTCTGGGACTTCAGGGTTCCTGAGCCTTCCCAAGTACTTTCCAAGCACTGCAAGAAAGGGAGACCCAGAAAGAAGGTGCCTGGCACCCTGGCTGTCCCCACTGTCTTCTCCAGGCTTTGCCTGGTGGCATGCTTGCCCACTCTGCCCTTCAGCGACCTCTGTCCAGCAGCAGCCAGGTGGGACCGTGCCCTCCACAGTCAGAGAACAGCATGTGAGGCCTCCAGAAACCCCGGAGGGCTGGGCAGACCACAGGTGCCAGTCTCAGCCTCCCTTACGGCTCCCTCACAGCTGGCGCAGGTGCAAGGAGTGAGGATCCCAGCCCCACCTGAGTCTCTCACAGCTCCTCCTGCTCCCCAGCCTCCATGTCACCTCTTTATCCTTCTGCCCTGGGCTCAAACATGAGCTCTGGGTGCCCATGTCGGCTCTTAGGACCCTGGACCCCGACCCATTTCTTTCCTTTACAGCTCTGTGCCATTGGCTGACCGGCATCTATCTCCCACTGACCAGGCTGCAGCCCAGCGAGGCCTGAGTAGTGCCCTCACTCCTCGCCACACTACCCCAACCCCTCCCACCGTGCCTGGCACAGCAGGTGCTCCACACCCCTGCTGCATACAGAAAGGATGGCCCCGCCCTGCACAATGTCCATTTTAGCAAATTGCTGTGTCTTCCTTCCCCGCCCTCCATAAAAAAGACTTTACAGTCCCTCAAAGCCCTTAAGAAAAACATATTACAGGTGCCGGGTTACAAAGTCCACAAGGGCCCTGAGAGGGCCCTACTCACCAGCTCCAGCTGCCTTTTCTCATGGGGAAAAGCCAGGGGCCCCAGAACAGACCAGGGATTCCCACCACCCAAGAAGGAGTCCTCTGCTTCCTACTCACTGAGTCTCCCAGGAAGGTCCAGCCTCTGAGATCCCAGGGGCCTAGGATGGTCCCACGCTCTCAGGACCTCCCATGGGAGAGGTGCGGACTGGGCTGACTGAAAGCCACAGGCTTGGGACCTGGGTCCACACCTGCAGATGGCTGAGCACCCTGATTTCTTGGCGATTCTCTGCGCTTTCCTCCCTTCACCCAAGCTCCCGCAGGATTAAGCTGGCTATTAATAGTGCTGACCTCAACTGCCTGGATGACTGGCGGCCAGCCCAGCAAGAAGGCAGAGCCAGGACAGGAGAGGAACCAGCCAGAGTGACAAGCCCCTGCCCTCTAGCCTCAGGGAGGGCAGCCAGGCTCATCTGTAATCCTAAGCAGGGCTCATCTGTGTTACTCCCTTTCTCCCAGAGACACAGCTGGCAGTCAGGGCAGTCAGTCCAGGCAAAGGCCAGAAGACCAGAAGGCTGCCGTGGCCCAGCAGGCAGGCCATACACTGTACACTCGCTAGGCTTTGAGACAGAGTGAGACCCTGTCTCAAAAAAACAAAAAAAGATTACAGTGATTAAAACAGTGCAGTACTGGACCAGGCGCAGTGGCTCGTGCTTATAATCCCAGCACTTTGGGAGGCCAAAACGGGCGGATCACTTGAGATCAGGAGTTAAGGACCAGTCTGGTCAACATGGTGAAACCCTGTCTCTACTAAAAATACAAAAATTGGTTAGGCGTGGTGGCACAGGCCTGAAATCCCAGCTACTCAGCAGGCTGAGGCAGGAGAATCACTTGAACCTGGGAGGCAAAAGTTGTAGTGAGTTGAGAACATACCACTGCACTCCAGCCTGGGCAACACAGCCAGACTCTGTTTCAAAAACAAACAAAACCAAAACAGTGCAGTACTGGAGAGAACAATGGAATTCATTTTACTTCAACTCTTTTTAGAAAGGGTCTCATTCTGTTACCCAGGCTGCAGTACAGTGGCACGATCGCAGCTCACTGCAACCGTGACTTCCTGGGCTCAAGTGAACCTCCCACCTCAGCCTCCCAAGTAGCTGGGACTACAGGGGCATGCCACTAAGCTCAGCTAATATTTTAAAAGGCTGGGCATGGTGGCTCACGCCTGTAATTCCAGCACTTTGGGAGGCCAAGGTGGGTGAATCACGAGGTCAGGAGATCAAGACCATCATGACTAACACAGTGAAACCCCGCCTGTACTAAAAATACAAAAAATTAGCCGGGCGTGGTGGTGGGTGCCTGTAGTCCCAGCTACTCGGGAGGCTGAGGCAGGAGAATGGCGTGAAACCAGGAGGCGGAGCTTGCAGTGAGCCGAGATCAGGCCACTGCACTCCAGCCTGGGGACAGGGCGAGACTCTGTCTCAAAAAAAAAAAAAAAAAAAAAATTGTAGAGATGAGGTCTCACTATGCTGCCCAGGCTGACCTCGAACTCCTGGGCTCAAGCGATCCTCCCGCCATGGCCTCCCCAAATGCTGGGACTGTAGGTGTGAGCCACCATGCCTGGCTTATGGACAGAAATAAACTTCAACAAACTGCAAATACTGAATATATTAAATCTGGTATATTAAACTGTGGGAGAAAAGAGAGATTATTCAATGAAAGGTATTGGGCTAACTGCTCCAAAGTCACTGTTTTATACCAGACTTATAAATCCATAAGAAAAATCACTAGCTTAATTTTAGATAGAAATACAATAAATACAAACAAAATCTAAGGAAATCCAAATTTTCAAAATGAACTTATTTTTTACCTATCATATTAGCCAAGATTTCAGAGATTAGCACTCTCAGTGTTGGCAGGAGAACTACCTACCGTTGGAAGTTCAATTTTTTCTTCAGAAATTTGGCAGTATGTGCCAAAATGTAAAATGTGCAAGACCTTGGACTCCGCCATTTCTCCCAATCCTAGGAAGTGACCTTAATACAAAGGAAACACCCAGGCCAGCATGCAAGGTGTGCCCAGGACGGCCTGCCAATGTTGTTTGTAACAGTATTGCAGGACTTTTAAAAAGGCTGACTCAGACATGAATTGATCTCAAGAGATGGTGATTCACTATTTGTGTAAAAAGTTCCAAAACAGTAGAGTAGGAAGGACGGCTGGTTTTCTTCACTTTTGCTTAATGCATTTTATACTTAACATATGCTATTTTTTATTTTTACTCTCTTTTTTTTTTTTTTTTTTTCCCAAGACGAGTCTCCCTCTGTTGCCCAGGCTGGAGTGCCATGGAGCAATCTTGGCTCACTGCAAGCTCCGCCTCCCGGGTTCACGCCATTCTCCTGCCTCAGCCTCCCGAGTAGCTGGGACTACAGGCGCCCGCCACCTCGCCAGGCTAATTTTTTGTATTTTTAGTAGAGACGGGGTTTCATCGAGTTAGCCAGGATGGTCTCGATCTCCTGACCTTGTGATCTGCCCGACTCGGCCTCCCAAAGTGCGGGGGATTACAAGCGTGAGCCACTGCGCCCAGCCTGTTTTTACTCTCCTAGTTAGAAACTACTTTCATGTTGTGGGGGAAGCAATATGGTTTGTTGCTGACTTGGTAGAAGAAAATACACCAAAATATCCACATTTTGGATGATGGGATAAGAGGGACTTTTTTTTTTTTTTTGAGACAGAGTCTTGCTCTGTTACCCAGGCTGGAGTGCAGTGGTGCGATCTCGGCTCACTGCAACCTCCGCTTCCCAGGTTCAAGTGATTCTCATGCCTCAGCCTCCCAAGTAGTTGGTATTACAGGCCCCCGCCACCACGCCCAGCTAATCTTTTGTATTTTTTAGTAGAGACGGGGTTTCACCATGTTGCCCAGGTTGGTCTGGAACTCCTGACCTCGTGATCCACCCACCTGGGCCTCCCAAAGTGCTGGGATTACAGGCATGAACCACCTCACCTGGCCATGTGACTTCCATTTCTTAATCATTTTCAACTTTTCTAAAAGTTTCTATAATATACTACTTTTTAAGAACCTTTTTTTTTGAGACGGAGTCTTGTTCTGTCACCCAGGCTGGAGTGCAATAGCGCAATCTCAGGTCACTGCAGCCTCCGCCTCCCAGGTTCAAGCAATTCTCCTGCCTCAGCATCTTGAGTAGCTGGGATTACAGGCACGTGCCACCACGCCTGGCTAATTTTTGTGTTTTTAGTAGAGAGGGGGTTTCGCCATGTTAGCCAGGCTCGTTTCAAACTCCTTACCTCAGGTGATCCGCTCACCTCAGCTTCCCAAAGTACTGGGATTACAGACGTGAGCTGCCGTGCCATGGCTATCTTTACTTTTTAAAAATTACTTTTATCTTTTTTTTTTTTTCTTGAGATGGAGTCTCGCTCTGTCACCCAGGCTGGAGTGCGGTGGTGCAATCTCAGCTCACTGCAAGCTCTGCCTCCCGGGTTCACACCATTCTCCTGCCTCAGCCTCCCGAGTAGCTGAGACTACAGGCGCCCGCCACCACTCCCGGCTAATTTTTTGTATTTTTTAGTAGAGACGGGGTTTCACCGTGTTAGCCAGGATGGTCTGGATCTCCTAACCTCGTGATCCACCCGCCTCAGGCTCCCACAGTGCTGGGATTACAGGCGTGAGCCACCGCGCCTGGCATTTTTATCTTTTTCTGGAGACAGGGTCTCTCTCTGTTGCCCAGGCTGGACAGCAGTGGTGCAGTCATAGCTCACTGCAGCCTAGAGAGCCTGGGCTCAAATACTCCTCCCACCTCAGCCTCCAGAATAGCTGGGACTACCAGCATGTGCTACCACGCCCAGCTAATTTTTTTGTGTTTTATTTTTTGAGACAAGGTCTCATTCTGTGGCCCAGGCTGGAGTGCAGAGTGACAGGATCACAGCTCACTGTAGCCTAGGCCTCCTGGACTCCACTGATCCTCCCACCTCAGCCTCCCAAGTAGCTTGGATTACAGGCCATCATGCCCGGCCAACTTTCGTATTTTTTGTAGAGATGGGGTTTCGCTGTGTTGCCCAGTTGGTCTCAAACTCTGGGGCTACAGGAATCCTCCTGCCCGAGCCTCCCAAAGTGCTAAGATTACAGGTGTGAGCCACTGCACCTGGACTTTGGTTTTAGTTCTTTAAATTTTTTTATGTGTTCATTCTATAATACATGTACTAGTATAATAGGACATGTATATAATTTTTGAATGAATGGAGGCACAAACAAAAAAAAAGGTTTCAAAATAGGGGCAAGATGAAAAGCTTGAAGAGCTCCCTTTAGAATACCCCCGTAAATGCTGAGTGCAGTGGCTCACGCCTGTAATCCCAGCACTTTGGGAGGCCAAGGCAGGAGGATCATCTGAGGCCAGAAGTTTGAGACCAGCCTGGCCAACATGGTGAAATCCTACTCTACTAAAAACACAAAAATTAGCTGGGTGTGGTGGTGCCCACCTATAATCCCAGCTGCTCAGGAGGCTGAGGCATGAGAATCGCTTGAACCTGGGAGGCAGAGGTTGCAGTGAGCCGAGATTGCGCCACTGCACTCCAGCCTCGGTGACAGAGCCAGACTCTATCTCAAAAAGAAAAAATAGCCCCATAAAGATATCTATGCCTCAGGTGCCTCTTCACACAGGACATGGGGTCAACCTCCCTTTGCCATCAACCTGTCAAGATGACCATGTTCCCAGGAGAGTGATGCCCTACATCTACTGCCAATCCCACTCTTCCTCGGAGGAAGCTAAGGCCCAGAGAAGTCACGCCCAGGGTCACACCACAAGGGGTGATCAGGCTGGGATACAGAAATGGGACTTGTGCTACAGATAGCCTTCTCCCTTTAACACAAGCCCATAGCGGGTGAAGCTATTGACAAACTGATGATGGGAACTCTAAGACTGGTCCCTCACCCTGGAGACAGGTCTTCATGCCTCTGATTTTCCATTTAGCTAATAGTCTCTAGATTTTTAAGCTCTTACTATGGAAAATATCAAGCATATACAAAAGTAGAGATAATAATCTAATTACACCTTCACCCGACAATTAACAGCTCCTCATGGCAAGCCCTGCTTCCTCTCTACTCCCACTTGCTCTACTCACTGATTTTGAAGCAAAGCCCAGATTTTATCTGTAAACATGTACCCATTTTACCTGCAAATATGTAATATTTCAATATGTATCTCTAAAAGATATGGACTTACCAAACGGTCCTCCCACCTCGGCCTCCCAAGTAGCTGGGACTACCGGCTCATGCCACCACACCCAGCTAATTTTTTTATTTTTAGTAAAGACAGGGTCTTCTGGGCTCAAGCAATCCACTCGTCTCAGCCTCCCAAGGTGCTGGGATTACAGGCGTGAGCCACCGCGCCTGGCCGATGCCAAAATCCTAAATAAAGATATTGGCAAATCAAATACAGTGATGTGTAAATTGTGTAAATAGAATAATATGACTAAGTTAGTTCTACTCCAGTTATGCAATAAATTTGGGATTCACATTCAAAAATCCATCAGTGCATTTCAGAATAAAGAAAATAGATTATTCGGCCGGGCGTGGTGGCTCAAGCCTGTAATCCCAGCACTTTGGGAGGCCGAGACGGGTGGATCACGAGGTCAGCAGATCGAGACCATCCTGGCTAACACGGTGAAACCCCGTCTCTACTAAAAAATACAAAAAACTAGCCGTGCGAGGTGGCGGGCACCTGTAGTCCCAGCTACTCGGGAGGCTGAGGCAGGAGAATGGCGTAAACCCGGGAGGCGGAGCTTGCAGTGAGCTAAGATCTGGCCACTGCACTCCAGCCCAGGCAACAGAGCGAGACTCCGTCTCAAAAAAAAAAAAAAAGAAAAGAAAATAGATTATTCAATAATCTCAACAGATACAAAAGAGCATTTGGCAAAATTCAACACCTATTCATCATAAAAATTCTTAGCAAACTAAGGGGAGAAGGGAACCTCCTTGATCTGATAAAGGAAATCTATGAAAAACCCTGGCAAAATCATATAAAATGATCAACTTTGAAAGCCTTCCCAGGAGTTCCAAAATAGCCTGGGCAACATGGTGAAGACCAAGCAGGTGATTACCCAGTCTGGGCTTTGAACTGCCCCACCTCCAGGGGAGGGACGGGTCTAGAGATTGGGTTCAATCCTGTGGTGAATGACTTAATCAAACATGAGTATGTAATGAGGTCTGGATAAAAACTCTGGACTCCAAAGATCACAGAGCTTCCTGGTTGGTGAATACATTAACATATCTAGAGAGAGTGCCCCGATACCAAGGCAGAGGGCGTGAAGCTCTTCTAGGACCGACCAAGCCTTGTCCTATGTGTATCCTTCAAAATAAAACTGTAATCAGGGCCGGGCATGGTGGCTCAAGCCTGTGATCTCAGCATTTTGGGAGGCCAAGGCAGAGGATCACTTAAGCCCAGGAGTTTGAGGCTGCAGTGAGCTATGATTGCGCCACTGTGCTCTAGCCTGGGCAACAGAACAAGACCCTGTCTCTTGGCTGGGCGCGGTGGCTCACGCCTGTAATCCCAGCACTTTGGGAGGCCAAGGAGGGTGGATCACAAGGTGAGGAGAGCGAGACCATCCTGGCTAACACAGTGAAACTCCATCTCTACTAAAAAACACAAAAAATTAGCCGGGCATGGTGCGGGTGCCTGTAGTCCCAGCTACTCGGGAGGCTGAGGCAGGAGAATGGCGTGAATCCGGGAGGCGGAGCTTGCAGTAAGCCAAGATTGCGCCACTGCACTCCAGCCTGGGTGACAGAGCGAGACTCCATCTCAAAAAAAAAATAAGAGTTTGAGACCAGCCTGGCCAACATGCTGAAACCTCGTCTCTACTAAAATACAAAAATTAGCTGGGTATGGTGGCACGTGCCTGTAGTCCCAGCTACTCAGGAGGCTGAGGCAGGAGAATCACTTGAACCCAGGAGGCAGAGGTTGCAGTGAGCCGAGATCACACCACTGCACTCCAGCCTGGCGACAAAGTGAGACTCCATCTAAAAAAAAAAAAAAATGTCAAGGCTTTGAGTTGTTCTGTAAATTCAGTGCGATTCCATAAAATTCCCAGGTAAAAAGCTAAGATAAGCTAAGACAATCTTGAAGACCAAAGGGCTTAACATTACCAGATGTCAAAACTTATTATAAAATTACTGCAATTATGCCAATATAGTTACTGGAGCAAAGAAAAAGAAACAGATCAATGAAATCGAAGAGTCCAGAGAGACCTGCATGTACACCACAGTCCAGTGAGAAAAGGGATCTTTTCAATACAAAGTCCTGGGTATCATATGGACCTTTTTTTTTTTTTTTTGAGACCGGGTAGGGTGGGGGGCAGTCTCCAGCCTGGAGGGCTGCCCAGGCTGGAGGGCAGTAGCACAATCTTAGCTCACTGCAACTTCTGCCTCCCAGGCTCAAATGACCGTCCCACCTCAGCCTCTGAGTAGCTGGGATCAAAGGTGCATGTCACCACACCCAGCTAATTTTTGTATTTTTGGTAGAGACAGGGTTTCACCACATTGTGCAGGCTAGTCTCAAACTCCTGAGTTCAAATGATTCCATACAGCTTTTAAAGAAAGAATACTGGCCAGGTGCGGTGGCTCACGCCTGTAATCCCACACTTTGGGAGGCCGAGGCAGGCAGATCACAAGGCCGGGAGATCGAGACCATCCTGGCTAACACAGTTAAACCGCATCTCTACTGAAAAAATGTAAAAAATTAGCCGGGCGTGGTGGCGGGCGCCTGTAGTCCCAGCTACTTGGGAGGCTGAGGCAGAATGGCATGAACCCGGGAAGTGAAGCTTGCAGTGAGCCGTGATCACACTACTGCACTCCAGCCTGAGTGACAGAGCTAGACTCCGTCTCAAAAAAAAAAAAAAAAAGAATTATTAACCTCTAACTCACATCAAAAACAAAAATAAGTTCCATAAGGATTACAGATCTAAATGCAAAAAATAAATGATACAGTTTCTAGAAGATGGCACAGGAGTCTGCCCCTGGCATGCACTGACCTTCCCTTCTCTTGCCAGCACCGTGCCTCACCAGATGCAAAACCTCATCTGGGTCTTCCCAACCCCCGAAACTGTGAGCCAAACAAACTTAAACTGTTTATAAATCACCCAGTCTCGGCCGGGCACGGGGCCTCACACCTGTAATCCCAGCACTTTGGGAGGCCAAGGCAGGTGAATCACCTGAGGTCAGGAGTTCAAGACCAGCCTGGCCAACACGGTGAAACCCCATCTCTACCAAAAACATAAAAAATTAGCTGAGTGTGGTGGCACGCACTTGTAATCCCAGCTATTCAGGAGGCTAAGGCAGGAGAATCACTTGAACCCAGGAGGTGGAGGTTGCAATGAGCCAAGATCGTGCCACTGCACTCCAGATTGAGCAACAAAGCGAGACTCTGTCTCAAAAAAAAAAAAGAAAACCACACACAAAGTAGCTGGGTGTGGTGGCGTACACCCGTGGACCCAGCTACTCAGGAGGTTGTAAAGTGGAATATATTGCTTGAGCCTGGGAAGTTGAGGCTATAGTGAGCCATGATGGTATCACCGCACTCCAGCCTACGTGACACAGAGACTGTATCTCAAAAAACAAATAAAAAGGCAAGGCAAACAACCTCTTAGAAAACAGGCAACAGGCCGGGCGCAGTGGCACATGCCTGTAATCCCAGCACTTTGGGAGGCCGAGGCGGGTGGATCACAAGGTCAAGAGATTGAGACCATCCTGGCCAACATGGTGAAATCCCATTTATACTAAATATACAAAACTTAGCTGAGTGTGGCGGCACGCTCCTGTAGTCCCAGCTACTCAGGAGGCTGAGGCAGGAGAATTGCTTGAACCCAGGAGGTGGGGGTTGCAGTGAGCCAAGACTATGCCATTACACTCCAGCCTGGGCAACAAGAGTAAAACTCCGTCTCAAAAAAAGAACACAGGTAACAGACACCAACGAAAAGAAGAGTCAAATGGACAATGAGCATACAAAAATGTGCTCAATATCATATTTCACTAGGGAAATCTAAATTAAAACCACAATGAAGCTGGGCTCAGTGGCTCATGCCTGTAATCCCAGCACTTTGGGAGGCCAAGGCGAGAGGATCACAAGGTCGGGAGTTCGAGGCCAGCCTAGCCAACATGGTTAAACCCCATCTCTACTAAAAATACAAAAAAATTAGCCTGGTGTAGTGGCTCATGCCTGTAATCTCAGCTACTCAGGAGGCTAAGGCAGGAGAATTGCTTGAACCCATGAGGCAGAGCTTGCAGTGAGCCGAGATGCACCACTGCACCCCAGCCTGGGCGACAGAGCCAGACTCCATCTCAAAACCACAATGAGGGGGATGAAAAGTGGTTGATTAGGCCGGGCGCGGTGGCTCAAGCCTGTAATCCCAGCACTTTGGGAGGCCGAGACGGGCGGATCACGAGGTCAGGAGATCGAGACCATCCTGGCTAACATGGTGAAACCCCGTCTCTACTAAAAAAAATACAAAAAACTAGCCGGGCGCGGTGGTGGGCGCCTGTAGTCCCAGCTACTCGGGAGGCTGAGGCAGGAGAATGGCGTAAACCCGGGAGGCGGAGCTTGCAGTGAGCTGAGATCCGGCCACTGCACTCCAGCCCAGGCAACAGAACAAGACTCTGTCTCAAAAAAAAAAAAAAGAAAAGAAAAAGAAAAAAAAGAAAATAGCTATTAGGTATCAATAAAAGTAAATTTTAAAACAACACAATAGCGGCCAGGCGCGGTGGCTCACGCCTGTAATCCCAGCACTTTGGGAGGCCGAGGCAGGTGGATCACGAGGTCAGGAGATCGAGACCATCCTGACCAACACGGTGAAACCCCGTCTCTACTAAAATACAAAAAATTAGCTGGGTGTGGTGGCACGTGGCCTGCGGTCCCAGCTACTCAGGCGGCTGAAGCAGAGGAATCACTTGAATCTGGGAGGTGGAGGTAGTGGTGAGCTGAGATCACTCCACTGCACTCCAGCCTAGGCGACAGCAAAACTCCATCTCAAAAAATAAAATAAAACTACAATGGCACAGTGGCTCCAGCCTGTAATCCCAGCACTTTAGGAGGCCGAGGAGGGAGGATCGCTTGAGGCCAGGAGTTCGAGACCAGCCTGGACAACAAGGGAAGACCACATCTCTACACAAATTTAAAAATTAGCCAGGCGCGGTGGCCCACATCTGTGGTCCCAGCTACTTGGGAGGCTGAGGTGGGAGGACTGCTTGAGCCTGGGAGGTTGGGCCTGCAGTGAGCTGTGATCATGCTACTGCACTCCGGCCTGGATGACAGAAAGAGACCCTGCCTCAAAACAAAAACAAAACACAACGAGACACAACCACGCACACACCTGAATGGCAAACATTAAACACATATACACATACTTGACAAGACCGGAGTTGGTGGGGATGGGAGTGAACACTGATACAAGCACTTTGGAAAACTCTCATCTCTACTGTCCCTGTGCCTTAGCGATCCCATTCCCGGGCATATTCCCAACAGAAATGCCTTCATATGTTCGGCAAGGTACACGCACAAGAGTGTTCTTAGCAGCATCATTTGTAACAGTCCCAAACTGGAAACAATGCAATGTCCATCAACAATATTATTGGTCATATAAGGGAATATTATGACAGCAACAAAACGGAACGAATGACAGCTACACACAACGTGGATGAAGCTCAGACTCTTAACATTCAGCAGAAGCCAGACACAAAAGTGTACATATGATATGATTCACTTACAAAAGTTTAGAAACAGAAAAAAATTGACCCAGGATGACTGAGGGAGCAGGGCAGGGACTGGGAGGGTGCATGGGGTCAGGGGTGGGCTTCCAGGGTGGGGGCAATGTTTTATTACTCAAGCTCAGTGGCAGTTAGGGGTGTTTGTACACAGGCTGTACACTTACGATTTATGCACTTTTCTCTATATTATGCATCAACAAAAAGTTTACCTAAAAAAAAAATCGCAAACCGACAGTACATTTTTTAGCATTGTTTAGCCTGAACTTACTGGAATCTCCCAATCTTCTGGCTTTTTTTTTTTTTTTTTTTTTGATATGGAGTCTTACTCTGTCTCCCAGGCTGGAGTGCAGTGGCACGATCTCTGCTCACTGCAACCTCCACCTCCTGGGTTCAAGCGAATCTCCTGCCTCAGCCTCTCAAGTAGCTGGGAGGACGGGCATACATCACACTCAGCTAATTTTTGTATTTTTGGTAGAGATGCGGTTTTGCCATGTTGGTCAGGCTGGTCTCGAACTCCTGACCTCAGGTGACCTACCCGCCCTGGCCACTCAAAGTGCTGGGATTACAGGCGTGAGCCACCGCACCCAGCCTGCTCTCTTTCTTACCAGCTGCAATCTCACTGCAAGGAGACACTGCATAGTGCTTTACAGCATGGCTTCTAGGGCCACATAGCCTGAGGTTGTTACTCAGCTGTCACGTGACTGGGAAAGACTGTTGGCCTCTCTGAGCCTCAGTTTCCCATCTACAGCACTTGGAGGATTAAATAATTACTCCATAAATGTTAACCACTGCTACAGGCACACGCATTTCCTGTTCTTTTTTTTTTTTTAACTTTTAATTTTAAAAAAATTTTAAACACAGGGTCTCACTCTGCCACCCAGGCTGAAGTGCAGTGATGCAATCATAGCTCGTGTAACCTCAAACTCCTGGCCTCCAAGTGACTACAGATCTTTGTTGCAGAGGCAAGATGGGGCTCCAAGGGAACAGAGACTCAGCTGGTGGCCTCTTCCCTCCCTCCCTGAGACACCTGGGAGGCAGCAGAGGACCAGTGAAGCTGAAATGAAAACGCATGACTGGCAAACAGGGCTGTGCTCCTTCCTTCCCCTGCCCCTCCCACAGGGCAGACCTCACATGATGCTCCCGCAGTCGGAACGCGGATGCGCTGGCGGTCAGGACGGCGGGCTTAACTTTCCCCATTTTGGAAGTGGGGGAAACTAAGTAAATGAGGAGAATTTCCTCTTTCACTTTCATTTTTTTCCATTGAGCTCTGCCTTCTGTTACCCTGACTATATACACTGGGGTCCAGATAAGATGGCATCTGAATTAGCATATAATTATATAGAGGATTCTTTTGAGCTCAGTGTCATTATTTATTTATTTATTTTTAATAAGCTTTCTATATTTAATTTTAATTTTTTTTTTTTTTAGATGGAGTCTCCTATCACCCAGGCCGGAGTGCAGTGGTGTGATCTTGGCTCACTGCAACCTCTACCTCCTGGGTTCAAGGGATTCTCCAGCCCTAGCCTCCTCAGTAGCTGGGACTACAGGTACACGTACACGCCACCATATCCGGCTAATTTTTGTACTTTCAGTAGAGATGGGGTTTCACCATGGTGGCCAGGCTGATTTCAAACTCCTGGTCTGTCCGCCTCGACCTCCCAAAGTGCTGGGATTACAGACATGAGCCACTGTGCCTGGCCATTTCATTTAATTTTAAATTTTTGTGGGTACATAGAAGGTGTATCAGTGTATTTATAATTTCAAAAAAGCACCACCCTGAACAGCAGGGCAGCCTGCCAACAGAGACAGTGTATGAGAACCGCTGTGGCCACAGGTTGGCATCAATGCCAAATGGGGCACCTTTTGGATAATAGCAATAATAATTTTAAAAATAACTAATATTTACTGCATGATTACACAGTGCTGGGCACAGGGCTAAGCACTTTGCACACCTTACTTCACTTAGTCCTCACAGCAAGGTCTGAAGGGGACAGAGTCATCAACGTGGATGACCAGATCACTAGCAGCTGAAGAGAAAGTCACTCTTTTGGGCGTTTCATGAAATCAATTACACTGTACAATCATTTACTAATTTTTGAAACTGACTTTTAACTCTCAGGAAAGGTTCATGAGAGAGAGGCTTCCGTTTAAGGCGAGACTCCTGGTGACATTGCATGTGTGCGTAAATGTGGCCGTTTGAGAGCCTGCATGTGCACATGGGGGGTAGCAGGTGGGTGTGAACGTGTGAGAGTGGCCCTGCCTGTGCCTCTGGGAGGTGGGAGTGTGTGTACGCATGTGTGTGTGAGTGCCTGCCTGTGCCTGTGTGGGGGGTATGAGTGTGTGTGTGTGCATGGATGACAGCGAGCCTGCCTGTGCCTATGTGAAGGGTGTGTGTGTGTGTGTGTGTGTGCCCATGTGTGTGTGAGTCCCTGCCTGTGCCTTTGTGGGGGGTGTAAGTGTGTGTGCGCATGGGTGGGAGTGAGCCTGCCTGTGCCTATGTGGGGGTATGAGTGTGTGTGTGTGCGCGCGCATGTGTGTATGAGTGTCTGCCTGTGCCTATGTGGGGGTATAAGTATGTGTGCGTGCATGTGTGAGTGATTGCCTGTGCCTATGTGGGGGTATTAGTGTGGGTGCGTACATAGGTGGGAGTGGCCCTACCTGGGGTGGGGGAGGGATCCTCCTTGCACTGAGGCTCCAGGCTGCCTCCTGGCCAGAGACCAGGCGTTTCAGAGAGCCTGGGAAACCAGTCCTGCAACAACCCTACCCCTTCACAGTAAATCAGCCCTGCAGCATGGAAGCAACTCTGACCGTAACCTCTGGGGAAAGATCCAGCAACACCAAGTTTAACCCCCAGCAAAACAAACTAGCAGCTGTACATCCAGCCTCTGGGCTCACCTTCCCGCAGAGGCGCACAGCACTGCCCAGCCCTTGTCCTGGTGCAGATTCTCTGAGAGACTCCCAAAGGATGATGGGGATAAAATGGATTTCATTTCTTATCAGCGGGAAATCTGAAGAACCCATCTAAACTGTGTTCCAAAAAGCATGCAGACAAGGATTTCTTTGTTGTTGTTGTTGTTGTTTTTTGAGATGGAGTCTGGTTCTGTTGCCCAGGCTAGAGTGCAGTGGCACAATCTTGGCTCACTGCAACCTCCGCCTCCCGGGTTCAAGCAATTCTCCTGCCTCAGCCTCCCAAGTAGTTGGCAATTACAGGTGTGCACCACCACGACCGGCTAAATTTTTTTGTATTTTTTTAGTAGAGACAGGGTTTCACCATGTTGGCCAGGCTGGTCTCGAACTCCTGACCTCAGGTGATCCACCCGCCTCAGCCTCCCAAAGCACTGGGATTATAGGTGTGAACCACTGCACCCAGCCATGCTGTTTGTTATAAGGTTTTTGTTTTGTTGTTTTGTTTTTAATAGAGACAAGTTCCAGCAATGAGATGTATCTCTTTTATGGCTACGGACAAATAATAAACACTAATAAAAAAAGAAAGAAAGAAAATCCTCTAACAATGGAATAGGCACAGAAGTAAGGAGTCCAGGCTCTAGCCTATGACATAAGCCAGGGGTCCTCTATGGAGCCTCCGACCCTCTCACAACAGGACGTCCTAGTAAAACGAGAGGGGTAAGAGAGGGGCAGGGCAGGTGTAGCAGCAGACACCAGGGCTGGAGGAAATGGCAGCGACTGGCCAGCTGCTTCCCACCCCCTCAGCCGAGGACCAGCCGGGTACTTCTGGAAATTCTAGCACCTTCACACATCTCAGAGTCAGTTCTGCTAAGGAGTTCCAAGAATCCCTAAGACCACAAGAAGGCTTCGAGACAGCCTGTCCATCCCCCACAGGCTGGGGAGAAGGAACCAGGAGACTCTCCAAAAATCAGTCACCAAGGCAGCGATGAAGGCCTGGCCCAGGCTACCCTTCCACACACACTCTCCATGACTGTGCGGCCTTTCAGGAGCCAGCGCCCAGTGTGGGGCAACCATGCTGGCCCCTGCCCTCAAGGAGACTGGAGGCCTGTAGTAGTGACTCCTTCAGAGGGGCCAGGCTTCCTTCCCCTCAAAGATGTCCTTGCTGTTCAGTCAACCAGGTTCATGTGGGAGGGGTGCAGACAGATGGCACCCAGGGATCCGCACCCCCAAGTCCCTCTAGCAAGGGATGGGAAGCAGCCCGGGAGGTCCGAGCCACACCCCCACAGCTGCTGCAGAGGATGGCGAGGCTCACCCCTCAGCCTTCAGGTCTTGTCCAGGCTCTCCCAGGGCAACATGTACCAGAGTGGAAAACGCCATGTCTACCCACCCTAGCAGATTCCGCCGAAATGTCTTTCCAGACTTTTACTTACAAGACAGGCCTCCCCTTCCTAAGGGCCCCGTGCTGATCCTGCAGGGCTGTTCCCTGATGTTGTGCTCCTATGTATTCACCCATTTTCAAGGTTAAACATCTGCTCGGTGCTTCCCGTCCTGACCAGAGGTGAGCAGAAAAACACTGAAGAGGGATTTCCTAGTTAAAAATACGAGATGTTTGAAAAGCAAACACCAGAATAACCTAAGAATCTATCAGGGCCTCAATGCACGGCGGTGCCTTCCATTGCGCAAACCAGAGCTCTGGGAAGAAAACTGTCAAGTGAAGACACGTGAGTCTTCCCTAAGTTCTGGCTCCTCTTTGGGAATCAGCCCATAGGCTGCGCAGGGCCAGCCAGGAAGGAGGTGCAGCTGCCCGCTGGCTGGCACGCACCAGGCCCCTCCACGTGCCCATGTTCCCTTCCCACAGCACTGCACTAAAGGGAAAGTGAGAAGGAGCCTGGGCACAGCTCTGTCAGCTGTCCCCGCTGGGACCTCTGCCTGCACCCAGAGTATAAACCAGCTTGTGTCACTCTCAGATACACCTGCCCCCGGGCAGCTTCTCGAGATCAAAGCACCATGTTGAGGCTATTACCAGGCAGGGCTGACGGACAGCCTGTGCACAGCTGCCTTCGGGCACCACTTGTCCGAGGCTGCTCTCGCTGGGCACCCCACAGCCTAAGGTCCCATCCCACAGTCTGTGCGTGGCCCTCACCCCATCGGACCTCCCAAGGAGGCTCCCGAATACCGTGCCCCCTTGGTTCTCTTCGTCCCCATCAAGGAGTCGCCCCAGCCCAGCTTTTACACACTGACATCCCCTGCACTGCCCTTTCCTCTCTCTCACATTCTATTTTTTTTTTTTTTTTTTTTTTTTTTTGAGACAGTGTCTCACTCTGTCACCCAGGCTGGAGTACAATGGCGCGATCTCGGCTCACTGCAACCTCCGCCTCCTGATTCAAGCTATTCTCCTGCCTCAGCCTCCCTAGCAGTTGGGATAACAGGCGACCATCACCACGCCCGGCTAATTTTTGTATTTTTAGTAGAGACAGGGTTTCGCCATGCTGGTCAGGCTGGTCTCAAACTCCTGACCTCAGGTGATCCACCCGCCTCAGCCACCCAAAGTGCTGGTATTACAGGCGTCAGCCACTGTGCCCAGCAGCTCTCTCTCCCATTCTGCCTGCTCTTGGCTGACTCTTAAACCTTTTAGTGTTGTCCTGGCCTTGCTCCCCAGCCCCACGTGGGCATTTTCCCCCGCAAGCCTGCCTAGATGTTACTGCACACTGGTGTGGGCCACGGCCAGCAGCATGGGCATCATCTGAGAACCTGTCAGAAATGCAGACTCCCAGGCCACACCCAGACCCACTGAGTTCAAGTCTGCATTTTAACAAAATGTCCAGGCAGTCCAGTGTGAGAAGCCCTAATGTAAACAGTGCTGGGCACGGAGAAGGAGCTCAGTAATGGGTCACACCATTATCATTACCACCACTCACCTCCCTCTGCCCTCACCAAACTGTCTCTTCGTCCTCCTCTCCTGATTGCAGTTAAATGACATCATCAACCTGAATCCCAAGCTAGAAACCTCTGACTTTCACAACTACTTCCTGGCCCTGACTCCCAGATCTCCATGAGGACCAATGAGTCTAGTTACTCTCATTTCAGAAGCATCTCGCAGGCCTGCCCTCCCTCAGCCCCACGGCACCCTATCTGTGAACTCTGTGCAGCCAGGCGTTGTTCACGTGTCTCTCTCCTTGGGAGACTGTGAGTGCTGTGAACAGGGCAGTTTTATTCATCTCTGATTCCCCGCAGCCAGCACAGAGTCTGACACAGAGGCTTCAAAATGGTCACTGTCGGTTGAACAAACGAAAGAACAAGCAGGTGCGGATGGGAGCGTGGGGTGGGCAGGATAAGCCACCTAAGGTGTGTTAGATGACGGGAACCAAAAGTGAATGCAAAAATCATGCAGTGTTTCTTCTTCACTTTATAAAGTTGTTCCAGGAATAAAATAAAGTCGGTGGGAAAATCTGACATGGCCTAGATGAAAATATGGGTTTTTTGTTTTGTTTTGTTTTGTTTTTGAGACAGAGTCTTGCTCTGTCGCTCAGGTTGGAGTGCAGTGGTACAGTATCAGCTCACTGCAACCTCTGCCTCCCGGGCTCAAGCGATTCTCCTGCCTCAGTCACCCCAGTAGCTGGGATTACAGGCATGTGCCATCATATCCGGCTAATTTTTGCTTTTTTTTTTTTTTTTTTTAGTAAAGATGGGGTTTTGCCATGTTGGCCAGGCTAGTCTCGAACTCCTGGCCTCAAGTGACCCACCGAAACAGCTCCCAAAGTGCTAGGATTACAGGCATGAGCCACAGCCGGGAGGAGTTTTTAATGAAAATATTTCTAGCTTTTTCTCACCAATTTATACTACACTAACTTGCTGACAGGAGCAGTAACAGGTCCAAGGCCACCTCACAGGTCAGTGACCAGGTGGGCTGGAGTTACACCCAGGTCTGTACAGGGTCTAGGTGGTTATAAGGTGGGTGGGGAAAGATAAGGTGTTTAAATATGAGCTAAGTACCTGGGAGGGAAGGAGCGTCCCAGAGGGTGGGCCACAGCTAGGAGCTGGAAGGTGGGCTAAAGGGCGGGGGCGGAGCTCTGTCCTCTTCCTTCATTACTTTGCTTCAGGGTCTGGGAGAGTGGTGAAGGCAAAACACAAACTGGGGCAGGAGGAGCTGGAGGCACCTTTGTTCTGAGATTCCAAGCTGGACAAACCCATCCACAACACCCAGTACTGCAAACAGTTCTAGGCAAGGTTTAAGCGGAAGGGCCAAGGTTCAAATCACAGGAGACTCTCAGGCCTGAGGGCTTGTCTCACCGACTCTTGATCTTACTCCTGTGGTCCTGCAGCACCTAGCATCACATCTTGCACGCAGCATGGGGTTCCACAGATATCTGGCACTAACTGCTGTGACCCGGGAGACAGAAGCGCTGCAAGGCTGTACCCCCTGCCTTACTCCTAGGGACACTCAGCCCCCACATCTGCACCAATGCCCCTAGCCCATCTCTAAGTGTGCAGGAGCACATTCATGACTCATCTAATGAGGGAAGCTGTGTAAACCCCCAGTGGTCAAAGACCACTTATTGGTGGGGAAACTGAGGTACGTGGCGGGGAACCACGCATCACACTCAAGGCCCCAAACTCTACCTCTCAGTCCCCGACATGTCATCCCAGGTGCTCCTCCTGTCTGTCCTGTGTGGATGGAACTCTGAACCTGGTAAGTGCACGACCCCCATTTTTCTTTGCCCTCATCAGCTCCTCAGAATTCTAACACTATTAAAATGGGAAGGATCCTCTGCCAAACCAGACAGGTATTCATTCACTCACTTACTCACTCAGTGCCGTGGATGGCGGCCTTACTATGTGCCAAGAGCCTTTCTAGGGGCTAGAGATACATTGACGAGCAAAACAAAGAGAGCCGCCCTTTGAAACTTAGATGCCAGTGGAAGGAGACAGACGGTAGACAATACGGTAAATCAGCAAATTACACAGATGCTAGAGAGCGATGCGTGCTATGAGAAGAGGGGAAATCAGCACAGGGCAGGGGAGATTAGGAAGTTGGGGTGGCATGGTGGGTGCAGTTTTAAACAAGGTGGCAGGAAGGCCCCACTGAGAGGTGACCTGGGAAGACAGTGAGCCATACTGACTTCTGGGGAAGAATATTCCAGCCCAAGGAAACAACCAGGGCAAAGGCCCCAGGGTGGGAGCATCCTGGTGTAGAACAGCAAAAAGGGCCAGGCGTGGTGGCTCACACCTGTAATCCCAGCACTTTGGGAGGCCGAGGCGGGCAGATCACTTGAGGTCAGGAGTTCAAGACTAGCCTAGCTAACATGGTGAAACCCCATCTCTACTAAAAATACAAAACTCAGCCAGATGCGGTGGCACGCACCTCTAATCCCTGCTACTCAGAGGCTGAGGCACAAGAATAGCTTGAACCTGGGAGGCAGAGGTTGCAGTGAGCCGAGAGCATGCCAGAGTGAAACTCTGTCTCAAAACAAAACAAAACAAAACAAAACAAAACAAAACAAAAAAAGGCCAGGCGCAGTGGCTCATGCCTGTAATCCTAACACTGTGGGAGGCTGAGGTGGGTGGATCACCTGAGGTCAGGAGTTTATGACCAGCCTGGCCAACATGGTGAAACCCCATCTCTACTAAAAATACAAAAATTAGCCAGGCGTAGGGGTGGGAGCCTGTAATCCCAGCTACTTGGGAGGCTGAGGCAGGAGAATCGGAGGAGGAGGTTGTAGTGAGCCAAGATGGTGTCACTGCACTCCAGCGTGGGCAACAAGAGCGAAACTCCGTCTTAAAAAAAAAAGAAAGGAAAAAAGAACAGCAAAAAGGTCAGTGGGGTTTGCCAGACAGTCATCCATTGTTCATTCATTTATCCAACACTTACTAGAGACCCGTCTCTTTACCAAGCGCTGAGTAGTGAAAACACTTCAGAAGGCATGGCCTTTACCCTGGAGAGGGGAAAGAAGGAATACAGAGGCCCTAAAACAGGATTACTTGTGGGGCAGAAGGATTCTGGTAAAGCTAGGCTCAGGGCCCTCGCCCAACCTGGGGTGGAGGAGGGTCCAGGACAGACCCTCAGAGAGAGATGCTGGGCCAGACAGTCACCCCAGCTCTGACTCTGGCGCTGTTAACAATGTCAGCTGAAAGGCCAGGGGCAGTGGCTCACGCCTGTAATCCCAGCACTTTGGGAGGCTGAGGCAGGTGGATCACCTGAGGTCAGGAGTTCCAGACCAGACTGACCAACATGGAGAAACCCCATCTCCACTAAAAATATAAAATTAGCCGGGGGTGGTGGCGCATGCCTGTAATCCCGGCTACTCAGGAGGCTGAGGCAGAAGAATCGCTTGAACCCGGGAGGTGGAGGTTGCAGTGAGCCAAGATCGCGCCATTACACTCCAGCCTGGGCAACAAGAATGAAACTCCGTCTCAAAAAACAACAACAAACAAACAAATAAAACAATGCCAGCTGTTCTAACCTTGCTCACTTGTTTCTCTTAGGTTAAAAAAAAAAAAAAAAAAGCATTTCCAACACCAGACTCCTAAAGACACTCTTTTTTTTTTTGAGACAGTCTTGCTCTGTCGCCCAGGCTGGAAGTGCAGTGATGCAATCTGGGCTCACTGCAACCTCCGCCTCCCGGGTTCAAGCAATTCTCCTGTCTCAACCTCCTGAGTAGCTGGGACTACAGGCACGTGCCACCACGGCCGGCTAATTTTTTGTATTTTTAGTAGAGACGAGGTTTCACCATGTTACCCAGGATGGTCTCAATCTCCTGACCTTGTGATCTGTCCACCTCGCCCTCCCAAAGTGCTGGGATTACAGGTACGAGCCACCGCGCCCTGAAGAGAAACTCTTAAATTGCAGATGGACACAAGGTGTGTGCTGTGTCCTGGGCAATCTCAGACTAAGAAGGTGGACACCAGATTGGAAGGTCTGGAAGAGGCCACACTGCAGGGAACCCAGTGAGCAAAGAGTTAAAACTGGTTTTCCAAGACCTCTGAGAATGGGGAAGTAAGCGATGGCATAAAGTCACAGGGCCTGTTCCTTTGGGGATGGGGGGTGGAGAGCGGGGACTATCACCATCTCCTGGGCAGCCTGTGTGCAGTTCCCTGGGATTACCAGCACTGCTCCAGGGCTTGGCCTCAGGCGACTGGCCTCTGTTAAAGAGACTTTCCTGGAGTAAACTGAACCTGGGGACTTTGGCTCAGCGGAGCTCTACTCTGGCCTAATAGATGCTAGCTCTGTTTTCCCAACTTGATGAAAGGGCACTTGACAAGACAGAGCCCAAAGACAGCCCTCTCAAGACCCAGGAGGCTCCCACCCAAGAGAGCTCAGTCCTGCTGATCAAGACTGGGAGACTGGTCAGACCAATCCATACTGGTTGGATCCAGATTCCCAACTGAATGGAGAGAAGGTGCTATTGGGTGTGTCACAAGCCACAGTCCCAAACACCACAGAGGCAGTGAGGAGGAAGTTGCCCTGGAGGGTCCTAATCAGTCTCCCCGCCAAGCAATAAGAGAAGTCCTCAGGCCCCAAGGCTTGGGGTGGGGTGGGGCACAGATCCTCACTGCTTTCCTGTCCCAGGCTCGGGTACCTGGGAAAACCTGATTCCTGGCTCTGCACTCCCAAAGCCGCCCCCACCCCCGCCCCACCGCAGCCTCTGCCTTCACCACCAGGGGTCTGTCTCTCCAGTCTCTGCAGGGAGGCCACCTTCCCCAGGGCTCTCCCCGACTCTAGCTTACTTTACTCAAGTTGTCCTCAGCTCCGATGCTGAGATTCGGTCTGTTGAACTTCAGAGGGTACCAACCCACCACCCTGGCCCTGACCCCAGCATCTTTTCAGACCAAACCTGGCAAAGCCAGCTCCTGCCTATCCCACTCCAAAGCTGTCCTCCACTCTCTGTTACAGAAACACCTGCCAGCTCACTCCCTGCTAGGATTCCCAAGTCTCTCGGAGCCCTAGGTCAGCCGGAGTGGCCTCAGCCAGCAGGAGCTCTCCTACGAGAATGAAGGCTGGGAGGGTGTTTAGAAAGCAAAGTCTTCAAGTTTGGGATGAGCCCCTCACCCCATTCCTTTAAAAGAGCTTCCCTTTCTGCCTCCTCACTTCCTTCAGCCTAGGAGGGTTCCACTCCATAATTGGCTTGTTTACTGCCACTTTGAGGGTTTCTGAATGGCAGAGGTGGGAGGAAAATTTTGCTGGAAGAAAAGGAGTGTGTGCCTTGAGTTTTGAGGCTGATGAGTAAACCCTCCAAATGTCTCTCTAACTCCCTGCGAAATGGCCAAGAACCCAGGTGAGAAAAAAACACAAGGCAGTGCAAGGCAGCTGAAGATTTCCAGCAGACCACTGGAGGGAAGCTAATGTTGGCGCCAGGGAAAGGCAGGACAATTACCAAAACTTAATCTGCTTGTGTCTGCTGAACAGTCGAAAGCGCCACTTGGCATTGTTCTGAGCAGCAAGCCAATGAGAGACCTCCCAATTCTGCTTCTGTGGGTTAGCACCTCCAGTGACATCACTCCCCTGCTCAAAAACCTGTAGCTCCATGCTGGGAGCAAACTTAGCATCCACCACGAGGCCCCAGACTACTCCAGCCATTGACAACTGAGCATCAGAGCCACTATGCCCACGAAACAGGACCACCTGCCGGGCCACAAGCACACCTTTGCTTCTCCACTCGGGTTCTCTGCTTGCAGGGTTCCCTCTGCCTCAAGCATTAAGCCTCTCCACCTTTTAAGGTTCTCCTCAAATGCTCCTTCCCCTGTCAATTCCCCAATTTCCAGCCCCTTCTCGACTCCACCCCACACTCTAAATCCCCAGCACCCTGGCCTCTTTTCAGGCATCTTACTCTGTCTTGCTTCAACAGCTCCCTGAGGCCTTGCTCCAGCCGTCCAACGGAGCGAGTGTGTCTTATTCAGCTTTGATTCATCAGGAGCACACAGCATACTACCTAGCAGACGGCAGACACTTGAGAATGGGTCTACTGCTCCAAAATCGTTCACCTCAGAGGCATAGGAAGTGATGGGCAAAGGGACACAGAGTCACACAAACAGAACACTAAAGCCAGCAGACACAAAACACGCCAGGGGACAAGAGGCGTCTCGAGGAAATTGAACCAGGGGAACTACATCCGGCCTTACCCTTCTTGAACTCCTCCAGCATGGCATCCAACTTGGTGTCATGGAAGACAAAGTGCACTGGGTGGTTGTAGAAGCGAGTGATTGTCTTGAGCGGGGTGCAGTCATCGGGGTCCACAAAGGCCAAGTCTTTGACATAGAGAATATCTACAATATTGGACTGCTCATCTTCGAACACCGGGATGCGGGTATAGCCGCTTTCCATAATCTCTGACATGGTGTTGAAGTCCAGGATAGCATCACTGCGGATCATGAAGCAGTCCTGGAGCTGGGTCATGATATCCTCTACGGTTTTGGTGCGTAGTTCCAGGGCACCCTGGATCATATTGAGCTCCTCTTTCACGAGGTCATTATACGGCTCCGTCACCTTCAACATCTCCATCAGCTTCTCCCGGTTGTAAACAGTGCGAATCTCCTGGCCCAGAAAAAAGTCCAGGAGCTTGCTGATGGGAAAACTGAGGGGGAAGGTGAGCAGCATAAAGAATTTGGTGAGAATGATGGTGTTGGCACCCACAGCCAGCCCGTGTCGGGAGCACAGGGCCTGAGGTAGGATCTCCCCAAAGATGACAATGCCAATGGTGGAGGAGGCCACCGCCATGAGGCCGGACCCGATGAGGTTGTCTAGAAGGATGGTGAGGGAGGTGTTGACCAGCACATTCCCCAGGAGCAACGAACAGAGAAGGTAGTTGCCCTTGCGCCGGATGGGCTCAATCTTGCGGGCATAGCGCCTCTCCTTCTCGGTGCCACAGTTCTGCACGATGCGCAACTCCATAGGGTCCAGGGCCATAAGCCCGAGGTTGAGGCCAGAAAATATGCCCGACAGCACCAGCAGCACTGTAATGAGGAGGATGTGCAGCCAGAGAGGCAGGAACCTCCCAGGCTCCTCCACCATGAAGAGCAGTGAGTCCTTGTCGGTCCACTTCAGCCAGGGCCCGTCGGGCTGGGCCCGGGTGCACAGTGCATACAGCTTCATGTTCTCGCTCCTCCGGAGGAACTTGGTGAGCACCACCAGCACGCCGGACGTGTTCCCGCGGCTCACGTTCACCAGCTGCTGGACAACCAGGTCCTTGGTGAGCTCGAGACAGCTGGTGGACGTGTGGAGGGTCTCGGCATCGTCCACCTCGGTGAAGGAGATCAGGTTCCCGGAGATGTTGCCCAGGCTGTAGCCGTACAGCCTCAGGTTCACGGTGCTGCCCTCGGACACGAAGATGATGCCATCCGGGTTCGTCCCACACGACTTGTTGCAGCTCGCCAGCCTCATGCCCACGATCGCTCCCTGTTGGGGGCTGCCCTGGCCCCGGGCCCCCCGCGCCCACAGCAGCACCAGCAGCACCGGCGCCGCCAGGAGGAGGCGCCCGCGGGCCGGCCCTTACGCCCGGGCGCCTCCCCCGCCCACCGGCGCCAGTTGCTCTGGCCTCTGCCGCCGCGCGCTCCCCGCGCCCGCGCCGGCACGCCGGCCGCGCAGCCCCGCTCTGCACCACCGCTCCGGCCGCTCTGCTGCCGCCGAGCCAACTGCCCGGGCCGCGAGCCTGACGTCAGGTCAGCGCCCCGCCCGCCACGCCCCGCCGGCCCACGCCCCTCATTTGCATTGGAGGCCCCGCCCCCGGGGCGCGCTGCTCCAGCCCCTGCCCTTAAGGGGGTCCGGACGCTTAAGGTGGAGCAGCGCCGGAGCGCGAGAGCCGCCGGCGGGGACAGGCCTAGTGCTCCCCCTCCGCGCCCTTGCCCGCCTTTCTCTGCCCGTGGGGCCAGCTCTCCTTCTCCGGGACGTGGTCTCCTGGCCACGGCGTTCCTGTTCCTCGGCCTTGCCCGGCCGCACGTGCGAGACTCCTTTCCCGTCCTGGCAGCCTGCAGCTGGGGGTGGCCCGCTCTGCAGGCAGAGCGAGAAAAGTGCTTTTCCTGATGTAGAAAAAGAAAAAGGGAACCTGAGGGCTTAGGCTGGCATTGCAGCCTGCCCCTTGGGGACTTTTCTGGCCTCGTCACTGCTGAGATTTTTGCTGACCTTGTCCCAAGGCCAGAAGTAGTTTCCCCCAGCCCCAGCCGTAGCCCCAGCCCCACGATGCTTCCATCAACCAGTGGCTGCCAGATGTGGAAGGCAAATCTGGGGAACTAAGGTTATAGAAGGGCCAGGCTCTGGCCTAGACTTGTCTCCTGTCGCTTCCATTTAGGTTTGGATATTTATTGAACATCTACTTTGTACCGGCACTTGTTCTAGGCTCTGATAATAGAGCAATAAACAAACCAAAGTAGCTGCCCATTGGGTTTACAGTCTAGAACAGAAAACAGGAGATAAACAAGTAAACACGTATATTCATTAAATTCCCCCAGCAACCTTCAGAGTTAGTAGAATTATTTCCATTTAGAGATGCAAAAATTGAGCCGAGACACAAATCCTGGTCCCTCCAGATTGTCATCTCCCAGCCCATTTCTCCATCTGTAAATGGGGTTAAGAATGATAGAGCATTACTTCGCTAAGCTTGCGTGAACCGTGGACCTAGACATTGAACACGACAGGACAGCTCTTTAGAATATTCTTTGGCTAGGTAGTAGTTGTGGCTACCTGCCTTCCAGGACCAAACTCCTAACCCCAAACTGTGGTGATTGATCAGCTGGGCAGCTGCTTGTGGACATGAGCAGGCAGGCGCGGCAGTGGGCGTATCCCTGAAATGACCACTTCCTGAATGGCGCTACCCCTGTGTCAGTAGGGTGTGTGAGGAAGACCGCAGCTGCCCGCCCTGTGAGGGGGAAGGAGACAGACAGATGAACATCCTTACAATAATTGCAGAGGTGCACAGAGAAGATCAGGTACTGGGTTGACCACCAGGTCTCAGAGCAAATCTTTTCCCAGTACTGAAGACACAGAACCCACTTTACTCTCTTCCCACACCGACACTTGTGTTTATTTTCATTTTGGTATAATGTTTGCTAATAAAAGCAACAATCACTACTAAACGGAAGGAGCCTAAACAAAAAGGAACAATCATGCAATGTTTTGGGAGGAGGTGTGGTAGCAGAGTGGCCCGGACTCCAGAAAGCCATGTTAGCAGGGGGTAGAGGATTCTGTAACTAGGCCCGCCTGTCGAAGTCTGTTGCAAGTAGGGGTCCCACTCATAGCGGATACTTTGTAGCGAGTGCCCAGCAAGCCAGTTTTTTGGAGGAATAGGAGCTGTGGAATGGGCACTGGCTGAGATAGAACAAAAGCAGAACCTTGACTGCCTGCCTGTTCCTTCCCTGTCTCCACCAATCAGGAAGAGCCACCTGAATTGCCTCAAAGCAAGCCGAGCTCTCCTCATCTCCTAGTGAACTGTAACACCAGCGCCCTGCTCCACCCCTACCCCCACCTCCCATACTTAAAACATTCCCATTCTATTATCAATCAATTGGCTATTTTTTCCTTTTTTCTTAAGATTTTATTTTTTTTCTATTATGTCTTTTTTCTGCTTAAGTACGAATTGGCTCTTTTTATTTTACCCTTCTCAGGCTGTCTACACTCAGAAGCTCTGTTCATATGCACTGAGTCTAATGACAGAAGCCAATAAAGAAAAGGAAAAATACGTTTTTTAGATACTTAGGTTAAATGTGGGAATACCAGCTTGGGCAATATAGCGAAAACTTGTTTTGACTAAAAGTTTAAAAAAACAAAAATTAGCTTGGCATGGTGGTGCACACCTGTAGTCCCAGGACTTTGGGAGGCCGAGGTGGACAGATCACCTGAGGTCAGGAGTTCAAGACCAGCCTGGCCAACATGACAAAACCCCTTCTCTACTAAAATTACAAAATTAGCCAGATGAGGTGATGCATGCCTGTAGTCCCAGCTACCCGGGAGGCTGAGGCAGGAGAATCACTTGAACCCGGGAGGTGGAGGTTGCAGGGAGCCAAGATCATGCCACTCACTCCAGCCTGGGCGACAGAGTGAGACTTTATCTCAAAAAATAAATAAATAAATAAATAAATACAATAAAAGTAAAAAGAGAAACAGAGTATCACTTATTGGAGGAGGCACACGGGGCCCCGGCCAAAGTCCAGGTTCAGTTGCTGCCAGTTTGCAACCCTGGTTAGGGAATCTGCCCTTTCTGTATCTCCCACGTCGAAATACCTCTCCCACTGTGGGGACAGCATGGAGATAGCGGTCTATCAACATGCTGAGTCAGGAAGCTTGGATGCACGCATGGCTCTCTGTTAACCAGGCGGTGAGAATGGCAGAAAGCAAACAGGCAAGCTAGGAGCCTCTCTCCTTTGGGGGCAGATAAAGGCATGATCAGACCTGTTCTCTCTGCCTCCGGATGGCAAGTCCTTACTTACCTAGTTGCTTCTATTTGCAAGTAAGAAATTGCCCAGAGGGGTCCTGATCCTAGACCCCTGAGCATGTAACAGCACTCTAGTCATGAGATCCTTGGAGCTCGCTGCTTCTTTCCAGGTGAAGGCCCTATGGCCACATGGCTACGCCTCCGGTAATTGAGCCCGCTCCCTCTTGGTTCTGTGCAGGGAAACAGTCTTAAAGGCTTAGTGCCCCTTCGCTTGTACCTGGCGTCGCACTGATGCTGGAGATCCGATGATGAACAAGGATCCTGAATTAGTAACCCGGGATCTAATCCTCCCAGGCTGGCTTCTAAGCCCTCTTCACCCTCTGGGTCTCCAATACAGGGAGCTGCTGGCAGAGGAGCTGCTGGCAGAGAAGCTTCCCTTCTGCTAGTGGGGCTCAGAGCCTGAGGCCTGCCCTGGCCCCACAATGGGCAGAATCCCTCCAGGTGCACCGTGGGCCCCCGGGTTGGAGAACCTGGTTGGGGACCATGAGACATCCTTTCAGGGTGAGCTATGCATCGTCGTCAGTACATGTAGTGGCCTGTTCACCGGCTGCCCATGAGTCTACTATGATAGCCCTGAACATCTGCAGGATTCATCCATGCCGTTAAATTGTCTCAGGAAGGAAGGAGCAGTCAACCCTCTACAGAAGGACAGAGTGAGTGTGAAGTTAGCTAGGCTGGTGCCTTGGCTCAAATCCCAACTCAGGTCATCCTAACAAGTGGGGGCATGAAGACCTGGATAGGGGGATGTCGTGATTTCTACCTGAGACAAATGTTTAACTGAGCCAGAGGAGGGAGTGAGAGCATCACATCAGTGGGTCCAGGCCAAGGAAGTCGAATGCCAGAGCAGCAAAGGTGAAGGGGTTTGTATTAACTATGTAAGTGGGCTTCAAGATTCCTCTAGCCAAAGGACAAATTGTTTTTCTTGGGAGCAGGACCATGGAAGGCAGGATGCCCCACCATGGAGGTTCAGAGCACAGTTTTGAAGGGCTCCGGGGGCTGGCTTGGCCGCTGGTTGACTGTGTGACCTGGGACTCTGGGACATTCTCGAGTGTTGACTGAAATGATGAGCCATAAGTACTTCACAAGTATCTGGCCCATGGTAAGAGCTCAGTAAACATGCCCTGTCACCATGATAATGATGAAAATGATGTGGTCAGGATCCTTTTTTTTCTTTTTCTTTTCTTTTTTTTAAGACAGGGTCTTGTTCTGTCATCCAGGCTGGAATACAGTGGCACGATCATGGCTCACTGTAGCCTCAACCTCCCTAGGCCAAGTAATCCTCCCACCTCAGCTTCCTGAGTAGCTGGGACTACAGTCACAGCGCGCACCACCATGCCCAGCTAATTTCTTTTTGTTTTTTGTAGAGATGGGCCCAGTCTGGTCTCAAACTCCTGGCCTCAAGTGATCCTCCTAGTTCGGCCTCCCAAAGTGTTGGGATGACAGGTGTGAGCCACTGTGCCCAGCCCCACGGCTAGGATTTTCAGAAGACGCTTGTAAATTTCCTTAGCTGCAGTGTGTCTCTCCATCCACCTGCAGCCACAGCCTTCTCGTTCATTTTCGTCCCTTTCCTCCAGGTGAGGATGATGAGGGAAGAAGGGAGGCTGAGTGGGAGGCCACCTGGGACTAAGCAAGACCCTGTTGGACCCTTGGGCCTCCGTCGGGAGGACAGAAAGGAGGCGGGAGTGGAGGAGAAGCCAGTTGGAAGACAGCCAAAGAAAAGTTTTCACAGCACAGAGGGGCTCAAGCTGAAAAGGCTGGGCAAGCCAGGAAGAGAGGGAAGCCTCTCCTTCGGTGTCAGACACCTGGCGAGCCCTTAGGCAAGGCCTGCCTGGGAATCCCCTGCTAGTACCAGGGCCCGGGGTGGGGAGTCCCTCAGCCTGCCCTCTCTCATGCCACCCTCCTCCCGCCCTCTGTCCCCAAGACTGGCTACCCCAGCAAGCTTTTCCTTCCACCTCCAAAAACACAAAGACCCTTATTTTAAGACATTAACTATAAATTACTAGACAAAAACAAGAAAGAACAAGATAACAGACACTGAGTATTTATAAAGGCCTAATAACAAAGTGCTTGGAATCATCCCTAGTTTCTGATCCTTTTCCTGAGCTGGCAAATGGAAAAAAGTCTACAGCAAAAATATCAAGGGCTCTGTCCCTTGCTAACCAGAGAATTGGGGCAAAGTGCTTCACCTCTTAGGGCCTTGGTTTCTCCAGTTTTAAGATGGGGTTTACCCGGGAGGCAGAGGGTGCAGTGAGCCAAGGTCACAGCACTGAACTCCAGCCTGGGCGACAGAGTGAGACTCTGTCTCAAAAGAAAAAAAAAAAAAAGGCCAGGTGCTGTGGCTCACACCCGCAATCCCAGCACTTTGGGAGGCCAAGGTGGGCGGATCACCTTAGGTCAGAAGTTCAAGACCAGCCTGGTCAACATGGTGAAACCCCGTCTCTACTAAAATACAAAATTAGCCAGGCATGGTGGTGCGCGCCTGTAATCCCAGCTACTTGGGAGGCTGAGGCAGGAGAATTGCTTGAATCCAAGAGGCGGAGGTTGCAGTGAGCCTACATTGTGCCATTGTACTCCTGCCTGGTTGACAAGATCAAGACTAAAATAAATAAAGACATCCACAAAATAACTAAAAATAAATAATTTAAAAAATAAGATGGAGATCAAGAAATCCTTCTCGCTGCATCAAAAGGACAAAATGAGCCAGAGTTTGAAAGCACTGCCCCATAAATGTTAGGTCCTTTTCCTTCCCCAGTCCAAGATTTTCAATTACATTTCAATCATTTGGTCATTTGTGTGATTTTCTATTTTTACTGGGCTTCTAAAATGCAAACGTTATACATGTTCACTGCAACAAACTCAAATAACACAGTGTATAAAGTAGAAAACGTTGGTCCTCCTTCCCCTTCATCCTAGTGCCCAGGGATTGTTTTTCTGTTAAGTATTTTGTCACCGTCTGCCTTCTTCATTACCTTCTCTACCGTACTCTGGGCTAGAGGCCATTTCTCATTGGGTTTAGAATCCTTCAGGGACAAAAACTGTGTCATAGTCATCGCTGTATCACGAGTGCCCAGCATTCCATATGCATTTATGGAATGAATTGGACGTCCCTTAAAAAAGAGGTATGAGGCCGGGCGCGGTGGCTCAAGCCTGTAATCCCAGCACTTTGGGAGGCCGAGGCGGGCGGATCACAAGGTCAGGAGATCGAGACCATCCTGGCTAACCCGGTGAAACCCCGTCTCTACTAAAAAAATACAAAAAACTAGCTGGGCGAGGTGGTGGGTGCCTGTAGTCCCAGCTACTTGGGAGGCTGAGGCAGGAGAATGGCGTGAACACGGGAGGCGGAGCTTGCAGTGAGCTGAGATCCGGCCATTGCACTCCAGCCCAGGCGACAGAGCAAGACTCCATCTCAAAAAAAAAAAAAAAAAAAAAAGAGGTATGAGCTGTGTGCAGTGGTGTGCACCTATAATCCCAGCTACTCAGGAGGCTGAGGCAGAAGGATCAATTGAGCCCAGGAGTTTCAGGCTGCAGCATGCTACAATTAGTCCGTGCCTGATTAGCCACTGTACTGTATTGTAAGCCTGGGGCAACAGAGCAAGACCCCGCATCTCCCAAAAAAAAAAAAAAAAAAAAAAGCTGGGAGTAGGAATAATACTCTTGGACCCAGGGTAGGAAATGTAGTGGGAAGCACTTGGGCCAGTGGGCCTTATATGTAAATTACAATTTGTTTCCAAGAGACTATATGTATTGATATAAATTCTGTTCTATTTTCTTTTTTTAAAATTCTGTGTCTTTTATTTATTTACTTTATTTTATTTTATTTTATTTTATTTTATTTTATTTTATTTTTAGTAGAGACGGGGTTTCACCGTGTTAGCCAGGATGGTCTTGATCTCCTGACCTCGTGATCCACCCGCCTCGGCCTCCCAAAGTGCTGGGATTACAGGCTTGAGCCACTGCGCCCGGCCAAAAATCTGTGTCTTGATCCAACTAAATTGATTTCTTGACTGATCCACATTTGAAGAATGCTGGTTTCATATATTGCTCATGGGCATCCCCGTGGAACTTCCCCGGGAGGAGGGCTGCAGGGACTTGTGGGCGTTAGAAGGGTCCAGTCTATGTAAGTGGCACCTACACCCACAGAACTTGGCACAACTCACATGTGGCAATAAATCACCTCGGGCATACTAATGAGGCAAGTTCCTGATTCCTCAGTGTTATTGTGCCCCAGCTCACCCAGAAATCCATAGAACCTTTGAGATCTTCATTCCCAAGTATCCAGATTTTCTCAGGTTTGTCCCAAACAATTGCCAAGGTGCCAATTACCTGTAGACATTTAGCAACCAGCTCAATTTGCTGGGCCTCAGGGCCTTTCTTTAACATAAGAGGACTGGATCAGATAAACAGGTTCAATGCTAATTTAAATTCCTGGATGTGTAATTCTTCCTGGGCAACACAGGAAATAATTGCAAAATCAGCATCATCAGATGCAGCGGGCACCTGTTGTTTGGATCTGTCCGGCTTCCTGTCCTCTTTCTTCCAGGCACGGTACCTCCCCTTTCTCTGGAGACCTGTCCCTCCTCCATTTCCAAGGGTTCCAGTAGGAATGGGCAGCTACCCAGACATGGACCATCAAAGCATCCCTGGCTGCTGTTCATCTACAGTGGGGAGGCGACTGAGGAGGGTCGATCAGGGGTCTGACTGGGGCTTTTATATAAGGAGGAGGTCCCTAAATGGAGGTTATGGAAGCGTCAAGCTGTCAGCTGCAGTGTCCCCTCTGCCTGCTGAATGCACTGCTTCTGTCCCCCTTCACCTCAGCCCTACAAGGAGACTGGGAGGGGTACTATTCTTAGTCTCATTTTCTAAACAGAGATTTGGAAAGGTTAAGAATCCTTCTCAGGGTTGGGGGCAGCGGTTCACACCTGTAATCCCAGCACTTTGGGAGGCTGAGAAGAATCACTTGAGGCCAGGAGTGTGAGACCAGCCTGGGTGACACAGTGAGACCACTACCACCAACCCCCCCACCCCCGCCCCCATCTCTACAAAAGTTAAAAAATAGGCCAGGCATGGTGGCTCACGCCTGCATCCCAGCACTTGGGGAGGCAGAGGTGGGTGGATCACCTGAGGTCAGGAGTTCGAGACCAGCCTGGCCAATATGGTGAAACCCCATCTCTACCAAAAAATACAAAATCTTAGCTGGGCGTGGTCGTGGGCACCTGTAATCACAGCTACTTGGGAGGCTGAGGAATGAGAATCACTGGAACCCGGGAGGCAGAGGTTGCTGTGACTCGAGACTGCGCCACTGCACTCCAGCCTGGGCAACAGAGCACGAGTCTGTCTCAAAAAAATAAAACAAAATAAAATAAAATAGGCTGGGCGTGGTGAAACCCCATTTCTACTAAAAGTACAAAAATTAGCTAGGCATGGTGGCACGCACCTGTAATCCCAGCTACTAGGGAGGCAGAGGCAGGAGAATCAGTTGAACCTGGGAGGCGGAGGTTGCAGTGAGCTGCCATTGCGCCATTGCACTCTGGCCTAGGTGACACAGCGAGACTCCATCTCAAAAAAAAAAAAAAAAAAAAAAAAAAAAAGTTAGCTGGGTGTGGTGGCGAATGCCTATAATCCCAGCGACTCAAGAAGGTGAGGCAGGAGAATTGCTTGAACCGGGGAGGCAGAGGTTACAGTGAGCCGAGATTGGGTCACTGCACTCCAGCCTGGGTGACAGAGCAAGACTCCATCTCAGGAAAAAAATATATATATATAACCTTTTTATTAGCAATCTCAACTCAGTGGGGACTTAACATGACATGGTTTTATTTCTTTTCCATTCAAGGCTTTTAACCAATTTCAGTCACATTTCCCTGTCTGTATCCTTCTTGAGATCTTGGATAGATTCCATAGCTTTAGTATGACTTTTAACATTAAAAGCCCAATCAGGGCCTGTAATCCCAACACTTTAGAAGGCTGAGGAGGGAGGATTGCTTAAGCCCAGGAATTCAAGACCAGCCTCGTCAACATGGCAAGATTCCATCTCTGTGAAAAACTTAAAAATTAGCCAGGCATGGTGGTGCACACCTGTGGTCCTTGCTACTTGGGAGGTTGAGGCTGGAGGATTTGAGCCCAGGAGGTCGAGCCTGCAGTGAGTCATGATTGCTCCACTGCATTCCAACCTCAGAGCAAGGTCCTGCCTCAAAAACAAAACAAAACAAAACAAGGCGGGCGTGGTGGCTCACGTCTGTAATCCTAGCACTTTGGGAGGCTGAGACGAGCAGATCACTTGAGGTCATAAGTTGAAGACCAGCGTGGCAAACATGGCAAAACCCCGTCTCTACTAAAATACAAAAATTAGCCAGGCACGGTGGCGTGCGCCTGTAGTCCTAGCTACTTGGGAGGCTGAGGCGGGAGAAATGCTTGAACCCAGGAGGAGGAGGTTGCAGTGAGCTGAGATTGTGCCACTGCACTGCTGTCTGAGTGATAGAGCGAGACTCCATCTCAAAAAAAGAAAAGAAAAAAAAAAGAAAACAAACAAAAAAAACCCAAACCCCCTGCCATCTCATTTCTGATATATATCATCTGTGTCCCCTCCCTACCGTCCTTCTCCAGGCTTGGGGATCAGTTTCTGCTGATTCCCTTCCTGTGGGGAAGGGCTCTGGTCAGCCTTTCACCCCTCCCTTTGCTGAAGGAGCTGGAGGGGGATATATGTGTGTGTGTTCACTTGTGTCTGGTGTTGAGTGTAGGCGGTCATGGGATGGTTCTGGTACACGTTCCCTTCCTACTCAGGCCTAACTTTTCCAGTGTTGAGGAAAGAGAGAAGAAGGGTAATTTCTCTTTACTTAATTTTCCACAGTTTAATCGCCACTCGTTTTGTGGTTGTTACTGGTTGACTGAGTGTGATTTGGTGTCCAGATATTGGTTCTCACAGTGGGAGGCTCAGGCCCTGTCAGGCCTCCTTGCTCCTTGCTTCTCACTGTTGGGGTCCCATTTGCCTGGCAGGTGCCCCTCTTGGGGGAGCCTACCCAAGGGTTGTAGTAGAGACCACTCCAGGGCCAACCCCTCTTTTTTTTCGTTTTCGAGACAGGGCTTGCTTTGTTGCCCAGGCTAGAATGCAGTGGTGCAATCTTGGTTCACTGCAGCCTCAACCTCCTGGGCTCAAGTGATCCTCCTACCTCAGCCTCCCGAGTAGCTGGGACTATAGGCGTGTGCCAGCGCACCCTGCCACCAACCCCTCTTTCTGCCCAACTCTGTCTCCAGTTCTCTCCTCCCTCTGATCTATGAGTGACGGAGTCATGAGAGCAAGTTCACTGCCTGAGCAGAGGTCTGACTGTGGCATGAGGCGCCAGTCACCCTTCTTTGCAGGAGCCTCCAAATTGTTTTGGAATACCCCCTTCATTTGACTTGGAGAGGAATGTGAGTTACCATTTTTTTTTTTTTTAAATTGAGATGGAGTTTCGCTCTTGTTACCCAGGCTGGAGTGCAATGGCGCAATCTTGGCTCGCCGCAACCTCCGCCTTCCAGGTTCAAGCAAGTATCCTGCCTCAGCCTCCCGAGTAGCTGGGATCACAGGCGCCCACCACCATGCCTGGCTAATTTTTGTATTTTTAGTAGAGACAGGGTTTCTCCATGTTGGCCAGGCTGGTCTTGAACTCCTGACTTCAGGTGATCCGCCCACCTCAGCCTCCCAAAGTGCTGGGATTACAGGCGTGAGCCACTGTGCCCGGTGTGAGTTATCTATTGATGCATAAAAAATTGTGCCCCAGCCGGGGGCGGTGGCTCAAGCCTGTAATCCCAGCACTTTGGGAGGCCGAGGCGGG
>NW_016805255.1:81519-87575 GCF_001698545.2 Rhinopithecus bieti | reverse complement strand
TTTTTGAGACAGAGTCTCGCTCTGTCACTCAGGCTGGAATGGGGTAGTATGATCTCGGCTCACTGCAACCTCCGCCTGTCGGGTTCAAGCAATTCTCCTGCCTCAGCCTCCTGGGATTACAGGCATGTGCCATCACACCTGGCTGATTTTTGCCTTTTTAGTAGAGATGAGGTTTCACCATGTTGGCCAGGCTGGTCTCGAACTCCTGACCTCAGGTGATCTGCCTGCCTCGGCTTCCCAAAGTGCTGTGTTTACAGGCGTAACTGTGCCCAGCCCAATCCTCTCCTTCTCTTAGACCTCTGTGTGCCCCATCAGTAAACCCTGCTGGCTGTACCTTGAAAATACATCTGTGCAGCACACCAACATGGCACAAATATACATATGTAACAAACCTGCACGTTATGCACATGTACCCTAGAACTTAAATTATAATAATAATTTAAAAAATAAAATAAAATAAAATAAATAAAATACATCTAAGAAAGACCCATCCAGTAGCCCCACCCAACCCCCAGCCCTTCCCTTTGTCACTGGGTAACTGTACAGCCTCCTCCTTAGTCTCTTTGCTCCTACCCTTTCTACTCTACAGCCACTCCTCAAGTCAGCAGCCAGAGTGATACTTTAAATATATAGGTTAGATTACAACCTTCTCTGTTCAAAACCTTCCAGAGACTCTCCATCTCTTTTATTTATTTATTTGAGACAGAGTCTCACTCTGTCGCCCAGGCTGGAGTGCAGTGGCATGATCTCAGCTCATTGCAACCTCCGCCTCCCGGGTTCAAGCGATTCCCCTGCCTCAGCCCCGCTGAGTAACTGGGATTACAGATGCGTTCCATCACGCCTGGCTAATTTTTGTATTTTTAGTAGAGACGGAGTTTCACCATGTTGGCTAGGCTGGTCTCAAATTCCTGATCTCAGGTGATCTGCCTCTCTTGGCCTCCCAAAGTGCTGGAATTACAAGCGTGAACCACTGTGCCCGGCCCAGTCCTTCATTTCATGCTCTCAGGAGTCCAGTGTGGTCGGTTTCATCACACTCATTTTGCAGAGAGAAGATTTGAGATTCAGAGAGATTACGTAATTTTCCTGAGATCATACAGCACAGCTGGGTCTCAAAAAGGCAGATGTTTCATCCCAACTCCAATCAAATATGCCAGAGTTCTCCTCCTTTACCACACCCCATTCTGCGATCCTTGGCAAATCTTACACCCTAACTCTGTGGGAAGCAAGCATCTGGATCCTCAGAGGCACATCTGAGTTGTGGGAGCTCTGCCACTGCAAGGAGCCACCATAGATCTGAGATCTGGTCCTCAGGATGCTGGTTTTTATCAATTTCCCTGCAAATAAACAGAGTGGGAGGGCTAAGTCACTCTGACTAAACTAATAACTAAGTGATAAACCCAAACACATACTAATTTCTTAATTTATACAGAAAAATTAAACTGCTAAGAGGATTAGAATGGTAGGCTGGAAGTCTTTATAAATATGCTCAGAATATAGGCTTTATTTGAATAAAATTATACAGAGATCTAACACAGGCTACTTAGAAGCATTCTCTTTCCTGGACAGAACTGATACAGCTCTGACTTATTTTCATCCCTTGTCTGTTCTTTTTCTAGATTGCAGACATCTCTCTCTTTAGTTATGACAACATTATATTGGATGGGTCACAATGAACTTTACTAGATTATAGTTAATTACAGTTTTCCTTTCCTTGGAGAAATTTAGAAAACACCACAAATGCATACCCAGCATATTTCCTCATCATCTCCAGGGGAGGCTTTGAGAAGCTTTTTCTTACGGCAGCTCTCACACACCCATGAGCTGGAGGGAGTGTTGTGCAACCATATCCCAGCTCCAGCGGTTCTCAACATCCTGACGGTTTTTTTGTTTATCCATCCTACCCTTTTAAACACACACACACGATATTCCTCTAGAGTATCTTAAAGCAAATCTCTAATTCTTATCTCTAAATTCAGGAGTTGGAGCCTCATCTTTTTTTTTTTTTTTTTTTCTTTTTTAGAGATAGGGTCTTGCTTTGTCACCCAGGCTGGAGTGGAGTGGCCTGATCATGGCTCACTGCAGCCTTGACCCCCTGGGGTCAAATGAGTCTCCTGTCTCGGTATGCCGAGTAGCTGAGTCTACTGGTGCACACCACCACGCCCAGACAATTTTTTGTATTTTTTGTAGAGACGGGATCTTTCTATGTTGCCCAGGCTGGTGTCAAGCTCCTGAACTCAAGTGATCCTCCTGCCTCAGCCTCCAAAGTGCTGGTAGTACAGGTGTGTGAGCCACTGCACCCAGGCTGTCCTAATCTTTTTTTTTTTTTTTTTTTGAGACGGAGTCTCTCTCTGTCGCCCAGGTTGGAGTGCAGTGGCGCGATCTCGGCTCACTGCAACCTCCGCCTCCCGGGCCCACGCCATTCTCCTGCCTCAGTCTCCCATCTAATCTTAAAGATTACCACAACAAGTCATTGTGAGGTCAAAATGAGATAATGGATGTGAAAGGGCTGTAGTTCTGAAAAATGGGCTGCGTATTAAATTCTCTGGTGGAGGGTGGGGTGGGCACGATGGCTCACACCTGTAATTCCAACACTTTCGGGGGCCAAGGTAGGAGGATGACTTGAGCCCAGGAGTTCAACACCAGCCTGGTCAAATAGCAAGACATTATCTCTACAAAAGATAAAATAAAATAATAGCCAGGCATGGTGACACCTGACTGTAATCCAACTACTCAGAAGGCTAAGGCAGGAGGATCCCTTGAGCCCAGGAGTTTGAGACTGCAGTGAGCCATGATCACACCACTGCACTCTATCTTGGGTGACAGAACAAGACCCTGTCTCTGAAAAAAAAAAAAAAAAAAAAAAAGAGGCTAGGTGTAGTGGCTCATGCCTGTAATCCCAGCACTTTGGGACACTGAGGTGGGCGGATTGCTTGAACCCAACCAGGAGTTCGAGACCAGCCTGGCCAACATGGTGAAATCCTGTCTCTACAAAAAAATATAAAAATTAGCTGGGCATGGTGGCATGTGCCTGTGGTCCCAGCTACTCAGGAGGATGAGGCGGGAGGACGGCTTGAGCCTGGGAGGCAGAGGTTGCAGTAAGCCGTGATCACACCACTGCCCTCCAGCCTGGATGATAGAGTGAGAGACTCTCTCAAAAAAAAAATAAAATAAAATTCTCCAAGTTTTTTTTTTTTTTCTTCAAAACTAAATCCCTACACCTATTGACTCAAGTGTCTGGCAGTAGGGCTCAGGCAAAGGCACCTACCCCAGGATATTTGACTGTGGCTTTCAGGAGGCCAATGCTGAGAAGTCACCACTGGGAAGTAGCTGGCTAGTTAGTGTTGGAGCTGCTGTCCTCCTGTATGCTCCGGTGGCTACCTGGGGAACTGGAGGTACAGTTGGTAGGACCCAGTCAGCTGTGACTATTGGGCTGAAGATGGACCTGACCCACTGGATACCTGAGGATGGATGGATGGTTGTACTTGGCCTAGGGAGGGCTGATGTCAGACCCTGCTTTGGTCCTGGGAGGGGGTGGATCAGAATTGAATGGCAAGGTTTGTAAAAGAAGGATGAGAAGCAGTGGAAAGAATAGGCCAAGAGGCTGCCCTGGAGCCTCTATCATGGGGTGAAGGGGCATCAGGCTTCAAGGTGCTCCTGAGAGGAGGTCCCTCTTTGGTTGTTGTTGTTAATTTTTTTTTTTTTTGAGACGGAGTCTCGCTCTGTCTCCCGGGCTGGAGTGCAGTGGCCGGATCTCAGCTCACTGCAAGCTCCGCCTCCCAGGTTCACGCCATTCTCCTGCCTCAGCCTCCCGAGTAGCTGGGACTACAGGCGCCCGCCACCTCGCCCGGCTAGTTTTTTTTGGTATTTTAGTAGAGACGGGGTTTCACCGTGTTAGCCAGGATGGTCTCGATCTCCTGACCTCGTGATCCGCCCGTCTCGGCCTCCCAAAGTGCTGGGATTACAGGCTTGAGCCACCGCGCCCGGCCTGTTGTTAATTTTTTAAAGGGCACAGGGTCTCAACATCTTGCCCAGGCTGGTCTTGAACTCCTGGGCTCAAGCAATCCTCCCAAAGTGCTAGAGTTATAGGCATGAGCCACTGCACCCAGCCCCCCTCTTTGGCTTGGAAGATGGGAAGGTAGAGGAATCACCCAGAACTGCTGGAATACACAACTCACATTGTATATGAATACCCCAGCCCTGAAGTTGTGCAGCCCTAGACTGTGGGAGACAGATGATTCCACAAAGAAAAAGGGGACCGCTAGGCAGCTGAAAGGATGGCAGCGCAAGACCCGAGCCAGCTTTCAGAGGGTGCCTCTGCGTGGGAGTAAAAGGCGGTGTTGAAGGGGACATGGCTACTTGTTCTCTTTCCCACCACCACCCCTCAACACCTTGACTGTGTTGAAGTTAGCTGCAGCTTGTGCTTCTGAAAAGCAGCTACAGTAAATAAATCCCCCCATCCTTTTGTCTTCCTTCCATCTCATTTTGTAGACTCCATTGTCCAGGCTGGAGTAGAGTGGTGCGATCTTGGCTCACTGCAACCTCTGCCTCCTGGGCTCGAGTGATTCTCATGCCTCAGCCTCCCAAGTAGCTGGGATTATAGGCACGTGCCATGATGCCTGGCTAATTTTTTTTTGTATTTTTAGTAGACAGGGTTTCACCATGTTTGTTGGCCAGGCTGGTCTTAAACTCCTGACATGTGATCTGCCTGCCTCAGCCTCCCAAAGTGCTGGGATTACAGGCGTGAGCCACCGTGCCCAGCTGAGAAATGGTTGATCTTAACGGACTACCCTGCTCTGGAATATCCTGAGATAAGACCCACTTCCACCCTTCCTCAGTGACTCAGATAAGACCTTCTCCATCCTTCCTCTCATGAAAAATCCCTTGTTTACCTGGAGTTACCCCAGGTCTCCTTCCTTTTGTTTTGCTTGGAGACGGAGTTTCAGTCTTGTTGCCCAGGCTAGAGTGCAGTGGCGCAATCTTGGCTCACCGCAACCTCCACTTCCCAGGTTCAAGTTATTCTCCTGCCTCAGCCTCCTGAGTAGCTGGGATTACAGGCATGCGCCACCACGTCCAGCTAATTCTGTATTTTTAACAGAGACGGGATTTCTTCATGTTGGTCAGGCTGGTCTCGAACTCCCGACCTCAGGTGAGCCACCCGCCACGGCCTCCCAAAGTGTTGGAATTACAGGCATGAGCCACTGCGCCTGGCCTTTATGTGCATTTTACCACAATTAAAAATTCATCTTGCAGAGAAATGCAATGAAAGTAATTTTATTCAAAACAATTAGAACCCCTATATGTGCTGGGTGATAGGTTGGTGTTAGGGAAATGGGTGGGGCCTGAGATAGGAAATGAGTAAGACCTGCTTCCTGTGGTCCTGGAGCTCTCAGCCTTGCTGCAGAGACAAACCCATAATCTGTTAATTGAGCGCCATAATTCCAGGTGACACACATTATAGTACACATGCGTACTACCTGATTTTAGTCAGGATGCAAAGGGCTTTGAATGCTACACTAAGGACTTTCGATTTTGGTAATTGGGAGGTATGAATGGTTTTAAAGCCAGTGTATGACATTAACAGATTCATTGCAATTCCTAAAGTCTTAGCACCAGACATTTGACATTGGAGGGTGTCAAAGACTGATGGCTGTGATGGGCTGGGCACCATGGCTCACTCCTGTAATCCTAGCACTTTGAGAGATGAGGTGGAAGGATCGCTTAAGGCCAGGAGTTCAAAACCAGCCTGGACAACATAGAGACCACCATCTTTAGAAAAAATTTTAAAAATTAGCTGAGGCTCACCCAGCAGTTTGAGGCTGTAGTGAGCTATGATCACAGTATTGCACCTCAGGCTGGGTGATGGATTGAGACTCCATCTCTTCTTCTTTTTTTTTTTTTGGGAAGGATCTGCTGCCCAGGCTGGAGTACAGTGGTGCGATCTTCTCGAATCACTGCAACCTCCACCTCCTGGGTTCAAGCGATTCTGCTGCCTCAGCCTCCCAAGTATCTGGGATTACAGGCACCTGCCACCACACCCGTTTACTTTTTGTGTGTGT
>NW_016805255.1:28158-81147 GCF_001698545.2 Rhinopithecus bieti | reverse complement strand
TACAGGCGTGCGCCACCACGGCTGGCTAATTTTTTGTATTTTTAGTAGAGATGGGGTTTCACCATGTTGGCCAGGATGGTCTTGAACTCCTGACCTCAGGTAATCCGCCCACCTTTGCCTCCCAAAGGGCTGGGATTACAGGCATGAGCCACCGTGCCCGGCCGAGTAAAAAAGAAAATAGCTGTGACAGCTTTAATTTTTTTTTTTTTTTTTTTTTTTTGAGACGGAGTCTCGCTCTGTTGCCCAGGCTGGAGTGCAGTGGCTGGATCTCAGCTCACTGCAAGCTCCGCCTCCCAGGTTCCCGCCATTCTCCTGCCTCAGCCTCCCGAGTAGCTGGGACTACAGGCGCCCGCCACCTCGCCCGGCTAGATTTTGTATTTTTTTAGTAGAGACGGGGTTTCACCGTGTTAGCCAGGATGGTCTCGATCTCCTGACCTCGTGATCCACCCGTCTCGGCCTCCCAAAGTGCTAGGATTACAAGCTTGAGCCACCGCGCCCGGCGGACAGTTTTAATTTTAAAAAGTTGATCCCCTGGAAAGCAGGCTCGTAATTATGTTTATCTTATTAAATATATTCATGCTCAGGAAAGCAAGAGAGTGTTAACTTTGGTTAAGTCCATTGGGAAGACAGAAATACAGATCTGTCAACTGCTCTGTAAGGGATGTGCATGGAGCACTTTGAGAGCTCAGACAGGGGAATCTACCCTGCCTGAGGGGTTCGGGAAGGACCTCCAGAAGGAAGTGGACTGCAGAAAAACAAGAGGGAAGGGAAGCTGGAGCATAAAGATGGAGGAGAAGAGTCATGGGCAATAAGGTCAGGGCCAGATGGCAGGGGGCTTTGTGTGCCAAGTTGAGGGGCTTGAATCTCCTCCCCACGGGTGACGGTGAGCCATCAAAGGCCCGGTTAATAAGAATGATGATGATGAAGGCCGGGCGCGGTGGCTCAAGCCTGTAATCCCAGCACTTTGGGAGGCCGAGATGGGCGGATCACGAGGTCAGGAGATCGAGACCATCCTGGCTAACACAGTGAAACCCCGTCTCTGCTAAAATACAAAATCTAGCCGGGCGAGGTGGCGGGCGCCTGTAGTCCCAGCTACTCGGGAGGCTGAGGCAGGAGAATGGCGTAAACCCGGGAGGCGGAGGTTGCAGTGAGCTGAGATCCGGCCACTGCACTCCAGCTCGGGCGACAGAGCGAGACTCCGTCTCAAAAAAAAAAAAAAAAAAAAAAAAAGAATGATGATGATGAAATAGTGCTTATGGCTCGGTGTGGTGGTTTACACCTCTAATCCCAGCACTTTAGGAGGCTGAGGAGGGCGGATCGCTGAAGTCCAGAAGTTTGAGACAAATCTGGGCAACTTAATGAGACCCGCCCCCCACACACACCCCATTGCTACAAAAAATTAAAAATTAGCCAGCCGTGGTGACACATCCCTGTCGTCCCAGCTACTTGAGAGGCTGAAGTGGGAAGATCCCTTGAGCCCAGGAGGTTGAGGCTGTGGTCATGCCACTGCACTCCAGCGTGGGCGACAGAGAGAGACCCTGTTTCAAAAACAAAAACAAAAAAAAAAAGAAAATAAAAAAGAAAGAAATAGTGCTTACTACACGCAAGGCACTGTTCTAAGAGGTTTACCAATATTGACTCATTTAATCCTGACACTCACCATGGTTAGATGGTTTTGATCACTTTAGTGGCTATGTGGAGACCAGTCTGGACACATGTTGTTGTGGTGCCGGATAAAGATGAAGGGATGTGCCTGTAGCCCCAGTTACTCAGGAGGCTAAGGTGGCAGGATCACTTGAGCCAGGGAGGTAGAGGCTGGAGCTGAGACTGTGCCACTGCACTCCAGCGTGGGCAACAGAGCAAGACCTTATCTCTCTGTCTCTCTCCCTCTCTTTTTTTTTTTCTTTTTTTTTGAGACGGGGTTTTGCTTTTGTGGCTCAGGCTGGAGTGCAGTGGCTTGGTCTTTGCTCACGGCAACCTCTGCCTCCTGGGTTCAAGCGATTCTCCTGCCTCAGCCTCCCGGTAGCTGGGATTACAGGTGCCACCACGCCTGGCAATTTTTTTTTTTTTTTTTTTGTATTTGTAATAGAGATGGGGTTTCTCCATGTTGGTCAGGCTGATCTCGAGCTTCCAACCTCAGGTGATCCGCCCGCCTCGGACTCCCAAAGTGCTGGAATTACAGGCGTGAGCCACGGCCCCCGGCCAAAACCTCGTTTCAAACAAAAAAGGAAAAAAAAAAAAAAGAGGGAAGGAGGTGATGGCTTTTAGAATTAATTAATTTGTGTGCTTTCAATTATTTTATATCTGTAGGTTGCTGACGGCCCAGACTATCACGGCAAAGGAGTCATTTGCATTTGAAGAGAATGTGTCTTCCGCAGTTGTTAGGTGGAGTTTCTATAAATATCATCAGGTCAAGTTAGTTGGCAGTGCCATTCAAGTATTTTATAAATTGATAATTTTCCAGCTATTTTATGGATTTGTCTATTTCTCCTTTCACTGCTATATCTTCCAAACTGATTCAGAGAGCTGCAGTCAGGACCGTACTATTGCAAAGAGGATAGAATGTTTGGGACCAGAAGAAACGTTTTATCTCTTTAAATTTACTCTCGTACGCAGAAAACAAAGTAGAAATAAACTACGTATCCCAGCAAGCCTAGCGGAACTGAGGGCAAATGCAAATAAGGGAGCCTGGGCATTCGGCTACGCCCCTTTTCTGGGTTGGCAAGGCAACTGATACCCAAGCCAGCCAATCGGTGATATGCTCACCTGCAGGGGCGGGGGCTTGACGAGAGCCAATAGAACGGGGCGACGGTGGTTCTTCGGGCCAATGGGTTGGGCGACGGGGCGGGCTTTTGATGAAGGGTCGGCGGTGGGAAAGATGGCGGCGACTCTGGGACCCCTTGGGTGGTGGCAGAAGTGGCGGCGATGTTTGTCGGCTCGGGATGGGTCCAGGATGTTACTCCTTCTTCTTTTGTTGGGGTCTGGGCAGGGGCCACAGCAAGTCGGGGCGGGTCAGACGTTCGAGTACTTGAAACGGGAGCACTCGCTGTCGAAGCCCTACCAGGGTGAGGCGCCCAGGGTGAGGTGGTCGTGCAGTGGGGCGGGCTTCGGGACTTGATTTCAGGGGTAGTGGCGGGGGCGGCGAAGGGCTTCGTGGCCCGGAGGAAACTACTGGCGGTGGTGGGGCCCACGGGAACTCCCTCCGCGTTTGGGAGCCACAGGTCTGAATGGCAGGAGTTAGGTGTGCCTGCCAAGCTCTGGAAGTTTCCAGTAGGTAAAGGCAGGGCTGTCGGGTGCCACTAGTGCTAGGCTTGGAGTTAGACAGGAGGAGTTTGGGAAGGGGAGAGAATTGAGAATGGTGAGGGGTAATTGAGGGCTACTAGCAATGAGCCGGTCTCCAGATGGACCTGTGGATGTGCTAGAAATAAAGCAGGAGGAAGAACTGGGGTAGAACTTGAACGGAATGAGAAGAAAGATGATAAAATTATGCTATGTAGAACCACCTTCTCTTCTGCAGCCTAGGGGCCCTATTGATGAAAGAGGTTAGGGTTTACACAACTCTAAGCACAGCTTATCGGCCAGAAAATTGATACAGTTAGCTACAAAACGTTGACAAACCAGTGCAGATAGCTTAACTAACACAAGTCTTTCCCCACTAAGGCATAAGTAGTGAGACACAAAACAGTTCAAAGTGCAAGAGTATACGCTACTACTAAGGGTAATCATTTATTCCCTTACATGCCTGGAGCTGATCTCTTTGCTAATATTCATGAGTTTGCAGACACAAAGTTTTCACTCTTGAAGTTTATAGATGAGGGTACAGGGAGTAGCTTCACACTTTAAGAGTTGTTTAGGCGGGCCACGGTGGCTCAAGCCTGCTAATCCCGCACTTTGGGGAGCCGAGACGGGCATCAGAGTCAGGAGATCCAGACCATCCTGGCAACATGGGTGAAAACCCCGGTCTCTACTAAAATACCAAAAAGAAAATAGCCCGGGCGACAGGCAATCGGTTGGGCGGGCCGCCTGCCTAGTCCCAACTACTCCGGGAGGCTGAGGCAGGGAGAATGGCGGTCCAACCCGGGGCAGCCGGCAGCCTTGCCAGGAGCTGAGATCTGGCCACTGCACTCCAGCCCGGGCGACCAGAGCCGAGACTCCGTCTCAAAAAAAAAAAAAAAAAAAAAAAAGCATGTTTAAAGAAGAAATGTGACGGCCGGGATGCGCGTGGCCTCCCGGCTGTAATCCCAGCACTTGGGCAGGCTGAGGCCCGGGCCGGATCACGGGGAGGTCAGAGAGATCTGAGACATCCTGGCCTAACACGGTGAAACCCCGATCTCTACTAAAAATACCAAACTAGCCGGGCGTGGTGGCGGGCGCCTGTAGTCCCAGCTGCTGGGGAGGCTGAGGAATGGGGTGAACCTGGGAGGCGGAGCTTGCAGTGAGCCGAGATGCGCCACTGCACTTCAGCCTGGGCAACAGAGCGAGACTCCATCTCAAAAAAAAAGAAAAGAAAGAATGTGACTAAGTGCCAGAGACGTGAGGGTCAAACTCTTTTTGTTTTTATTTATCTATTTTTAGAGACAGGATCTTGTTCCGTTGCCTAGGGTGGAGTGCAGTGGCACAGTCATGGCTCATGCAGTTTCACCCTCCTGGGCTCAAGTGATCCTGCCACCTCAGCCTCCTAAGTAGCTAGGACTATAGACAAGGACAACCACACCTGGCTAATTTTTATTTTTTTGGTAAAGACAGGGTCTATGTTGCCTAGAGTGGTGTCAAACTGCTGACCGCAAGATGCGCTCCCTCCTCAGCCACTCAAAGTGTGGGGATTACAGGGGTGAGCCACTGCACCTGACCTGTCAAACTCTTTTTGATATAACTCAGGAAATTTTTTTTCTTTTACGATGCTGAAGTTTATTCACATATTACAACGGGAAGAATGGATGTGAGCTGTGGTTACTGTAGCATGCATAAAGTGATAGTTCTGATGTACTTTGGGGTCCTCACCTGATAAAGGCTTTGTGAAAGTTGTAGAGATGGTAAGGATTTAAGATTCATGCGTGACAAGATAGGAGATTGAGTGACATTAAAGGGGGAAAAAGATGATGGCTCAGCTTTCAGAGGCTCTGTGGTGGCTGCTTTCTGAATGGATTGGTGTTGAAGAGTATGAACTGATCTACTTCCTTCCTGTAGGTGTGGGCACAGGCAGTTCCTCACTGTGGAATCTGATGGGCAATGCCATGGTGATGACCCAGTATATCCGCCTTACCCCAGATATGCAAAGTAAACAGGGTGCCTTGTGGAACCGGGTGGTAAGAATCTTTCTCCCTCCTGTGTTGGTGACCCAGAAAGGCCTAAAAGGTTCAGCAGTGGCATACTGATTTAATTTTGCTGTCTATCCCCCTGGTATTCTGTCTTCTGTGGATATCAAGGATCTTTATTTTTGAGATTATTCTGACCTTCATAATAAATAAATCAGGTATTTAGGAAAATGCTATTTAATTATAGCAAATAATTCATTTTTTTCCCCCTGAAATGTCTTTAATTCCTGATTGGTCCAATAGTACTACTCCTTAGGGTTTAATAATAACTTAACTCCTGCTTAACCACTTTGTAAGAAGATTTTAAGAAGACCAGAGTGCAGTGGCACAATCATAGCTCACTACAGTCTCAAACTCCTGGGCTTAAGGGGTCCTCCTCCCTCAGCCTCCTGAGTAGCTGAGACTACAGGCATGTGCCACTGCACCTGGCTCGTTTTTAAAATATTTTTTGTAGAGATGGGATCTTGCTGTGTTGCCCAGGCTGGTCTCAAATTCTTGGTCTCAAACAATCCTCCTGCCTTGGCCTCCCAAAGGTCTGGGATTACAGGTGTGAGCCACTGGGCCTGGTTGAGAGTACTCTCTTAAATTGATCCCAAACCTTATCCCAGCATCCCCACCTTGTTATTTCAATTTGAAGAGTCTGATATAAAATTTTATTTTCATGTGAAAGCCACTCTGAGCTGTCGGTCATTTTGTTTGTACTTCTCTGGACCTTTTGTAGCTGCATTGTCCTCCTTGAGGTATGGCGACCAGAAGTGAGTGCAGTATTCCTGGTGTGGCTGCACTGTGATTTTGTACAAGTGTAAGATGATGCTTTCTCTTCTGTTTCCAGGGCTCTTTCTAAATCTTTTATGACCAGTTTACTTTTGGGCATGACTGGCATCCGTTGATACTTTCTCTGGAGCTCTCATAAACTAAGAACTTACTTTTACGTGGCTTTTCTCATTACTTGTAGATAAATGAATCTCAGAAAAGAGAACGATTTCTTTTCCTTGTTCAGGAGAGCAAGAGAAATTTCTACATTAGCTATCTGCACAAACTGGCCCCTTAACCTAGATCATAGTGCTGAGCTCATTTGTGGACAGAGTACAGAGCATTGTGTTTTGGTAGGAGAGATAAAGGACAGTTGAAAGACTGGGGTTCTTGGTCCAGCTCTGGTACAGTCCTCCTGTGAGCCCTAGGCAGATTATTTAACCTCTTAGTTTTCTGTTTCTCCATCTGATAAATGAGCTTTAGAATACCTGTTTTAGTTGCCCACTGGGCTTGTTATGAGAATAAAATAAGACGATAGACATGAAAAGACTGTGGCAAGTTAAAATGGTTACAGAAATATGTGTTATGTCATTACACTTGTATAAGTTTGTTGATGGGGCTCTTGTGGGTTACCGGATGATTATGTTCAAGGCTTGATACTCTCTGCTGTCTTGCTGGCTCTCTGTCTCTACATAACTTGTAGCCACAGTTCTAGTATAGCCTCTAGTTCTTCCCTTTTTCAGATTTCTGATACCTGTATTCGCTGTTATCTGGCTATCACCATGACTGGGCTTATTTCTGAGTTATTTGAATAGGATCCATTTGTTTGAGCAGTGGTTCTCAAAGTTGGCTATCCATTGGAATTGATGCCTGGGTTTCACCCCCAGAGAATCTGATCTAATTGGAATAGGGTGCAGCTTGGCCACTGGGATTTTTTAAAACTGCCTAGGTGAATCCAGTGTGTGGCAGAATTTCAGAACCACAGTTAGACATGGTCCTGAGCAAAACAGTATAGCATTGTGCTGTAGGAAGCCAAGAATCAGTGACAGACACCTCTTGGCTCACTGAAAACTTCTGTGACACTGCCCTGTTCCCAGGGGCTTAATACCTACCTCCTGGCAGCTTCCTGCCCCACTGCATGTCACTCTTTCTCTGAAAGATTTTTTTTTTTTTTTGAGACAGGGTCCCATCACTCTGTCAGCTAGGCTGGAGTGCAGTGGCACTGTCACAGCTCACTGCAGTCTGGACCTCCTGGGCTCAAGTTATCCTCCCACTGTAGCCTCTCAAAATGCTTGGATTACTGGCGTGAGCTACTGTGCCTGGCCTTTCTCTGAAATCTTTTCTTTTTTTTTTTGGAAATGGAGTCTCCCTGTGTTGCCCAGGCTGGAGTATAGTGGCACGATCTTGGCTCACTGCAAGCTCCACCTCCTGGGTTCACACCATTCTCCTACCTCAGCCTCCCAAGTAGGTGGGACTACAGGCGCCCGCCACTACACCTGGCTGATTTTTTGTATTTTTTTAGTAGAGACGGGGTTTCACTGTGTTAGCCAGGATGATCTTGATCTCCTGACCTTGTGATCCGCCTACCTTGGCCTCCCAAAGTGCTGGGATTAAAGGCGTCAGCCACCGTGCTGGGCCCTTTCTCTGAAATCTTTTTTTTTTTTTTTGAGACGGAGTCTCACTCTGTCTCCCAGGCTGGAGTACAGTGGCGCCATCTCGGCTCACTGCAAGCTCCACCTCCTGGGTTCACGCCATTCTCCTGCCTCAGCCTCCCGAGTAGCTGGGACTACAGGTGCCCGCCACCACGGCTGCCTAATTTTTTTTGTATTTTAGTAGAGATGGGGTTTCACCGTGTTAGCCAGGATGGTGTCCATCTCCTGACCTCGTGATCTGCGCCAGCCTCGGCCTCCCAAAGTGCTGGGATTGCAGGCGTGAGCCACCGCGCCTGGCCAGCTGTAAACAGTTTTTAAAGACAATTCAGGAGAATTAGAAACCGTATATTTACAAATGAAACCACATAAACCTCTGAAGTTGATTAAAACTTGGCTGGGTGTGCAGTGGCTCACAACTGTAATCCCAGCACTTTGGAAGGCTGAGGCAGGCAGATAACTTGAGGCCTGAGACCAGCCTGGCCAAGATGGTGAAACCTTGTCTCTAGTTAAAATACAAAAATTAGCTGGGCATGGTGGCACGGGCCTACAGTCCCAGCTGCTCAGATAGTGAGGGCACAAGAATTGCTTGAATCCAGGAGGCGTAGGTTGCAATGATCTGAGCTCATACCAGTGTGCTCCAGCCTGGGCTTCAGAGTGAGACTCTGTCTTAAAAAAAAAAGAAAAAAGTAAAACCTTAATACAAATCCATGATAACTCCCATTAGAATTGAGAAAAAGAAAACCCATAATAACACATATTGAAAAGTCATGGTTCATGCTTGGTAAATAGTATACAAATAAAATTTTAATTAATTTGGGGTGGATAAGGAAGACAGGTGATTTATTTTTAAAGAATGGAAGATAGAGGCTGGGCACAGTGGTTCACGCCTGTAATCCCAGCACTTTGGGGGGCTGAGGCAGGCGGATCACCTGAGGTCAGGGGTTCAAAATCAGCCTGACCAACATGGTGAAACCCCATTTCTACTTAAAAAAAAAAAAAAAAAATTAGCTGGGCGTGGTGGTGTGTGCCTGTAATCCCAGCTACTAGGGAGGCTGAGACACAGGAATCACTTGAACCTTGGAGGCGGAGGTTGCAGTGAGCCAAGATTGCACCAAAAAAAAAAAAACACAACAAAAGCACTTGACGATTAGGGCAAGGGATGATAGCCAGTTATTCAGCTTTTATCTGGCTTGGCTGAGCTGGGTTAATGAAAATAGGAGCAGGATGAGGAGAGAGAGTAAGATAAATACCCAGGTTAAGAAAGGAAAATATTTTCCAACTCATAAAGATCTCTCAATACAGAGATCTTGCAGTTTCTAACATAGGCCATTCCAGTGCTATATTACTTGGGTTTGAGCCTTAATACTAAATTTTCTGGAAAGTAAGCATTCCTATCAAAGCTTTCTACAAGTTATAACTAGCTCAGAGCTTTTGTTCGTTTATTACTCAAGCCTGTAATCCCAGCACTTTGGGAGGCTGAGGCAGGCGGATCAACTGAGATCAGGAGTTCAAGACCAGCCTGGCCAACATGATGAAACTCCGTCCCTACTGAAAATACAAAAATTAGCCAGGCGTGGTGGCGGGCACCTGTAATCCCAGCTACTTGGGAGACTGAGGCAGAATTGCTTGAGGCAGGAGAATGGCTTGAACCCAGGAGGCGGAGGTTGCACTGAGCGGAGATCATAGCACTACACTCCAGCCTGGGCAAGAGTGAGACTCCATCTCAAAAAAAAAAAAAAAAAGTACAGGGTGAAAGAAGTAACTAAATATTCATTACAGCTAAGTTTCCATGTAAAGAGGAAAAAAATGAAGAGTCAGCATGACTTTCAAAACTTCCATTTTTTTGGCAGTGTAAACCTTTCCTTCCATGCAAAGCTGCGTTTTTATAAAACAAGCAAAACAAAACACCTTTCTTACTCCAAGAAAATCTAACTTGAGCCCCAAATATTTTTTTTTCTTTTCTTTTTTTTTTTTGAGACAGAGACTCACTCTGTTGCCCAGGCTGGAGTGCAGTCAGTGGCACGATCTCGGCTCACTGCAACCTCCACCTCCCAGATTCAAGCAGTCTCGTGCCTCAGCCTCCCGAGTAGCTGGGATAACAGGCGCGCAATACCACGCCCAGCTAGTTGTTTTCTTTTTTTTTGTATTTTTAGTAGAGACGGGGTTTCATCATGTTGCCCAGGCTGGTCTCGAACTCCTGAAATCAGGCAGTCTGCCTGCCTCAGCCTTCCAGAGTGCTAGGATTATAGTTATAAGCCACTGCACCTGGCCCACATTGACATCTTTTTGGGGGCCACTAGTCAACCTACTGTTCATTATTCAGTACTGCCCGACATTGAAATTTGTGTATGATGAGGGTAAGGAACTGCATTTGGGTTTTTTGTTTGTGTTTTGGGTTTTTTTTTTTGAGACAGGAGCTCGCTGCATCACCCAGGATGGAGTGCAGTAGTATGATTGTGGCTCACAGCAGCCCTGACCTCCCAGGCTCAGGTGAGCCTCCTGCCTTAGCCTCCCAAGTAGCTGGGACTAGAAGCATGTGCTACCACACCCAGCTATTTTTTTTTTTTTGTATTTTTGGTAGAGATGAGATGGGGTTTCACCATGATGCCCAGGCTGGTATCGATCTTGGGATCAATGCTGGGATTACAGGCCTGAACCACCACGCCTGGCCTGCATTCATTTTCAATTACGCATATCAAATGATCACAAAATTTATTGGCTTAAAATAGCAAGCATTTATGGCCTTTATCAAAGCTGTAGCTGCTTCCACGTAGCTGCTCTGGTCAAAAAGAAGCCGAGAGTGACAGTTTTCCTTGATGGTCACAGTTCTGTTTGCTGTAACTGATCTGCAACATTTTGGGAAAATATAGTTCCATTGGGAGCAAAAATAACAAGCATTTGTTGCCTTAGTTGCTGTGAATCAAGAATCTGGTCCTGGCTTAGGTGGGCTCTCTGCTTCAGGGTCTCTTACAAAGCTTCAGTTGGAGTGTTGGCCAGAAATTGGGTCTCATATAAAGTGTCAGATGGGGAAGGATCTGCTTCTAAGTTGACATGTATGTTGGCAGAATTCAGTTTGTCATGTTATGTTGGACTGAAAGCCTCAGATCCTGGCTGGCTGTTGGCTAGAGCCCACCCTCAGATCCTTGTCACCCAGGTTTCTCCAGCATGGCACCTTACTTGATCAAAGCCAAGACAGCAAGAGTCTACTAGTAAGACAGAAGTCACAATCTTGTAACTTACTCATGAAGTGACATTCGGTTGGTTAGAAGCAAGTCACACTAGACAGCTCACACTTAAGGAGAGGGGATTACACAAGGTGGTGAGGACGGGAAACAAGCTCATGAGGCCATCATAGAAGTCTGCTAACCAAAGGAGCCTGTTACATTTTTCCTTTTTAAATAGTGAGCTACCTGTCCCAGGACCACCAGTTTCCCATGGAACTGAAAGGCCACCTTTGTCATATACTAAAACTCATATATACATGAGTATGTCTAGATACTCATGTATATCTTTTCTCTCCATTTATTTGCCAATATCATCTTGTTTTAGTTGCTGATATCCATAATATAGGTTCTGTTCTATTAACTCCCCCCACCAAAAAAACAATTGTTGTCACTTGCTTATATTTATGGATTTTAGAATGAATGTTTCTAGTTCCAAAAAATAATTCAATTGGCATTTGATTGTAATTATATTAAATTTACTTATAAATCAAGTACAGGAAAAATAATATCTGCACAATATTGAACCACCTCACTTATTTACAGTCATGTGCTGTATAATGATGTTTCGTTTAATAACAGGCTACATATAAAATGGCAGTCCAAGACAGGCATGGTGGCTCAGGAATGTATTCCCAGCTACTTGGGAGGCTGAGGTAGGGGGATCTCTTGAGCCTAGGGGGTTGCAGTGAACTGTGATCACACCAGTGCACTCCAGCCTGGCCGACAGTGCAAGACTGGACTGTCTCCTAAAAAAGAAAAATGGAACTGAGGATGGTTGCTCATGCCTGTAATCCCAGCACTTCGGGAGGCCAAGGTAGGAGGATTGGTTGAAGCCAGGACTTTAAGACCGCATGGGCAACAGAGCAAGACCTCGTCTCTACAAAAAGTAAAAAATTAAAATTAGCCAGGTGCGGTGGCATACACCCGCAGTCCCAGCTACTTGGGAGGCTGAGGCAGGAGGATCACTTAAGCCTAGGAGTTCAAGGTTACAGTGAGCTCTGATCATGTCAGTGCACTGCAGTCTAGGCAACAGAGTGAGACCTCATCAAAAAGAGAGAGAAATGTTGAGAGAGAGAGAGAGAGAGAGAAATGGTGATTCCAAAAGAAAGAGAAAGAAAAATGGTGATCCCATAAGATTATAATGCTATATTTTAACTGTACCTTTTGTGTTTAGATACACAAATACTGTTGTTACAACTGCCTACAGTGCCTACAGTATTCAGTACAAGAACATCCTGTACAGGTTTGTAGTCTAGGAGCAAAAGGCTACACCATACAGTCTAGGTGTGTAGTAGGCCATACCATCTAGGTGTAAGTACACACTATGATGTTTAAATGATGAAATCGCCTAACGACACATTTCTTAGAACATATCCCCATCATTAAATGACATGTAACTGTATTTGTAATCTTCTGTGATCTTCAGTAAAGTTTTATACTTTTCTCCATATGTCTTAAATATTTCTTGCAAATTTATTCTTTATGCACATTATAGTTCTTATGAAAAGTACCTTTTTTATTATTCATCTGATTTTTACTGATGTTTTATAAAGGCATTGATTTTTATATACATATTTTTTAATGTGGCCACATACTGAATTTTCCTACTCACTCTAGTAACTTGCAGGGTTTTTTTTTGTTTGTTTTTGTTTTTTAAGTTTTAGGGGATATATATGTTTACACAAGTAATTGTAATTCTGGTATTCTTTTCCAACATTATTGATCACATTGTTATCTTACTGAATTATCTCCAAAACAGTATTCTTCTCAATTTTAATTTGAATTAGTGTTCCACATTACTGGACCAGACTATAAAGTAACCTAAAAAGCTGTCAAAGATCTATTTCCACAAAACCACCAGGCCTAGATGGTTTTACAGCCTGTCTCTAATAAATCATTGTGTGGAATGATTACTGGTGGTTTCTGATAAATTCATTTAGTTCTAGCTTACTAATTTTTTTTATCAGAATATATAGTCAAATTAAAAATGTCAAATGACTTGAAAATCTTTTAAAATGATCTGTTTTTTATTTCCCCCTTTAACCTATGAATTGAACCATCCTGGCATTTCTGGAATAAGTTATAATTAGGCATATAGCAGTCTTCTATTGTGATTCAGTTTAATGCAAATGTTTTCAACTATGTTTATTTAAATAAATAGTCTCCACTTTGGGAGGCTGAGGCTGGTGGATCACAAGGTCAGGAGTTTAAGACCAGCCTGGCCAAGATGTTGAAACCTGTCTTTACTAAAAATACAAAAATTAGCCACGCGTGGTGGCAGGCGCCTATAATGCCAGCTACTTGAGAAGCTGAGGCAGAGAATTGCTTGAACCCAGGAGGCCAGGGTTGCAGTGAGCCAAGATCACACCACTGCACTCCAGCCTGGGTGACAGAGTGAGACTCCATCTCAAAATAAATAAATAAATAAAAATAGTCTCTTTTGTTTCATTGTATTCTGGTTATAAAGATTGTACTAGCCATGAAATAGACTGGGAAGCTGTCCGGCTCTTTTTTGTGCTTCATAATGGTTTAAATAACAGGAATCATCTGTTCCTTAAGGTTTCTCCCTAAAATAACCTCCCTCTCTTACCCCACCAACTTGTATTTTCCTTTATTTTCTTAGAAGTACCACATACTATTAAATTGTTTTATTTATGTGTTTAATTGATCACTTGCATTGGTCTTGCTCCATTAGAATGTAAGCTCTATGAAAACCAGAGACCTCATCTATCTTATACATCAGTGTGTCCCTAGCATCTAGAACAGTATCTGGTACATAGTAGGTACTCAGTAAATATTTGTTGAATTAATAAAATTCTAAAGCTGAGCAGAAAGTCTGCTTATACACTTATATATTAAGCAATATTGATTTACTTCAGAATGAGTGTTGATATAATCATAGCTATGGAAAATACCCTGGGATTAACTAGCTTCATTGTTAAATTCATGCTAAACTTTTTCTTTTTTGCAGGTGATCAGAGGACTGCTGAAATTTTGGCCAAAAACCTGCAGTCAGAAAGAGGTGGGTTTTGTTCACTAAATGTAATGCATTTTACTAGAACTTGTCAATCCCAGGGCTATGCTTCTTTGGGCTGGCTGTATTGCTGTTGCTAATGAGCGGGAGATGTACACAGACTTGGTAGAAGACCCGTGCTATAATAAACTCTGTGCCATCCAGACGTTTTTTTTGCCCATTGTATACTATGCAGATTAACCTTCTCATTTGTATGGTTTCTATATTAGTTTCACAAAATTTATCATGTTTCTTAAAATAAAATTTTTTTAACCTAGGTGATGTTTTTAGGAGAAATTGAAGAAATCTTAGATGTCATTGAACCAACACAGTTCAAAAAAATTGAAGAGCCACTTTTCAAGCAGATATCCAAGTGTGTATCCAGTTCTCATTTTCAGGTATGATGTTTTCAGTGAAGCCCTTACTTTACACTAGTATTTCTTTCCTATTTTAGTTTTGACATTTCTCTAAATGTCTTTCTTTAGGTTGCAGAAAGGGCATTGTACTTCTGGAATAATGAATATATTCTTAGTTTGATTGAGGAGAACATTGATAAAATTCTGCCAATTATGTTTGCCAGTTTGTACAAAATTTCCAAAGAACACTGGAATCCGTAAGTATCTTTTATATAGGTCATATTTTTATTTATTTATTTATTTATTTAAACCTTTTTGTCATTGATTTCCTAATTCATACCTGAAACCTATTACAGATTTGGAAGTTACTCCAAGGTTAACATCAGTTGTATTCTGTTTTGTATTTTATATACATACACTTTTATCAAGTTATAAATGTGTGTGTATGTTCTTCAATATGTGGTCTTAATGTCAATTTATTTTTTAACTTTTTTTAGAGACAGTCTTGCTCTGTTGCCCAGGCCGGAGTGCAGTGGTGCAATCATAGCTCACCATAGCCTCAAACTCCTGGGTTCATGCAATCCTCCTGCCTCAGCCTCCCGAGTAGCTAGGACCACAGGTGTACACCCCACCATACCCAGCCAATTTTTATTTTTAGTTTTTTGGACACTTGAGGTCTCACTATATTGCCAGGCTGGACTGAAACTCGTGATCTCAAGTGATCATCTCACCTTGGCCTCCCAAAGTGCTGAGATTATAGGCATGAACCACTGTGCCCAGCCTTCATGTCAATTTAAAATTGCAAATCTCCCTGGAGGGTGGACTATCTGGTATACCATTCTGCACCAGAGTGTGGTGAAACCCTGTTGGAGAGACCAACTGAACATTTGCAGAGGATGCACAAACTACTTCATTAATGCAGAGTTGTGTTGTGTATAGTCTCACCTCTATAAATGGCACTGTCCTAGGGGAAAGCCGAAGTGCTAAGGGTAATATATTCTAACTTCTTTAACATCCTTATCTGGCTTTCTACTTTTCTTATAAGTTTTGGTAATTGGATCTTTTTCATCTTCTTTTAATGTTGTTACTCAGGATTTCAGACATGAGACTGTAAAGCAGAAATGAAGATAACTATAGTGAACATTTTAACTACAGTTTAAGCATGATAAAGTGGAAAAGATTTTCTTAGACTGTCTCTACCACCACTTGCTGTATGACCTTGAGCATATTACAAACCTCTTGAGCCTCAGTTTTATCATCTCTAAAATGGATTAAATGAATCAGCCAACCTTTAAACCATTTTAGAGACCATAGTGTTAACATTTCCTCTCTGTTAGCAGTATCATAACTCAGGACTGGCTCATTTTCATTTCAGGACCATTGTAGCACTGGTATACAATGTGCTGAAAACCCTAATGGAAATGAATGGCAAGCTTTTCGATGACCTTACTAGCTCATACAAAGCTGAAAGACAGAGGTATTTGATATTTTGAATTACAAAATTTCACTACATTTTATGTTAGTTGAATGCGATTCAGTTCAGGAAGATATCTGCTCTCAGTTCAGATTTTGATATTTAAGAAGTGAATTACCTTATAGTAAAAATTACAATGTGAAAGTCTCTTAACACATAAGTCATTTCCAGATAAACTAGCCCCAGTATTTTATAAATTTGTTAAAGCAGAAAAGCAGTAACATCTATTTTGAGGGTAGTTAATTTACTTCCTCTAATGGTTAGATTATGATTTTAATGTGATCATAAATCCTGTTTATCTCATTCTGAGCCTTAGATTTCCTCAGTCTGTTAGCATCTGCATATGAAATATAATTTATGCTGAATTTTAAATATCAATTTGTACAATTTGATTTTTTATCCATGCATTTACGGAAATCCTTTTTGTCCACGTGGGCTTCCAGAGTGAGCTTTACTTTTCAAGTGTTCTTTGTTAGCAGTAAGTAATTCTTAGGCTGTGGATTATCAGAAGGTGGTATTTTAAAGTCAGCATAGTTCTTCTTTGGGAAGAGGGAAGTCACATAATGATATGGCTTAGGGTACTATTAATATGTTGTTCCTTGCAATAATACATATTTTAGAGTATAAATGTTAGCATATATCAGCCTTTAGGAACATGGCTTAGTGATTACCTCTTTTTGAGGATTTCATAAATTACTGTAAGATAATCTCAAAAATTACTTTCTTCTCATATGTTTATTTCAAACTCAAGAAGCGCTTTCTTAAACTTAAGTGGTTAGTAACCAGTGTACCTGAGCCCACCCATCATTTGAGGATAATAGTTACCATTTACTTCTAGTAAGCATATTACCTGTTCTGTTTAGAAAAGCTCATCTATTTTGACAAGTTCCTAGTTATGGTTATCTTAAAGTAGAAAATGGATAGCCTTTCTTCAAAGCCATCTAGCCCATTAATAACTAACTCTATGCATTATTTCCTTTAAATAGCAGCATTCAGGCAGGAATAGAAATTAAGTACATGTTTTGAGCCTCAGGAAGCAATGGGAAGAAAAATAAGATGACTAGGATCATAGGAAACTTGTATTTGAAAATACATATTTCACATGACTAAGAATATAATCATTATTTCTTATCTGCATAAATCAGCAAATCCTTTAAAAGGATTTGTCCTTTTAACTCATAACTGCAGAATTATAAGCCTATGTTTTACATGTTCATGTAGCCTTTCAGAGTAGACTGCTCCAAGTTATTCGGAAATGTTTTCCTTAGAACTGAAATTAAGTAGTTGAAACGACGTACAAAATATTTTTATTTCATTTTGTTTTAGAGAGAGATTACTGAAACTAAAGTTTTCATGTGACATGTAAAAGATAGGACATAGTAAGATACAAACTGGTTAGTGGCTGGAGATGTGGCTGTTAGTGGCAAAAATGATGTGGCTTCTGCCTGGTGTGAAGGAAGTGCTTCCTACTGACCTAGCGGCCAGCCCCTTTAGCCTTTGTAATAGTGATTGGACTGCTACAACTGCGAGATGTCAACATGAGAAAATTAACGTGTAAGTACCCTGTTGACTATAAAGCACAGTGTTGTAGTGATAATGTGTAGGGGACAGAAAGCAAGTAGTAATGTCTAGCTGGTACAGAAGATGCACAGACTCAGTACATTTAGGAGAGTGACAAGAAGAAATTAGGTGCTCCAGGTAAGTGGACTCCAAAGCTTTAGCAGACAGATTTAAGTGAAATGTGGGTGAGTTAATGTGTTCTCCAGTAAGCTGTCAAACAGCACCTCTCTTTGGGTTCTGAAATAATTTCTGATTACAAAACTTTTGGTTTATCTACAGAGAGAAAAAGAAAGAATTGGAACGTGAAGAATTATGGAAAAAATTAGAGGAGCTAAAGCTAAAGAAAGCTCTAGAAAAACAGAATAGTGCTTACAACATGCACAGTATTCTCAGCAATACAAGTGCCGAATAAAAAAAAGCCTCCCACCTCTGCCGGATAGGCACAGTTTTGTATGCTTTTTTGAAATATGTAAAAATTACAAACAAACCTCATCAGTATAATATAATTAAAAGGCCAATTTTTTCTGGCAACTGTAAATGGAAAAATATATGGACTAAACGTAGCCCTGTGCTGTATCATGGCCACAGTATATTGTAACCTTTGTCTAATCATTGGATTTATTGTGTCACTTCTGAAGTTTCACAGAAATGAATGAATTTTATCATCTATGATATGAGTGAGATAATTATGGGAGTGGTAAGAATTATGACTTGAATTCTTCTTTGATTGTGTTGCACATAGATACGGTAGTCTGCTCTGTATATTTTTCCCTTTTATAATGTGCTTTTCACACTGCTGCAAACCTTAGTTACATCCTAGGAAAAGAATACTTCCTAAAATAAAACTAAGGTATCCTTACACTTCTCTTTGTCTCACCCAGAAATATGATGGGGGGAATTACCTGCCCTAACCCCTCCCTCAATAAATATATTACTGTACTCTGGAATTTAGGCAAAACCTTAAATCTCCAGGCTTTTAAAGCACAAAATATAAATAAAAGCTGGGAAAGTAAACCAAAATTCTTCAGATTGTTCCTCATGAATATCCCCCCCTTCCTCTGCAATTCCCCAGAGTGGTAACAGATGGGTAGAGGCAGCTCAGGTAAATTACCCAGCTTGCCTCTCAATTCATTCCTCCTCTTCCTCTCAAAGGCTGAAGGCAGGGCCTTTCCAGTCCTCACGACCTGCCCTTCACCTAGTCCCTCCTGACCCACGGATGGAGGCTTTGAGTCCCACAGTGTGGTGATACAGAGCACTAGTTATCACTGCCTGGCTTTATTTAAAGGAAATGCAGTAGGCTTCCTCTGTAGAGCTCTCAAAAGGTTGACTATATAGAGGTCTTGTATGTTTTTACTTGGTCAAGTATTTCTCACATCTTTTGTTATCAGAGTACCATTCCAATCTCTTAACTTGCAGTTGTGTGGAAAACTGTTTTGTAATGAAAGATCTTCATTGGGGGATTGAGCAGCATTTAATAAAGTCTATGTTTGTATTTTGCCTTATGTCATCTTTGCTTCTTTTAGCTCTAAGCTTAGGCATACAGGAGAAGCCTGCCCCCCTTTTTACATACATATGTATATTTATAGAAACTTTTAAGACAAATTGTGGGACGAAGTCTAATTTAAAAATAGGAAGATTGTGTGCCAAGGTTGAGTCTTCTAGCCCTTTACCATAATGTTTTACAGAACATTTGCATAAAATTCTAAGTTCTAGGATATCCTTCCATCATCTTTCATGTCCTTGTATGTTAAGAGGACAGGTTTAATTTACTTTGAAGCTAGTTTTTCATAATCCATAATAAATAGCACTTTTAGTGAAGAGCAGGGAGCCTGTGGCACAGTTAGAAATCAGATACTATTGGCTGGGCGCAGCTCGCGCCTGTAATCCTAGCACGTTGGGAGGCCGAGGTGGGCCGATCACCTGCGCCTGAGGTCAGGAGTTCAAGACCAGCCTGGCCAACATGGTGAAACTCTGTCTCTACTAAAAATATAAAAATTATCCATGCATGCTGGCGGGTGCCTGTAATCCCAGCTACTCGGGAGGCTGAGGCAAGAGAATCGCTTGAGCCTGCAATGACCCAAGGTGGCACCACTGCACTCCAGCCTGAGTGACAGAGCAAGATTCTGTCTCATAAAAAAAAGAAATCAGACATTATTGCAATAAAGTGTTATCCACTACTGATGCTTACTTCTGCTTTAATATTACAAACTCTAGTACAGGGTGTGTACACTACTCCCAGGTCATCACGAAGGCACTGTACCAAAAGGAAGAACACCAGAATTCTTCCTTTTACAACAATAGCTCATATTTTATTTTTCTCAAGTAGTAGGTATTGCAGAGTCATCTTGTCATGGCCATCAGATTAAGGTGTTCCTTCCAGATTCTCTACACTCACCCAGGGTCAGCCAGTATTGCTGACAGCTGGGAGACAGCACAGTTAAAAATGATGATCCTACACAAAACAGAAGGAAAAGGCAAGCACCTGCCTTTCCAGAAAGTGAAGGTTATGTCTAAATGTCTTATTCTGTAGAAGGTATATTTCTTTCACTGAAGAGCAACCAGAGTAGATTTTGACAGGTTACAGCTAATAAAGGTTTTTCTCTCTGAAAAGGTAAAATCGTTGACTTCGTAATTATGTGCTTACATGAAAGCACATTTAATAGGTCTCTCGACTATTGTTTTTTGGTTTTTTTTGAGATGGAGTCTTGCTCTGTTGCCCAGACTGGGGTGCAGTGGCATAGTCTCCTTGGTTCAAGTGATTCTCCTGCCTCAGCCTCCCAAGTAGCTGGGATTATAGGCATGCACCACCACGCCCAGCTAATTTTTGCATTTTTAGTAGAGATGGGGTTTCACCATGTTAGGCTGATCTCGAACTCCTGACCTCAGGTGATCCACCTGCCTCAGCCTCCCAAAGTGGTGGGATTACAGGCATGAGCCACCATGCCCGACCTCAACTTTCTACAATATAGAGAATATAGTATGTTCATTGAAACAAATTTTATTAGATATTTAAGTAATATTAAAGTGACTGGCCGGGCACAGTGGCTCACACCTGTAATCACAGCACTTTGGGAGGCTGAGGCGGGTGGATTGCTTGAGCTCAGGAGTTTGAGACCAGCTTGGCCAATATGGTGAAACCCTGTCTCTACTAAAAATACAAAAATTAGCCAGGCGAGGTGGCACGTGCCTGTAATCCCAGCTACTCGGGAGGCTGAGGCAGGAGAATCACTTGAACCTGGGAGGCAGAGGTTACAATGAGCCGAGATAGCACCACTGCACTCCAGCCTAGGCAACAGAGTGAGACTGTGTCTCCAAAGCAAAAAAAGAAAAAAATAATAAAAGTGACAGATTGTTAGACATGCTTTAAAAAAATATACCCCCCTTTTTATCAGTACTGTTAATGTAAGCTTTTATGCCTGGCTTTGCATTTGCCCTGCAATAAAATAAGATTTTATAAAGAGATCTAGGCTAAAACTTGAATTCTCATGCTTCTGTGGAGCAGAAAAGTGGCAGGGAGTATTTCTTTATACAGTTCACTTTTAATCATTCAATCAAAAAACAGTTTCTTCCCATTTAAAATGCCTGTTCATACATTTGAGTTATTCCCTTTGGATTATCGGAAGCCAGATTACAAAATTTAAAACATGCTACCAAGTCCTCTGTGAAGCAATAGGCACAGAAATAATTTAAAACTCCGGAAACAATTTTTAGAACCTTAATGTGAAAAATAGATTTTTTTCTTAATGCATACTCATCTCTGTCAAAGGCTACGCTAAAAGCTTTTTGAGAGTCATACTGCGTGTGCCCCTTCCTCAGATGATGGGTAGTTTTGTGGACACAGTAGAGCTAACCCAGCTTACTTGGGGGGCATCAGGTCACTCTTCCTGGACACCTGCCATCAGTCACCATGCCTAACAAACCCTTCCCTGAAAGCAGTTAGAACATACCTTGGAGTCAGATCCATCCATCTTGGGAGTCCAGACTCATACTACCTTTTTGTCTTTGGAAGTCACCAAATGAAAATAATTGTGCCCGATGATTGAGCAGATATGCATACTGTCACAGTCATTCCTTTTGTATTAACCTTTTATTTACCTGTTAATGAAATCATCAAAATACACTGAGTAGGCACCTAGTATGTACATCTGTCCTTAGTGCTTTTGAGTGTTAATCTAAACTCATACATCAACAAACATTCTAGCCAGATGAGTAGGTGGCTAGTCAGCCCATTAAGAAACTTAATTACTAGTTTCTAGTAGCTTTAAAGTCTCATTTAACGTTTAACAAATCAAAGAGCATGTCAGAGGCTGGACATCAATGGCAGATGACGCCAAAGTCATAGGGTTTTGCCTCTGTGTACAGTGCATAGGCTCCAAAGCATGACACTGCACGTCTTGATAGGAATTGTTTGGAAAAAGAAAAATCACACTCTTTCTGGTCTACTTTCTAAAAAGTGAAAGTAGAGCTCATTGAGCCTAGCCGTAGACGGCTTAAACCTAATACAATCACACATGATACCAACAGGAAGAAAGAGCATGCTTCTGACAAACCTATTCAAAAGTCATTGGCCAGCTCTTTTAGAAAGTTTATTAATAATTTTAAAATATTTAAATACACATGTAGGTTATCCCCATTAGCTCTCCTTCTATTAGGCTCTCACAGCGGCCTCTTTCGGGGCAAGTTAGAAGTTTCCAGTTTGACATGCTGTTCGCCTCCCAGGCAAGGCCCATCTCTTCAGTGAGTACAGGATTGCTTGATAGGGCTCAGTTACAAAGTGCGAAGTGATGGACAACTCGCACTGATGTGGACAGTTCTATAAACAACGCGAGGTGACTTCAGCTGTATGTGGCTTCGTTGCTGACTCTCTCTTTTAAGGTATGCTCTTCTAAGTTTTGATCACTCCATTTATACTCAGGTTTGGCAAACTCTGGCTGGCTTTAAATACCTGCCAAGAAGGCGCGCCACAGATAAGAGGGCAATAGGGGGGGGGGTGTTCGCAAGGATTGGCAGTGATTATCTGTGAAGCACAACAGAAAGCAAAAGCAAACAGAAACAAACAGGATTACTGGTTTGCTTCAGTCTTGATTCTTTTTTTTTTTTTCTTGAGATGGAGTTTCACTCTTATAGCCCAGGCTGGAGTGCAGTGGCACGATCTTGGCTCACTGCAAGCTCCGCTTCCCAGGTTCAAGCACTTCTCCTGCCTCGGCCTCCCGAGTAACTGGGACTACAGGCACGTGCCACCATGGCCAACTAATTTTTCGTATTTTTAGTAGAGACGGGGTTTCACTATGTTGGCCTGGATGGTCTCGATCTCTTGACCTTGTGATCTGCCTGCCTCAGCCTCCCAAATAAAATACTTTCAAGCTCAATTTAGCAGGGTGACCTTAGTATGCACTTCAGTGTTCACATGTGAAAATGGTGATACCACCACTGTTTATATAAGACAGTTGTGAAGCTGAGTAAAGCATGCCTTGGGTACTGGGCTCCACTTGGCCCATAATAGGTACTCATACTGAATACAGTAGGTTAAAAAATGTTTTATCACACACTTACCCAACGAGCTGCAAGCCCTTCTCCCCTGTCTTGATGCAATAAGCCTCTGCACATCCCTCTTCAAACAAAGCCTTGCCAGTCCATAATGAATAGTGGTAGTGGGTGATAGCAGAGCAAGCACATCCATATCACAGAATCCCCACCTGGGGTTGGAAGCTTACACATTTGGGTCTCAGCTATGAAACTTTCCTGTAAACCACGATCACATCAGGACATATTGTGATGACCTGAATGCCAATTAATACTAGATTTGGGCCTGGCTCTGGTGGACGGTGTGTCTTAAATGTTCCTTTAGCAAAGCTGTCCAATTATTCCTCCCCTTCCAAGATCATGAGTCAGAATTTGACATTAGAGGAGGTGGAGCCAGATGGCTAAAGAGAACCCTCCAGCGGTAGTCCTCTGCAGCAACACCAAACTGAGCTATCCATGTAAGAAAGTATCCACACAAGAGCCAAAAAATCAGGTGAGATATCACAGTATCTGGTTTAGTACAATAACAGGATAAGACACACTGAAGAGAGTAGAAAGGAGGGTCTCACATTGCCTATACACCCCTCCCCTGACCTTAGGCAGTGCAGCAGAGAGAATCTGTGAGCTTGGGAGAGGGAGGCGAGTCTGGGACTTTGCATTGGAACTTCACAGGGGAACACAGCACCAGGCAGAATTCTGAGGCCCTGATACCAGGCTAGAGCCCGTGAAAAGAGTATCAGGCCCACCCCAGATCAGAGGGGCATCTGCCACCCCGGTGGGAGGAAACCAAGTCTGGGCCCACTTTACAATAAGCTAAAGTGGCCTTGGGCCCCAAATAATTTCAGTGGCAGCCAGGCCGTAGCAACCACAGCCCTGGTACTGCACTGGGCTGGGAGTCTGTGGGTTTGGGGTGTGATCGAGCATGATACCAGCTGCCTCAACTCCGGGCAGTGCAACATGGAGGAACACTCCTGCTTGGGCAAAGGAGAGGGAACAGTATGAGGGACTTTGCCTTGGAATCTAGTACCAGTCCTGCCACAGTAAAACACAGCACAGAAAGAATCCTGAATCCCCTAATTATAGGCCATTGCTCCCAAATGGTACTTCTAAACCCACCCTGGCCAAAAGGCAATCTGCCACCCTAGCAGGATGGATCCAAACCCCAGCCAGCTTCACCACTGGCTGACTAAAGTGGCCTTAGGCAAATCCCAGTATTGCATTGGTCTAGGAGGGACCCAAAGTGGTGCCAGCTGTGACAGCCATGGAGGTACCTGCCTTACCCCTCCCCAACTCCAGGCAGCTCAGAGCAGAGAGAGACTCCTTCCCCTTGCGAGAAAGACATCAAAGTAAGCAAGGGACTTGGCCTGGGAACCTGCAGGGCATTCTCTCTGATCCTTCCCAAGTACATCAGGGCTGGACATCTAGAAGGCTACAAAATAGTCACAGTGTAACTTGGCTTAGACTGCCCTCTAGTGCTGAAACAGCTGTAGTGACTACATGCTTAGGGAACTCATCATCAGTCACCTTTCAATTTGTAGAAAAGCCCCTGAAGATAGATGGGTATAAACAAGGGCAGACTGTGAAGACTGAAACACCTAAGTCTTCAATGGCCATAGACAGACATCCACAAGCACCAGAAAAATTCAGAGAAATACAACCTCATCAAACAGACTAAATAAATAAGATGCCAGTGACCAATCCGGGAGAGACAGAGGTGTGTGACCACTCAGGGAATTCAAAATAGCTGTTCTGAGGAAACTCCAGGAACTTCAATGAAACACAAAGACTCAATTCAGAAATTTACCAGAGAAATTCAAGAGATTAAAATAATTTTTAAAAATTCAAATAGAAATCCTAGAGCTGAAAAGTACAATTAACAAACTGAAAAATGTATCAGAGTGCCTCAAACACAGAATTGATCAAGCAGAACAATTAGTGAGCTTAAGGACAAGTTATTTGAAAATACACAAATTTAAAAAAAAAGAAAAGAATGAAGAACACTCACAAGGTCTAGAAAATACCCTCAAAAGGGCTAAATCAAGAGTCAATAGCCTTGGCCGGGTGCAGTGGCTCATGCCTGTAATCCCAGCACTTTGGGAGGCCGAGGTGGGTGGATCACAAGGTCAGGAGATCGAGACCATCCTGCCTAACACGGTGAAACCCCATCTCTACTAAAAATACAAAAAATTAGCTGGGTGTGGTGGCAGGCGCCTATAGTCCCAGCTACTCAGGAGGCTGAGGCAGGGGAATGGCGTGAACCCGGGAGGCGGAGCTCGCAGTGAGCTGAGATTGCACCACAGCACTCCAGCCTGGGTAACAGAGTGAGACTCCATCTCAAAAAAAAAAAAAAAAGAATCAATGGCCTTAAAAGGGGGGTAGAGAAAAAGACAGAGGTAGAAAGTTTATTCAAAGACATAATAGCAGAGAACTTTCCAAACCTAGAGAAAGATATGAATATCCAGGTACAAGAAGGTCAAAGAACACTAAGTAGATTCAACCCGGTACAAGAAGGTCAAAGAACACTAAGTAGATTCAACCCAAGCAAGACTACTACACTAAAATATATAATAAACTCTCAAAGGTCAAAGCAAAGAGAGGATTCTAAAAGCAGTAAGAAAAAAGCAGCAGACAAGATAAAGGAGTTCTGATACATCTGGCAGCAGACTTCTTAGTGGAAACCTTACATGTCAGAAGAAAGTGGGACGACATATCAAAGTGCTGAAGAGAGAAGAACGATAACTGCCAACCGAAAATATTGTAACCAGCAAAGCTACTGAACCCTTCAAACATGAAGTAGAAATACTTTCGCAGACAAAATCTGAGGAAATTCATCACCACTAGAATTCTCTTATGAGAAAATCTAAAGGCAGTTCTTTAATCTGAAATAAAAGGACACTAACATGCAACAAGAAATCATCTGAAGGTATAAAACTCACTGGTAAAAGTAAGTACACAGACAAATTCAGAATCCTGTAATACTGTAACTGTGGTGTGTAAACCATTCATATCTTTAGTATGAAGACTAAACGATGGATCAAAAATAAGAACTACAACAATTTGTTAAGAGACAGGCAATACAGGCCCTGCACGGTGGCTCACGCCTGTAATCCCAGCACTTTGGGAGGCCGAGGTGGGCAGATCACAAGGTCAGGAGATCGAGACCATCCTGGCTAACATGGTGAAACCCCGTCTCTACTAAAAATACAAAAAATTAGCTGGGCATGGTGGCAGGCACCTGTAGTCCCAGCCACTCGGGAGGCTGAGGCAGGAGAATGGAGTAAACCCAGGAGGCAGAGCTTGCAGTGAACTGAGATGGGCCACTGCACTCCAGCTTGGGCAACAGGGTAAGCCTCTGTCGCAAAAAAAAAAAAAAAAAAAAAAAGACAGGCAGGCAAAAAAAAAAAAAAAAAAGAAAAAAAAAAATAAAAAAAAAAAAAATGAGTCAAAATGTGAGAAGTATGGAGTTGAAGTGTAGTTGTAAACGTTTTTTGTTTCTTTGTGATCAAAGTTAAGTTGTCCTCAGTTTAAAATAACTTGTTTTAACTGCAAGATGTTTTTTATAAGCCCTATGGTAACCATAAAGCCAAAACATATAATGGACATAATAAAAATAAAAATAAGGAATTTAAAGAGATAATCATTTATCCACAAAGACAGTGAGAAGAATGAAGTTACAAAACCAAAAAACAAAAAACAAAATAGCCGTAGTAAGTCCTTCTCTATCAGTAATAATACTGAATGTAAATGGACCAAATTCTTAAGATATAATTGCTGAATTTATTAAAAAACAAGACCCAACTGTATGCTGCCATACAGCATATAGTTTACCTAGAAAGTCACACAGACTGAAAGTGAAGAGATAGGCCAGGCACAATGGCTTATGCCTATAATCCCAGCACTTTGGGAGGCCAAGGTGGGCAGACTATTTGAGGTCAGAAGTTTGATACCAGCCTGGTCAACATGGCGAAACCCTGTCTCTACTAAAAATACAAAAATGAGCCAGGTGTGGTAGCGCATGCCTGTAATTCCAGCTACTCGGGAGCCTGAGGCAGCAGAATCACTTGAACCTGGGAGGTGGAGTTTGCAGTGAGTCAAGATCATGCCACTGTGCTCCAACCTGGGCAAGAGAGCAAGACTCCATCTCAGAAAAAGAAAGAAAAAGAAAGTGAAGGGATAGAAAAGACATCCCACACAAATGTAAATAAAAAAACAGGTTTTGGTTTTTTTTGTTTTTTTTTTTTTGAGACGGAGTCTGGCTCTGTCGCCCAGGCTGGAGTTCAGTGGCTGGATCTTAGCTCACTGCAAGCTCTGCCTCCCGGGTTTACGCCATTCTTCTGCCTCAGCCTCCCAAGTAGCTGGGACTACAGGCGCCCACCACCTCGCCTGGCTAGTTTTTTGTATTTTTTAGTAGAGACGGGGTTTCACTGTGTTAGCCAGGATGGTCTCGATCTCCTGACCTCGTGATCCGCCTGTCTCGGCCTCCCAAAGTGCTGGGATTACAGGCTTGAGCCACCGTGCCCGGCAAATAACAGGTTTAACCATACCTACAGCAGATAAAATAGACTTCAAGTCAAAAACTGGAAAAAGAGACAAAGATCGTTATGTAATGATGAGGGAGTCAATTCAACAAGAAGATATAACAACTGTAAATATGTATGCATCCGATATCATCAGAGAAACCAAATATATAAAGCAAATATTAATAGATCTAAAGAGAGAAACAGACTGCAATACAATAATAGTAGGGGACATCAATGGCCACTCACAACAGTGGGACAGATTATCTAGACAGAAAATCAACAAACATTGGATTTAAACTATACTCCAGACCAAATGGACCTAACTGACATTTACAAAACATTTCATCCGGCCAGAAGCGGTGGCTCACGCCTGTGATCCCAGCACTTTGGGAGACTAAGGCAGGAGGATCGTGAGGTCAGGAGATCGAGACCACCCTGGTTAACATGGTGAAACCCTGTCTCTACTAAAAAACACAAAAAAAATTAGCCAGACATGATGGCAGGCGCCTGTAGTCCCAGCTACTCGGGAGGCTGAGGCAGGAGAATGTCGTGAACCCGGGAGGCGGAGCTTCCAGTGAGCCGAGTTCGCGCCACTGCACTCCAGCCCGGGCGACAGAGCAAGATTCCGTCTCAAAACTCCAATTGCTACAGCATACACATTTTTCTCATCAGCACATGGAACATTCTCCAGGGGAGACCATATGTTGGGCCACAAAAGAAGTCTCAACTAATTCAGAAAAATCAAAATCATATTAAGTATCTTGTCTGACCACAATAGAATAAAACTAGAAATCAATAATGAGGAATTTTGGAAACTGTACAAATACATGGAAATTAAACATGATGCTCCGTAGTGACCAAAGGTCAATGAAGAAATTAAGAAAGAAATTTTAAAATTTATTGAACAAATGAAAATGGAAACAATATACCAAAGCCTATGAGATACAGCAAAAGCAGTACTAAGAGGGAAGTTTATAATAAATGCCTACATCAAAAAAAGTAGAGATTTCAAATAAGCTAATGATCACTTCAAAGAACTAGAAAAGAACAAACCAAACCCAAATTTACCAGAATAATAATGATCAGAGCAGAAATAAATGAAACTGAAACTTAAATGAAAAGTTAGCTGTTTGACGCCAGGGGCAGGGGCTCACACCTGTAATCCCAACACAGTGGGAGGCCGAGTCGGGCAGATCACAAAGTCAAGAGATCAAGACCATCCTGGCCAAAATGGTGAAACCCTGTCTCTACTAAAAATACAAAAATTGGCCGGGTATGGTGGCAGGTGCCTGTAATCCCAGCTACTCGGGAGGCTGAGGCAGGAGAATCGTTTAAACCCAGGAGGCAGAGGTTGCAGTGAGCCAAGATTGCGCCACTGCATTCCAGCCTGGTAATAGAACAAGACTCCGTTTCAGAAAAAAAAAAGAAAAGTTAGTTGTTTGAAAAGTTAAGCAAAATCAATAAACCTTCAGCTAGACTAAGAAAAATAGAATGAAGACCCAAATAAATAAAATCAGACCAAAATAAAAGACATGACAATTGATGCCACAGTAATACAAAGGATCATTAGAGACTTAATGAAAAACTATATGCCAATAAAGGAAAACCTAAAAGAAGTGGAAAAATTCCTGGATACAGAGTCTATACCAAGATTGAACCATGAAGAAACAGAAAACCTGAATAGACCAATATGAGTAACAAGACAGAGGCAGTGATAAAAGAAAAGCCCAGCACCTGATGGCTTCATTGCTAAATTCTATCTAACATTAAAAAAAAAAATTAATAGCAATTCTACTCAAACTGTTCCAAAAAATTGAAGAATATTTCCAAACTCATTCTGCAAGGGCAGCATTACCTTGATACAAAGACACAACAAAAAATGAAAACCACAGGCTAATACCCTGATGAACACAGATGCAAAAGTCCTCAACAAAATATCAGTCAACCAAATTCAATAATACATTAAGAAGATCGTTCGCCATGTTGATCGTTCGCTATGTTGATGCATCTCTGGGATGCAAGGATGATTCAACATATGCAAATCAATAATGTAACACATCACATTAACAGAACCAAGAACAAAAATCATGTAATCATTTCAATAGATGGTAAAAAAGCATTTAATAAAATTCAACATACTGTCATGATAAAAATTCTCAATGTGCCAGATACGGTGGCTCACTCCTGTAATCCCAGCACTTTGGGAGGCCGAGGCAGGCAGATCACTTGAGGTCAGGAGTTTGAGACCAGCCTGGCTGACATGGTGAAACCCCACCTCCACTAAAAATACAAAAAAATTAGCTGGGCATGGTGATGTGCACCTGTAATCCCAGCTACTCAGGAGGCTGAAGCACAAGAATCATTTGAACCTGGGAGGCAGGGGTTGTAGTGAGCTGAGATCATGCCACTGCACTCCAGCCTGGGAGACAGAATGAAACTGTCCCAAAAAAAAAAAAAAAAAAAAAAACTCAACAAACTGAGTATAGAAGGAACATACCTAAAAACAATAAAGGCCATACATGACAAACCCAAAGCTAACATCATATGGGGAAAAATTGAAAGTCTTTCTTCTAAGATCTGGAACAAGACAAGGATGCCTACTTTTATTATTTTTGTTCAGCATAATACTGCAAGTCCTAGCCAGAGCAATTAGACAAGAGAAAGAAAGAAAGGGCATCCGAATTGAAAAGAAGTCAAACTGTCTTTGTTTGTGGATGACATGATCTTATACTTTGAAAAACCTAAACACTCCACCAAAAAACTGGTAGAACTGATAAATTCAGTAAAGTCACAGGATACAAAATCAACACACCCAAATCAGGAATATTTCTATATGCTAACAGCAAACAATCTAAAAAACTTATAGCAATGCAAGAATAAAATAAAAACTAAAGACAGCAATCCCATTTACAATAGCTATAAAAATATAAAATACCTAGGAATAAATTTAACCAAAGAAGTAAAAAATCTCTATAATGAAAACTGTAAAACAGGGACAAAAAAATTGAACAGGACACAAAAAATGGAAAAATATCCTATGTTCATGGATTGGAAGAACTAGTATAATGTCCACACTACCCAAAGCAATCTACAGATTGAATGCAATTCCTATAAAATACCAATGACATTCTTTACAGAAGTAGAAAAAAAAATCCTAAATTTTGTATGGAACTACAAAAAATGCCAGATAGCCAAATCAATCCTGGGCAAAAAGAACAAAGCTGAAGGCATCACACTACTTGACTTCAAAATATACTACAAAGTTATAGTAAACAAGGCAGCATGGTATTGGCATAAAAACAGACACATAAGACCAATGGAACAGAACACAGAATCTAGAAATAAATCCATGTATATGCAGCCAACTCATTTTTGACAAAGGCACCAAGAAAATACAACTGGGAAAGGACAGTCTCTTCAATAAATGGTGCTGGGAAAACTGGATATCCATATGCAGAAGAATGAAACCAGACCCCATCTCTTAATATATAAAAAAAAATCCACTCAAAATGGATTAAAGACTCAAATCTAAGACTCGAAATTATGAAACTAGAAGAAAACACTGGGATAATACTTTAGGACATTGGTCTGTACAAAGATCTTTTTGGTAAGACCTCAAAAGCACAGGCAACAAAGGCGAAAACAGAAAAATGGGATTACATTAAGCTAAAAAGCTTCTGTACAACAAAGGAAACAATCAACAAAGTTAAGAGACAACCTACAGAATGAGAGAAATTATCTGCAAACTATGCATCCAACAAGGGATTAGTAACCAGAATATATAAGGAACTCAAACAACTCAACAGCAAAAAAAAGCCAAATAATCCAATTTTTAAATGGGCAAGAGATCTGAATAGCCATTTATCCCAAAAGATGACATTCAAACGGCCAAAAGGCATATGAAAATATGCTCAACAACACTCATCAATCAGGGAAATGCAAACCAAATCCAAAATAAGGTTATATCACCTCCCTTCAGTTAAAATGACCACTATCAAAAAGACAGTAAGTAACAGATGATGGTGAAGATGTGGAAAAAGGGGAATGCTTGTATACTGTTGGTAGGAGTGTAATAATTTACATTATAAAAGTCACTATGAAAAAACAGTATGGAGGTTCCTCAAAAAGCTAAAACTAGAACTACCATATGATCCAGCAATCTCATCGCTGGGTGCATATCCAAAAGAAAGGAAATCAAAAAAGAAAAAGAAAATCAGTGTATCAAAGAGATATCCGCACTCCCATGTTTACTGTAGCACTATTCACAACAGCCAAGATATGGAATCAACTCAAGTGTCCATCAACACTTAGGATGAATGGATAAGGAAAATGTGGTATATATACACAATGGAATATTATTCAGTCATTAAATAATGAAATCCTGTCATTTGCAGCAACACGAACGAAACTGGAGAACATTATGTTACGTGAAATAAGCCAGGCACAGAAAAACAAATATCACATGTTCTCACTCATGTGGGAGCTAAAAAAAAAGTGAGTCCCATGGAGGTAGTGAGTAAAATGGTGGTTACCAGAGGCTGGGAAGGGTTGGGGGAAGCAGAGATGAAGAGAAATTGGTTAATAAGTACAAAAATACAGTAAGATAGATGACATGAAAGTACAGTAGAGCAATTATAGTTAACAAGAATGTATTATATATTTCAAAATAGCTAGAATAATGTTGCCAATGCAAGGAAATTAAAAATGTTTGAGAAGATGGGTAACCCAACTACCCTGATTTTTGATCATTAGACTTTGTATGCATGTATCAAAATATTACATGTACCACATAAATATGTACATTTATCAATTTTTTTAAAATATGGCATTAATTAATACTTTATTAATTATTTATTTGTAACATTCTGTTCTTACTACACGTAGTATTTATCCTACAGAGAACCATTAAGAAAAAGAATAACTTGCAACTGCGGTAACCTGTATAGTAGTGACTTAATGTTTTCTACTCAATTTATTCAATGAACATTACTACTAAGCAGCTACTCTGCGCAAAGCACTCCACTATATCCCAGATAAACTATGGTGAGCAAAATTAAAGTCCCCTCCTTTACAGAGAAAGTCTAGTGATGAAGACAAGACTAAACACAAAGAATACGTAACACTGATGCCATACATATAAATTACAAGCGATTTGTGCTATGAAAAAAGATGAGGACAGGTAGGTAGACTTATCAGTCTACAAGAATGAGCCAAAATGCTTCAGGGCAGGGGGTTTTGCTATCATAATCTTAAATAATACTCACATCTTGGACTTTCTGGATGAAAGGATCTTTCCATTCAAAGACCACAAAAAACAACTGAGCACTTTTTTCAGCAGCTGGTCTCTGGTCAATGTAGTTAACCACACTTGTCTAGATATGGAGGAGAGAAAGCAGTGTTACCACCTCTGTGTGCCCTTCCCTCGCCTGTGCCCAGGGAAAGGAGAGAGAGTAGGCAGGGAATCATAGACTGTGGTTCTCCTCACACTATCTTTTGGAGACAGAGTGGCAAAAATCTCATATATACAAGATCCTGACACTGGTAGCAGATCTAAGGCTTTACCTTGGTTTCCATAGTTCTCTCGGGAAATGGGATCTGTGATGTACAACAGGTGTTTTGGATTGTCACTGAAATTTGTCACTAGGTATCTGTACTCACCATTAAACCATATTCAGGCCAGGCATGTTGGCTCATGTCTGTAATCCCAACGCTTTGGGAGGCTGAGCCGGGTAGATCACCTGAGGTCAGAAGTTTGAGACCAGCCTGGCCAACATGGTTAAGCCCCGTTTCTACTGAAAATACAAAAATTAGTGGGGCGTAGTGGTGGGCGCCCGTAATCCCAGCTACTCAGGAGGCTGAGACAGGAGAATCGCTTGAACCTGGGAGGCAGAGGTTGTAGTAAGCCAAAATCGGGCCACTGCACTCCAGCCTGGGGGACAGAGCAAGACTCTGTCTCCAAAAAAAAAAATAAAAAATAAACCATATTCAAACTACCATGTAAGACACAATTAAAAGCAATAAAAATCCCAAATTTCAAAATACTTGGTTTTCAGACCAAGTATTTGTTTGAACTTTCAACCCTTGTTTCAACCCTTCAAGTTTATAGGGACAAAGCACAGCCACACAGATCCACACAGCTGAGCATTCCCTGTAAATACTCAGTAGGTGTGCTTGGTGAGATCTGGTAGTCAATTACTAAGGAGGCTGTGTGGCATAACGGACAGCAGACAGGTAGCAAAGGCAGAAACCAGCTCCACCCAGAGGCTCGGATCCATCATCAAAGCTGAGCCTCAGCTTTGCCACCTGCAAAGGTGAACAAAATGCCTACGTCACTACAGTACAGGAGCATGCCTATGTGAGAGCATTCTAAACTCTAAAATGTGATTTTAAAACACATTAGTTAGTTGTGTTCAAAGGAGCTCATAACACCAACAAAAGACTTCCAATTTAGACAGTAATAAAAGACACTAAAATTTCTTAAATGTAAAGGTTCACTGGGGTTTTCACCCTTTGGTTTCGGATCACAGTGGGAGCTACCAGAAGAGCCAGGGTAGATGGGGTTGAACTTAATTGTCAGGTAAGTGAACACAGCCTCCTTCCTCAGAGCTGTTGTGGGGCCAGATAAGAAAGGACTTGAATTTCTTGGAGCAAATTTGGAAGTAAAAATCTGGGAGATGACAGTTATCTTACAAAACAGGAATACTGTAAGGTCCAATCACCGGGAGGGATTGTCACTTCCCAAGGCAGGAAAAATAGCCTTGCTTCCTTGAAGAAAACTGGCTTTGAGCCTCTTCCAAGTATCCAGCCTGGACTAGTCTGAGGAGCTAGGGCTCATGAAAGGACCCTGTTTAACACTAACCCAAGACAGTCCCCTCCTGCCTGACTTCTGGCCAGTGACAGCCTAGTTGGCTGGAGCGTGTCCTTCTGCTCCAAATGAGCATCATGAGCCACTGGGATACAGGAGGAAAAGACTAGCTTTTTTTAGTATTTATTTTTATCTCATCCTTTTAACATTTGTTTTTGAATGTTTAAAATGTATATAACACTAGGACAGTAATAGTATGTTATATCACCTGCAAAGTTGTATGTATACAGAGTATATGCTCAAAAAGTTTTTACGAATGGGAAATCTGATCAAAAAGCTTTCAGCCCACTGGCCTAGCAGCCAGGAGATACACCTGGCATCTCTTGCTGTGACACCCATGAGAGCTGAAGAGGACCTTAGGAAAAGCATCAACATGCACACTTGGGACCACTGTGTCTAGTCTCTCTTCCCTGCAAATAATCAATCTGCTATGCCACTGCCAGCCCCTCACAGTGCTGCTAGATACAGGACATCAGACATGGCTGGATGAGTTACTGACCTCTCTGCAAGCCGCAGTGATCTCTGCCCCACACACGCATTCTGTGAGGACTGGCCGGTATGTGCGCTGCCTGCAGAAGCACACACAGACTCTCTGGTACAGCATATGAAGCCCTCCATGGGGGTCCCTTCTCATCCTGACCAAGGCCGACTCACCCTTAAGGCCCTGCTCAAAGGACCCTTCTCTGCAAAGCTTCCCTCCACCTCAGACTTGAATGTGGAAAAGTCACCAGCAGTTTCGAGCAAACCCAGAGCCACCTACCTCCTGCCGGAATTCCACTGCTTCCCGCCCATCCTCCTCCTTGGTCTTCACCAGTGACATCTTGACCCAGGTGCGGAAGCCCCCAGAGAACTTCCAGCTGGAATAGGCACTCTCACAGGCCTGCATGAAGCCTACCCTGTTTGGGCTTGGAGGAAGGAAGGAGAAGGAAGATCCAGGTCAATCCAGGTCTGGCAGCAGGAGTCGAAGCCCCCACTGCAAGCTGGTTTCCTTGCTGGCACAACCAGGATGCTGCCCACTCCCTGCCTCCTCTCCAAACTGTGGTTGCCTCAGCAGGGCTGTCAGTCACCAGCAAAAGCAAGGCCCATCCCAGTTTTCTCTCCGTTTGGTTTCCAAATGGAGGGGGAGTTGTCACTGGCCTCAAGGCAGGAACATGATCCCTGAAGCTCCCAATGGGAGAAATCCTCCTCCCTCCTCCCATCATTCCTATCTACTGCTGCCAAAGCTGTCAGCAATGAAGTTGGCAGAAGCTCCTCAGAACATGGCGCTCACGACTCCTCAGAGAACTCTGGACTTGAGCAGAGCCTGAGGAAGCCCTCACTGGCCTGTCAGCTCCCTCTGGAAAGCCCAAAGAGGGGAAGAGGGTTCCCTGGGGAGCTCGCAGGCAGGTGGGACACCTACAGCATCAGCCCCAAGACAGTGCAGATGCAGCAAAATCAAAGCGAACATAAAAACAAGCAAAAACTGCAGCAGCGTCCTGAGGAAGCTCACAAAAGGAGTGTGGAGTGGGGGCGAGATCCCGGGAAAAGTCTTCCAGGAGGAAGGCAAGATGGCCAGCTTGAAGGAGGGAAGGGAGGAATTCTAGGTGGCAGAAAGGGGGGAAAATGCTAAGGCAGAGGCTCTGGGGTGGAAGAACAAAGCAGCAGTGGTGTGGAACGAAGGCAGCTTGCTGCATGTCCACTGGGGAGCAGCCTCCCTGCCCCGGCAGCTGCCTCCCCGCTTGCTCTGAATGGAGCCTCTGTGCTCAGCAGGACCTGGAACGGAGTCTCTCTCAGCTCAGGCACATGAAGAAAATTCTCCTGCCCTCTAGGCTCCACGGTGTGACCCCAAAGCAGTGTGTGTGGAGCAGACAGGAACTTTCTGATGGTCAGGGGACATTCATCACTGTAAATCAAAGACTAAGAGAGGTGGCGGAGCTTCCATCATCATACTAGAGATGCAGTAGACCCTTAAACAACACAGTTTTGAGCTGGGCGGGTCCACTCACACATGGATTTTCTTCAGCCTCCGCCACTCCTGAGACAGCAAGACCAACCCCCATCCTCCTCAGCCTACTCAACATGAAGGCAACGAGGATTAAGGCCTTTACAATGATCACTTTCGCTTAATGAATAGTAAGTATATTTTCTCTTCCTAATTTTTTTTTTTTTTGAGACGGAGTCTCGCTCTGTTGCCCAGGCTGGAGTGCAGTGGTGCAATCTAGGCTCACTGCAACCTCCGCCTCCTGGGTTCAATCGATTCTCCTGCCTCAGCCTCCTGAGTAGCTGGGATTACAGGTGCATGCTACCAGACCCAGCTAATTTTTTGTATTTTTAGTAGAGATGGGGTTTCACCATGTTAGCCAGGATGGTCTCGATCTCCTGACCCCGTGATCTACCCACCTCGGCCTCCCAAAGTGCTAGGATTACAGGTGTGAGCCACCACACCCGGCCATGATTTTCTAAATAACATTTTCTTTTCTCTAGTTTACTTTATAAGAATACAGTCTATGGCCTGGCGCGGTGGCTCACACCTGTAATCCCAGCACTTTGGGAGGCCGAGACAGGCGGATCACGAGGTCAGGAGATTGAGACCATCCTGGCTAACATGGTGAAACCCCGTCTCTACTAAAATACAAAAAAATTAGCCAGGTGTGGGGGCGGGCACCTGTAGTCCCAGCTACTTGGGAGGCTGAGGCAGGAGAATGGCATAAACCCAGGAGGCGGAGCTTGCAGTGAGCCGAGATCGCGCCATTGCACTCCAGCCTGGGGGACAGAGCAAGACTCTGTCTCAAAAAAAAAAAAAAAAAAAAAAGAATACAGTCTATGATACATATAACCACAAAATATGTGTTGTTTATGTTATTGGTAAGGCTTCTGTTAATAGTAGGCTGTTAGTAGTTAAGTTTTGGGGGAGTCAAAAGTTATCCACAAATTTTTGGCTGCACAGGCAGTAGTGGTTAAGTTCGGTCACCCCAAACCCCAAGTTGTTCAAGGGCCAACTGTATTTCAGGCAAACACACACTGAGCCCTAGGAGCAAGACGTGGTTCCTGTGCACACTGGAGGGGTGGGGAGCGGAACCAAGGAACCACACAAGAACTTGCCCTCAAGGGGACTTACAAATCAAAGGCAACTTCCTCTACTCCTCAGCAGCCCCAGGCAATGGCGAGACCAAATGATCTCTCCAGAACCAGTCAGCACTAGGTATATGGACAGCCAGCGTGCTCCTCCACACCAGATTCGCTTAACTTTGTGATAAGATGTTGAGTGGACCGGCCAAGCTCATGAGGTCCCTTCCTGGGCCAATGGGTCATCTGGGAATGTCCCTTCCCTTCCCTGCCCTCAGCCCTCCATCTTTAGCCCAGGGATGTACACGGCTGGAATGAGATAAAAAGTAGACAGTAAGCCCACTGTGAACTCTAAAAGGCCACCTTTGCAGGAACTCCTGGAAAGAAGAGAAGAGGAGGTAATCAATGGCGCTGAAGTCCTCACTACTCTTGTTCAGGCGGAACTGGAGGAAGACCAGCTCCCGCTTTTTCACTTCCCGGGGCCCCTGGACAATCAGGGCAGATTTCTGCAGAGAGACAAAGGACAGAGTCTCAGTCCTGGGAGAGCACACAGAGGCCTCTGGGTCTGAGGGCAGAAGCACTGACTGGAAAGCCCATAGCTCCTCGCCCAGTGGTCTCCAAAGGGACCAGTAGCCAGACCCTCCTGTTCAGGTGAGAACAGGCCCGGGCTGGGACTCATGCTCATTCCTGGGGAGCTTTCCCCGCACGATGCCCGACCAGAGCTGAATGCAGCTCATCCTCTGTCCACTTTTCTCATTGGTTGTTTGAGTTATGGAAGCCCTTAATTTGGCAAGGATGTTCACTTTCATCTGTTATGTGTGCCAATCTTTTCTTCCAGTCTGTCATTTTTCTTTTAACTTTGTTTCCAATGTCATTTGTCCTATGGAAACTTTAAATTTAATGTAGTGAAACCTATGAACCTTTTTTTCTAAAGTTAATCTATAAATTCAGTTTCCATCACAGTTAAAAGTCCCAATGAATTTTTTTTGTGGAACTAAGCAAGCTAGTTTTAAAGCATACTTAGAAGAACACGTGTTCAAAATAACCAAGACAAGTTTGGGAATGGGGAAGACTGGTAGGGAGGGCACTATAGGGAAACTTATAAACCTATAAACCATCAAGAAACCTTTTCTTTATGGCTTTGGGTTTTGCTTGCTGAGGAAAGCCAAAATTACATCAGTATTGTCCTCTATTTCTTTATAGCATTTTTTAACCTTTTTTACATTTACATACTTTATATATCTGGCTTTAAGCTCTGCGTATAGTGTGAAATAGGGCTCTAATTCCTACTTCCCAAACAATGCATAGAGACAGGTTTTAAAGCCTCTTCCCCTCCCTGCTTTATCTTATTCTAAATTCAATACAGAACCAATATCTGTGTCTGCTCCTGGCCCCAGCAGAGCCCACACATATGTCTGTCTCCGTCCAGTACTATGCTGCTTTGATTCCTGTGGTTTTCCACTGTTCCCAGATCTGGGCCGGTGCCCTCCCTACTAGTCTTCCCCATCCCCAAACTTGTCTTGGTTATTTTTGAACCGTGTTCCCCTAAGTATGCTTTAAAACTAGCTTGCTTAGTTCCACAAAAAAAAATTCATTGGGACTTTTAACTGTGATGGAAACTGAATTTATAGATTAACTTTAGAAAAAAATGTCTTTTACATCAACTTTTATAAATGCTCTAGATATTTGAAAAAGAGTGAGTACACTATCAGTTACAAAGTTTTGTGTCCCCACATGTATACACACACATACACACTCTAAATTTATTAAGTGCACTATTCAATTCTTATCCTTTCTAGTTTTTGTCTATTTGATCTGTGAATTTCTGAGAGGGGTGTTTAAATCGTGCTCTAAAGTGATGGTATTTTTCACTTCTAACAGATTTTGCTTAAAATATATAAATGTCATGCTGTTTAGTACATAAAGTTTTGGAACTGTTCAGTCGTCTTAGTGGAGAGTATGGAGTTGAACCTGTTATCAATATTAAACATCCTTCTTTCACCCCTTCACACATGGAATTCCACACCGACTATTAATATTGCCACTTCTGGGCTTCATTGCATTTTCCCAAGACAGCTTTGTCCATCTTATTTATTTTTCAACCTTTCTGTGCCATTTTGTTTTAGAGAACACTGTCCCTGGTTTCTATTATCCATTTCTTCCTTTAGTACTAGAACGGCTTTCCCAACCCAGGTTTCAGCAGAATCCACTCCTCCTGCTGGAGCCTCATCTCTGCCTTTAAATGTAGCCATGTGATGAAGTTCCTAACGTGTGGAAGAAAAGGGGACTCATTCAACTCCATGCCATTTCCTGAAAAGGGAACTGCTTGCCCTCCACTTCTCACCTTCCCAGGCATGGGCATGTGCGCGCGCACGCGCACACACACACACACACACACACACACACACACTGCCCACATGGACCAGAACAATGCCCAGGGGACAGCACAGTGACAAGACAAAAGTCATGGCTGGACCATCCTATGAGGCAGCACTGGCCACTATGCCACACAGCCTGCATGCCAGGACTGTTCTCAAAGAAAGAAGGAGACTTCTCCCTCATCTCAGCCACCGTATTTGCGGGTTTTGTTTTTATTCGGTAGCTTAGCTTATACTGACTAATACACAATTTGTTAACTGACACTGGAATGTTTCATGGTTGCAAAAAAATCTAAAAATGAGGCATCAGCCAAACATTTGGGTGGTGGGAAAATGGCAGGCAGTAAGGAAATAGATAAGGATCCCACAGGCTGGAAAAGTGGCAAACCTTATTGTGGCGGCCAGAGCATTTGGTAAAAAATAACTACCATTATATTGAGAGCATGAAAGAAAGCACCAGAAAATTACAAAATTCTGAAGATTTTACAAATATAACAGGATGAGACCCTCGACTGGGGTCACTTTCACATGGACTTGATTAGATGCGAACAGCCAGAAGCCTACACGTTTCTGAAATCTCGCTGCAAACAAAGGCAATGGGAGGAGGAGGTGGGTAAGAAGCCACCCTCCCAGTTTGTGATTGTTTAGCCCTAAAGCCGCTCACACAATCAGGAAGTGAGTGGCACAAGCTGTGCAGCCACCAGGGAGGGCGTATTTTCTAATATCCACTTCAGATATGGCCACAGAGCATTACCACCAAGGCAGAAGTTCCAGGGACAAGGCCAGAGCACATAGGAGTCTCTCTCTGAGGGCAGCGACAGGTTCAAACCAAGGAGCTTACTTCACGCCAAGAAGGCATCTCACCGGTCCCACCCCGCAGGGTTCCAGCACTGCTGCAGAGCAGAGCTGCAGGCCCTTCCCCTTCGTCCTTTTCCAAACGGGAGCTCTACTGCTCTCATCGTGTTCTTCCTCCACTGCTATACGCTGGTTTGGGTAGGAAACTTGGTGGATAGGGAGGAGATAACTTCTCTGTTAGTTTCTAGCTTGTGGACTTCAAGGAATTGATGGAGGAGACGAACCATCACTCAGAGCCGGGGGCTAGTAGTTGTATTCAACTTCATTTCCATAAAAACAACTCTCTCTTTGTGCCCTTATTTCAAGGGTTTTTACACTATTTAGTCGAATCATGTAACTATTGTAACAAGTGCAACTGGCCTACATGGGTTTGGAACTGACCCTCACTGACTCCTCGTAAGTGTACCCTTCAACTGGGGGAGGAGAAGAGGGCATCCAGAGAACAGGCACTTGGTGGGACGGAAGCAGCCATGAGGGTTCATTAGCGTGTTTTACAGAGGGATGAAGGGAGTTGGGAATCCAGACAGAGAGCTTCTATTATACATATAACTCCACATTGGAATTGTTTAAAGGTTGTTTTCCTTTTTGTTTTAATTAGCTTCCATTTCCCTATTCTAGAGTCCATTCTATTTGTTCATCTTGGTCTTTTTCTGTCATTAGTTTCATGCAAATGTCTGGTGACCATTAATTCTCCATTCTTATTTATGAATGAAGGATTAGGTTGACTAGTATAGGTCTGGGTTTTGGTTTCTTCCAAAGTAATAAATTTCTGTTTCTCTAATAGGCCTCTCCCTTGCATGGGAAAGCTAAGTATGCTCTGTGGAAGCACACTGAGTATTCCAGTGTGTTTTACTCTGGGAAGAGTCCTTTCCTTTAGTTCTCTCTCCTTTTCCATTGTAGAAGTCTGCTGTTTCCTATGCCTAAGCAAAGAATCTTCCCTTAGCTTCTGTAGAGAATGGTTCCAGGGTCTTTTACCCAGAAGCAACCATCCCCAGCGGCTCTGCATACCTGGGGAGGGCATAGGGTGTGTCTGGCCCAGCCAACAGGCAGTCCAGTAATGACTACCCTGCTTTCTAACAGCACTGATTCCAAGCTGGGGGTTTGGAAGGAAAGCTTGTACCTCTACAGCAGGTCTCTTCTGCATCTGTTTTGGGTTAGGGTTTTCCTCTAATTTGTTTGCTCCACCAATCAGGCCCAAGCTGTTTTTTATACTTTATACCAGTTCCTCAAAATGTCTGGTCCACTGGTGATATTCTTTCTTTATGTGCAAAGCTATTACTGATGTTCTAGTCTGTTTTATCTCGTTCCTTACAGAATCATTTCAGCAGAATTTTAGGAGGGGGCCTAGCGTACACATACTAACAAAAAAATATTAGTGCGATTCTTTCATCTTAAAACCCACTAACAGTTCCCTGTTACCCAAGGGAGCAAGTGTGGCACTATAGCACGATACATGTTCTTTTCTCATCTGGCCATTACTCTGTCCACAGCTTCATCACCCATCAGTCTTCCAGGGCTCCTGACCCTATGAAACATCTCCCTGCCAACTGCAATTGTGCCCAGAGGCACAAGTACAACATGTCGTCTCTTCCCTTTAGGTCATGGTGCAATTTCCTCTGCCTAGAAAACTTTTCCTTCCCAATTTCATCTGGAAAACTTTATTGTAGCCCCTTTCAATCCTTTCTGAAGCAAGGAGATGAGATGTAAATCAATACAAAACGCCACCCTGCCTTTGAAACCCTGTGCAGTGCCACTCCTCCAGGGCACTCCGAACCCCATCCCTTAGTCATCCTTCCCAGCCGTGCTGTTGTACATGACAACACGGCCAGCCCAGGGCCCAGGAGTCATTGTCCCCATACCGGCACTCCTTGATGCTGGCATATTTATTTCAAACTACGGATTCCCAGGCCTCGCCTAAGGAATTATAATTCAGTTGGCTTCACATGGAACCTGGCAATTTGTATTTTCAAAAAGTATCCTGGCAATTCTGTCAAGCGGTCAGGTATGGGACCCACTTCGCTATATCCCACCAGCCCCACCCTTTAGCCCTGTCATTCTTCCATCAGGGACAGGGTCTCACCACACTGTCAGGAATCCCTGAGCATTACTCAGCAAAGGCTGGAGGCCTCACTGTCCTCCCTGAATGCAAACGAGCCAGCCACAGCCAAGTGTCCACGTGGCACAGCCGCATGTCTGCTTGGGGACCAAGGCCCCACACTGAGTGAGTGGAAGAAGGGGTGCGGGGCTAACAGAGCAGCTGCCCAGACCCAGCTCAGGCAGACAGGAATTACCACAGTCTGATTGGAGAAGGGGTCCGTGTAGTTGATCCTCTGGGTGGTGCAATTCATGTCACCCGGCTGGCCAGGGCTTGTCAGAGGAGGAATGACCTCATAATGGTGCTTACAGCTGAGCAACTGGGCCTGACCGGGGTACAGGGCAATACCTGGGGGCACAAACAGGAAAAGCAAGTGTCAGAAATCACAGTCCTGACCACATCCCTGAAATCATCTCACATCTACCAGCAACCTATGTTCTGGACTTCCTGGATGACTGCAAGGAAGGGAGAAGAAAAGGGTTTCAGAGGGTGAGGAGCCACATCCCCTGGCCTCAGAAAGCCCCGCTCTAGCAGAGGGCACAAGCCCCTCCTCAGTAAGCCCCTGGCCAACCTGGGATCCAGCCACCCTGATGCCCACATCAAAACCCGGTCCCCCTCAGAGCCCCGCTCCACACCCTCCGAGGGAGTGTCTCTTGACTCAGCCCCGCTCTGCCATCCCTCTGGGCCAACACCCACCTGCAGAATCGCTGGGAGGCTCTAAGCTGTGGAATTCTTCGGAACTCATTTTGTCTCTTAGACTGGGAGCCCCAAGTGTGCGAGTCACATCCCAAGAGTCCCTCCCTCTTCCCAGCCCAGGCACCTCTACGGACAGTAGCTGTCCAGCCTCAAGGGCAGCAATGCTAAGACAGCAGCACATGGTATCAGAGACAGACTTCAGAGAGACTAAGAGACCAGACAGAGAAAGTAAAACCTATAGATAAAGAAGACTCAAGCAGACACACAGAGAAGAGGGACAAACACAAGACAGGAAGAGATGGGCACAGGAGCCATGACCAGCACAACTGACTCTGCTGGAGGCTGGCAGGAAGCCCCAGAGAGAGGGCACCTGGACTCTGGCTCTGCCATGTGAGCAGGCCCTCCCGCAGGTCACTCAGGGGCATCTGTGGACAGAGCAGGTAGCACACACTGGGTAGACAGGGCCAAAGTCACATAGCTCATGCCTCCTCATTTACTCTACAGCCCCCAGAGCATCCAGTGCCAGCCTGTAGCCCAGAGCATACAGCCTGCTCTGTAGCAGAGCGGACTGCCACTCAGGGACCAGACACCCCAGCGGGACAGGTCTACCCAGTGTGGCCTGGGAGTCCCTCTCCAGGCAGGGTTCCTGTCTACCTTGGATGGTCTCACCTCCCCTATCACCCTCCCCACCCCACAGTCCAGCCTTGACTCATGCTTCTCCTCATCCCTGCCCTCTGGCCCCAGCCAAGTTAGTCTCATCCTCTCCAGAGAAGCCCTCTGCTTCCCTAGACACCCCTTCACTCTGCTGATCCCCATCCCAAAGACACTCTCTTCCCATCTATGTGCTTTTCAAGGACCAGCTCAAATCCTACCTCTCTGCCAAGCTTTTCCTGACCCCTCTAGTAGCCTGCAATAGCTACTCTAGGCTCTGTTCATTTCTCTCCTCAGCACGTACCACACTCCCAACAGCAGCTCTTTGGGTGTAGACTCTTTACCTAGACTATGCTTGGTTGGCCTCCTCTGCCCTGCCCGTAGTGCCACAAATACAATGACAGCTCAGAGAGTATCTGCCAGCCGACACCCTAGATCTGGGGCCCTGATGCCTGGCCCAGGGGCAGGCTCTACCTGGGGCATCATAGCGATCCACTTCCTTGTAAGACACAGACATGACAGGGTGCTTGAGTTTCTCACGAAAGTCTGTGATGGTCTGGTAGACCAGGAAGACAGCCACAGCCATGAGCAGCAGGTAGATGAAGATGAGCAGGACCGAGAAGACGTTCTTCAGGCAGGCCTTGCTGAAGCGGATGCTGCTGGAGGCAGACTCGCTGTCCAGGCCTGACAACAACAAAACACCACGTGACCCAGGACACAGGGACAAGGTACAGCCAGAGATGGTCAGCAACCTCCAGACCCTTGCCTACCTTACCAAGGAGGTGAGGTCACCTGCACACCCAACCTTTCCACCTCACCCCACAAATCATAACAAAGGGCACCTGTAAACATTTACTACACAGCCTCTCTGCCAGGCAGAGGACACCAAGCTGAAGGAGACTTATTCATTGTCTTTATGGAGTTTACTCTCAAAAGAAAAAAGATAAAAGATATAAAAATAATAAAAATTTTAAAAGAACAAGCAAAAAACAAACAGAACAGAAAAAAGGAGTTTACTCTCTAGAGGGATAGGCAGTTACAATCCAACAGCCTACCTCTCTGGCCTTATACCTCACCACTCCACTTCCCCAATTCTCCCAGCTCCAGCTCCACCTCTCCTCATCGACTTTCTGTTCTTCTGGCGTGCCCTGCTCAACCCGGGAGCCTCTCACATTTACCATTCCCTCTGCTTGATTTTCTTTTCTTCCACAGCTGACGCTTTACTCATCCTAAGCCCTGAAAGCTTTTTGCTTGGCATCTGGCTTCCAACAGCGACAGAGTAGCTTGGTCACGCCATCCTTCCACTGAAGCATTTTAATTTAGAAAGACATTTTATTGGCCAGGCGCAGTGGCGCACGCCTGAAATCCCAACACTTTGGAGGCCGAGGCAGGGGGATCACCTGAGGTCGGGAGTTCGAGACCAACCTGACCAACACAGTGAAAACCCGTCTCTACTAAAAATACAAAATTAGCTGAGCATGGTGGTACATGCCTATAATCCCAGCTACTCAAGAGGCTGAGGCAGTAGAATTGCTTGAACCCAGGAGGCGGAGGTTGCAGTGAGCCAAGATCATGCCACTGCACTCTAGCCTGGGCAACAAGAGCGAAACTCTGCCTCAAAAAAAAAAGAAAGACATTTTCTTGAAAAAGCCTCTCCTGACCCCTAACTTTTATTTGGGCACCTCTTCCTCAGTATTCCCAGGGAGCCCTGAATGTCCCCTACTTCATCACTCTGCAATGTCATGTCTATACATCTTTTCTCCCCCTAGGCTATGAGTTCCATGAGGGCAGGGATGGGGCCAGTCTTATCCATAACTGAATCCTTAGCCCTTCATGCTATGCCTGAAACATTCTGCATTTACATGGTGACTGATTAAACACGTCCTGATGCCATTGGTACAACACAACTCTGTCTCCCCTACCTCCCTCACAAAATCCTGAGACTAGAAGCTAGATTAATCCCTGTTATGGACAAAACTGTATCCCCTAACCTCAAATTCAGGTTGAAGCCCTAACCCTCAATGTGACTATATTTAGAGACAGGGCCATCATGGATATAATTAAGGTTAAATGTGGCCATAAGGATGAGCCCTGATCCAATAGGACCAGAATCCTTATAAGAGGAGGAGACATTAGGAGCACAAGTACACAGGAAAAAAGTTTATGTGAGGACACAATGAGAAGGCAGCTGTCTGCAAGCCAAAGAGAGAGGCCTCACCAGAAATCAACCCTGCTGGCACCTTGATACTGGACTTCTCACTTCCAGAATTGTGAGAAGTAAATTGCTATTGTTTATGCTACTCATCTGTGGCATTTTGTTACAGCAGTCCGAGCTGACTAAGATACTCCCACAGGGTTCCCTGTGCCCTCTCTTCTCCTCAGCTGAAAATGGAGCTCCCTGAGAAGAAGCCCTATTTCCTCCATAGCCCAGGTGAGCACAAGGCTGAGAACAAGGGAAGCATCTGAACGTAAGCCCCAAAAGGTATCTGCTTGGCATCTGGCTTCCAACAGTGACAGAGTAGCAGTGTCACACCACCCTTCCACAGAAAACAATTATAAACTTTGGACAACATATTTTAAATTATTTGAAGGCACTAGGAGAATGATCAAAAGCAGGTAGAAATTGAAAGAGAGGCTACCCTTGAAAGAGAAGAACTGTACTTGGTGAGATTTATACGTCTGTAGCTTTTTGCCTAAGAATACATGCCAATACCTATAAGGCATGGTTCAGAGTGACAGGGATAAAGTTCAGGGCCAGAAGGGCAGCCAGAAAGTTCAGACGAAACCTTGAAAGGGAGGGAGCCACATAGCGGGTGAAACTCCCAAATTGGCAACTAAATATATGTTCAGATCCTTGGCTGGAGAACCCAAGGGGGCCAGCAAAAAGTAACAACTGGAAATTGAAAGAACCGCATGGAGATTTCAACTACGGCTAATGCAGTGGAGGTAGGAGTTTAGAGCTGAGCTTAAATCTTGCCATACTAACTACATGCCAAGAAAAAAAAAATACCCTTCTGAAGATCATAACAGAATCCAGAATCTCTACATCATTCATAATGTCCAGTGTTCAATCAAAAATCACTAGACATGCTAAGATACAAGAAAATGTGACCTGTACTCAAGAAAAAAGCAATCTATAGAAACCAACACCAAGATGACCCAGTGTTGCAATTTAGCAGAGAGGAACTTTATGGCACTTAAAGGAAAATATCTGAATAAGGAATAAAGACAAGATCAATAGAGAAACAGAAACTAATAACAACAGCCAAATATATAGAATTTCAGTTTTGCAGGATTGAAAAGCATTGTGGAGATGGATGGTGGTGATGGTTGCACAGCAATATGAATGTGCTTAATATCACTGAGCTTTACATTTTAGTGGGTAAGACGATGAGTTTTACATTATGTGTATCTAACCACTGTAAAAATGTTTCATTAAATTTTAAAAAACAGATGAAAATTCCAGATCTGACAAGAAATGAAGTAAAAAGTTCACTGTATATTTTAATAGCAAAAGATGGCAGAAAAAGAGTCAGTGAACTTGAAGTTAAATCAACAGAAACTATCCAATCTGAAAAAAATATTGAAGGAAAAAAAACAAAAAACCAAATGGAGCCCGGATAATTGTTACAGTATCTAGCAGTGTAATGACATGTAACTGGAGACAGAAAATAGGTCACAAAAAATATCTGAGGCCAGGCACGGTGGCTCACCCCTGTAATCCCAGCACTGTGGAAGGCTGAGGCAGGTGGATCACAAGGTCAAGATATAGAAACCATCCTGGCCAACGTGGTGAAACCCCGTCTCTACTAAAAATACAAAAATTAGCTGGGCATGGTGGCATGCACCTGTAATCCCAGCTACTTGGGAGGCTGAGGCAGGAGAATCGCTTGAACTCGGGAGGCGGAGGTTGCAGTGAGTTGAGATCACACCATTGCACTCCAGCCTGGGTAACAAGAGCAAGACTCCATCTAAAAAAAAAAAAAAATCTGAAAAAAACAATGGCCCAAAACTGTAGAAAGACATCAACTTACAGATCCAAGAAGCTCAATAAATGCCAATCAGGATAATTTAAAAAAAAAAAAAAATTGCTGAGGCAAATCATAGTCAAACTGCTAATGTAAAGAAAAGAGAAAAATCTTGAAGGCAGTGAGGGAAAAAATATATATCTATATATATATACACATAGATATATATTACATATAGTGCACTGATACTAATGACAACCAATTTCTGAACAGAAATAATGGAGGCCAGAAGACAACAGAACATCTTCAAATGCTGAAAGAAAAAAATTTTTTCATCTACCAGTATAATTCTCTAACCAGCAAAACTTCAAAAATGAAGATGAAATAAAGATATTTTGAAACACAATGGCTGAGATAATTCATCACTAGCAGACCTGCACTACAATGCATGCTAACAAAAATTCTGAAAGCTAAAAGGAATTGACACTTAGACGGTAACTCTCAGATGTAAAGAGCACTGAAAATGTTAAATAAGTGAGTAAAACAAAAAGCTACTTAAAAAAAGGTTAAGACTGCCTACAGCAGAAATTACTCAACAATATTATAAGGTTTATAACTTGCAATAAAGAAGAAACAGAGAAACAAACAAAAAAACCCAGCAAGACAAATAGAAAACAGCAAAATGGTAGTCAAATCCAGCCATATCAATAATTACATCAAATGTAAATGGACTAAACCATCCAATTAAAAAGCAGAGACTGTCAGTCTGGATTAACAACAAAACCCAACCATATGCTTTGATAGCAGATTTCAAATACAAAGACACAAAAGAGTATCTGCTCATAATTATTTCATTTTACTTTATTTAAAGCACAAAAGCAGGCGCAACACAGAACTATCCAAGTCTCCTGGATTGGTAAAGACAAGGAAATAATTCATTCTTTACTTCGACAAGATCAAGCACCAACTCTACATGCAAGATTTTGTACTAGGTGCTTCAGGGAGATATCAAATGAAGGACTGATGGTCTCTGATCCAAAATGCTACAGAATTCAGAAAGATGTAAGGGTACAAAACATTAGGTTTCCTTCAACTGGAGGAAGAATGGGAAGCACAGGGAGAGGGGCAGTTATCAGCAAAGACCCTGTGGAGGGGGTCATGTTAGTTCTGCACCTAAACCACAAGGAGAATTTTAAGGAAGAAATAATTTGGTTTCCATTATTCATTTATTTTCTGACTGAAAGAGCAGATATACTGTGCAGTGGTTAAGAGCATGAGCTTTAGAGTCAGAGTTTTGAGCTCCAGCTGCAGCTTTGCTACTAACTACTCCATGATCCTAGACAAGTTACTCAGTGCTCTTAAAGCCTTACATTTTTATCATTTCCATTTTACAGGATTTTTTAGGGAAGTAAATGAGAATGTTGCAAAATGCATTCATTACATAGTGCCTGCTCAATGGTAACAATTATTGGTACCAAAGAAACAGAATGTACCCTCTACCCTTCAAACAATGAAGTGCTCAATTATGAAAATAGCAAAAATAAAGATCATAGAACTATAATCTCTTTTGAAAAATAAATCTGAAAAGATATACGCTGAAAATAAAATGGAGGCAGGGCAGAATGTAGTGTCTTTCACGTAGTAGGCATGTAATGTTTCCATGTTTGTCAAATGAATAAATAACCCAAATAATAGATGAACTGAGTCTTGCCATGCTAACTCAATCCGTCAGAGAATATTAGTGCAATCAAGCATGTAAAACTATAAACCAATGAATGTTCCTTGCTGTTTTTTGGCAAAATACTTTAGAAAGTTTTTACTTTACACAGGAATGCCAATTTCCCGAACTGTCAGTGAGGCCCCTTTAGGTTTTAAGGAATAAGTTACTGTGGGCAGTGGAGGTTTACTCTACAGGTACAAGGGTAAATGAGAGCCCAAGAAACCCAATGGATAGCTGAGAGCTAAGCCACCAAGGTCCACAGCAGCTCTAGTTGTCCAAAAGGAATTAAAGCAATTCTTTCTCATCTCAGCTTCTTTTGTGTTTGATTACACTTTTGCCTCTACCTATTGCTAATAAACACTGTGTCAATTTCTGCTCCTTCATGCCTTTGCTCTCTGCCTTCTTTACATGTTTCTCTCATGACCCTGCTCCACTTTACTAAGTCCTTCTCCATGAGTCTTGCATTCAAATTCTCCCCCAGAGAGTATCCTGTATGGGTGTTCCACCAGATACCTCATAAGACACTGACCTCCTTCATGCCCAGCCTATAGATGGCCTCCCTTTCTTGGGTGCTGACCCCTGAGCAGTCAGCTGTAGCTGGGCTGCAGGGCCACAGGATCTATGCACAGGAACCTACCCATAGCTATTTAGCTTGGAAGGTACAACCAACTCCCATGGTCCAAATGGGACCATGGGTATCCTTCAAAACCTAGTGGGTGAAAATACATCCACTGTCATGAGCTGCTCATAACTGCAGTGGCAATGAGTACCAGCCGACTACATTCTAACGGGGTTTGAAAAGATCACAAGATAAAACTGAAGGAACTCTGAAGTGACTGATTTGTTGCATAACATCTGAACTAATTTTTAAGAGTTGATAGGGACCTAAAAGGCCATCTGGCCCAACTCTACTCTTTGTACAACAATCCAGATCCCACAGCCAGTAACTGGCACAATCAGAATGAGAGAGTCTTAAGAGTCCTGGCTCCTAGCCCAATGCTCTTTCCCTACACAACTGTGAGCATTAATATTTAAAATTACAGTCATTAATAATAAAAGATGTAATTGAAATAATATAACTTCGAACAAGTAGAGAAGTCTGAAATACTTTTTCTCTTTTTTTTCAAGAGACAGGGTCTCACTCTGTCACTCAGGCTGGAGTGCACTGGTGTGATCATAGCTCACTGCAGCCTTGAACTCCTGGACTCAAGTGGGGTCTGGCTCTGTCACTCGGGCTGGAGTACAGTGGCATGATTTTGGTTCACTGCAACCTCCACCTTCCAGGCTCAATCAATCCTCCCATCTCAGCCTCCTGAGTAGCTGGGACTACAGGCACGTGCCACCATGCCCAACTAATTTTTGTATTTATTGTGGAGATGGGGTTTCACCATGTCACTCAGGCTGGTCTAGAACTCCTGGACTCAAGCAATTTACCTACCTCAGCCTCCTAAAATGCCGGGATTACAGGCATGAGCCACTGTACCTGACCTGGAAAACTTTTTTTGTGGTTTTTTTTTTTTTTTTTTTGAGATGGAGTTTCACTCTTGTTGCCCAAGCTGGAATGCAATGGTGCAATCTCAGCTCACTGCAACCTCCGCCTCCTGGGTTCCAGTGATTCTCCTGCCTCAGCCTCCCGAGTAGCTGGGATTACAGGTATGCACCACCACATCCAACTAATTTTTTGTATTTTTAGTAGAAACAGGGTTTCACCATGTTAGCCAGGTTGGTCTCGAACTCCTGACCTCAGGTGATCTGCCTGCCTCAGCCTCCCAAAGTGCTGGGATTACAGGGGTGAGTCACTGTGCCTGGCCCGGAAAACTTCTAAGACAAACTCTATACTACATCCAGGCTGAACAATATAATAAAGAGGAACAATAACTGGCATTTGTGGACAGATGTATCCACTCTGCATTAAGCCAGATAAACATGATTTGAAATGTTTTGCCTTCATGATGGCCTTGGTAAGGGAAAGAGATGAAGTTCTCCCTACATGTTCTTAAAAATTCTAAAAATAGGCATAAAACAAAAAGGTCACATGCCAATTCCATCACTGCAATTCATCTGGTAGAGGTACTTGGAACAAATTACTCTCATGGGAACATTGACCAAAAGTCTTCTCTTCTGTTTTACTCACAGAAGCCAAGTTTAGCTTCTTTACAGGCCTCTTCTTGATCCACAAATAGGAGTGTGATCTAAATAAAAACTGTAAAACTATTTACTTATCCTCCACACTTGCTATAAGTGACACTCCAATTCTAAAACTAGACACCATTATACTTTATCATAAAAAAAAAAAAAAAGGTGCTGGTTATTTGATAAAATGTCCCACGCACTCTGTAGTGAGAAAACTGAACACTGGCTTTTTGTGGCAAACTGGATGAATGTGCTTTAAAAGTACACATCCTTTAAATGAATGCAAACTCAGGGTAGTAGGAAGACAAAAATAATGCACAAGATGTTCCAGGGAAAGGTAGTTTATATGCTTTGTAAAACCCATGACAGAATTCCTTCAAAAACCCCGAACTTGTCCCAGAATGCAAGTTTATCCACTAAGGGGATCTGTGATGGGCAATTCAGTTCTTGAAAATATCATGGAAACTCTGCTCAGAGGAAGGGGGCTTGGTTGTCTGCTGTAATCCTGTGAAACTCCACCTTGCAGGGAGCACTGAGCTAAGAGGCATTCTGAATTTTCTGCCTACCTTTTTTTTCTGTTGTTTAGTGTGGTCAATTTTGTTTCTTCTTTTTTATATAATTTACATACCATACAATTTACCCTTTTAAAGTAAATATATTCAACAGTTTTTAGTATATTCACAAGATGTATAACTACCACCACTATCTAATTACAGAAAATTTTAATTACCCAAAAAGAAACTCCATACCTGAGAGTGGTTACTTCCCCTTTCCTGGCAACCAATAATTTAATTTCTGTCCCTATGGATTTGCCTGTTCTGGACATTTCACATTAAGGGCATCATATATGTGGCTGTGTCTGACTTCTCTCACTTAATATAACGTTTTCAAGATACAGCCAGGAGTGGTGGCTCATGCCTGTAATCCCAACACTTTGAGATGCTGAGGCAGGAGGATCACCTGAGGTCAGGAGTTCAAGACCAGCCTGGCCAACATGGCAAAACCCCATCTCTACTAAAAATACAAAAATTAGCTGGTCATGGTGGCACATGCCTGTAATCCCAGCCACTTGGGAGGCTGAGGCAGGAGAATCACTTAAATCCAGGAGGCGGAGGTTGCAATGAGCTGAGATGGCACCACTGCCCTCCAGCCTGGGCAACAAAGAATCTTGTCTCAAACAAAAAAAAAAAAAA
>NW_016805255.1:8017-27780 GCF_001698545.2 Rhinopithecus bieti | reverse complement strand
CCCCCTTCCCCCTCTTTTTTTTTTTTTTTTTTTTTTTGAGACGGAGTCTCCCTCTGTCACCCAGACTGGAGTGCAGTGGCACCATCTTGGATCACTGCAACTTCCACCTTCCAGGTTCCAGTGATTCTCCTGCTTCAGCCTCCTGAGTAACTGGGATTACAGGTGCACACCACCACATCTGGCTAATTTTTCATATTTTTGGTAGAGACGGGGTTTCACCATGTTGGCCAGGCTGGTCTTGAACTCCTGACTTCAAGTGATCCACCCGCCTCGGCCTCCCAAAGTGCTGGGATTACAGGTGTGAGCCACCGCACCCAGCCAGTTCCTCATTCTTTTATTGCCAAATAATATTCTATTGTACCATTTTACTTATCTATTCATCAGCTGATAGTCATTTGGCTTATTTCACTTTTTGGCTATTACAAATAAAGCTTCTATGAACATTCACGTACACGTTTTTGGGAGATTTAAGTTTTCATGTGGACATAAGTTTTCATTTCTCACGAATATACACCTAGGAGTGGAATTGCTGGCCATATGGTAACTCTGTAGTTAACCTTTTGAGGAACTGCCAGACTATTTTCCACAGCAGCTGCACCACTTTACATTCCCACCAGCAACGTATGGGGGTTCCAATCTCTCTACATCCTTGCCAAAACTTATTATCCATTTTTAAAAATTATAACCATCCTAGTGGGTGTGAAGTGGTATCTCATCGTGATTTAGAGCTGCATTTCCCTGATGACTAATGATGTTGGCATTATTTCATGTGCTTCCCAGTCATTTGTGTATCTTCTCCGGAGAAATGTCTATTCAGATTCTTTGCCCGTTTTTAAACTGAGTTATTTGTCTCTATTGTTGAATTGTAGGCGTTCTTTACATATTCTAAATATCAGTCCCTTATCAGATGTACGATTTGCAAATACTTTTTCCCATTCTGTGGGCTGTCTTTTCACTTTCTTGATAGTGTCCTTTGATACACAAAAGGTCTTCTTTTGTGGGGGAGGGGAATGGAGTCTCACTCTGTCACCCAGGCTGGAGTGCAACAGCACAATCTCGGCTCACTAGAATCTCCGCCTCCTAGATTCAAGCAATTCTCCTGCCTCAGGCTTCTGAGTAGCTGGAATTACGGGCATGGGCCACCACACCTGCCTGACTTTGTATTTTTAGCAGCGGCCGAGTTTCACTATGTTGGTCAGGCTGGTCTCAAAATCCTGACCTCAAGTGATCCACTCGCCTCGACCTCCCAAAGTGCTGGAATTACAGGTGTGATCCACCGTGCCCAGCTAAGGTTTTCATTTTGATAAGGTCCAATGTATGAATTTTTTGTCTATCCCATTATATACAGTTGTTTCCATGGAGAACTGATTGTAATGACTAATTAACCAAGGGTTTTCCTCAGTTTCATTACATCTGTGATGTAAGAAAGTGCTTATTCTATTAACATGTCTGATGTCATTTCTCCCTTTGAACAGAATACTAATTGGTTCTGATTCACTTGATAGACAGGAAATGAATAGACTAAAGCTTTTAGTGCATTATGGTATGGAATCATGTATTCCAGAGAATAAAACTGATTTATAACCCCGCATGTTTGGGTGCTTAACTTGAACCTCTGCTGCACTGTCCTCCTTTCTTGCAGCTCCTACCTCCAGGCCCTCCATTCAATTCCTTTTCCAGCCCCAGCTTCTCTTTTGTCCCCCAAATGGGGGTGTTTGTGAGGTTCAGTCTTCATAGCCCCCGTGCTCATTTTCCATCTGTTCCTGCGACCTTGCCCCCATGGGATTTCTCCAGGTTGCATAACTCCAGCCCTCCCTTCTCTCCTGTCCATCCTGCATCTGTCATTGCCTCTGGGCCATCTCGACTTCAACTGACTGTATGCCAACAACAGATAGGCTTTTTTTTGAGACAGGATCTCACTCTGTTGCCCAGGCTGATGTGCAGCAGTGCAATTTCAGCTCACTGCAACCTCTGCCTCCTGGGCTCAATCGATTCTCCCACCTCAGCCTCCCAATTAGCTGGGATTATAGGTACATGCCATCATGCCCGGCTAATTTTTGTGTTTTTTGTAGAGACAGGGTTTTGCCATATTGCCCAGGCTGGTCCTGAACTCCTGGCCTCAAATGATTCACCCGTCTCAGCCTCCCAAAGTGCTGGGATTACAGGTGTGCCACCACACCCGGCCATCTTCTTTTCTGAGCCATTTGCTTCTCTAGGCTTCATCTCTATGCAGTATCATTCTCCCATCCGTCTGGCTTCAAAATTAAGAATGCTCTTTGATTCTTCCTTCTCCCCCTCCGCTACAGCAAAGCAGCCTCTCACATTAGCCTTTGCTGCAGCACGGTTGTCTCCCTTTGCCTTAATCCAGCCACATTCATCTCCTGAATCCCCACTTTACTCCTCTTACTGTCCTGTTCCAATCCTTTTAAATACCCCCTGCTCCCTACTAGATAATGTACAGACTCTGACACTCAGACCCCTCCACAATCTGACCAAGTCTTTTTCCTACCTCACCTCCCTCTACTTCGCTCACCAGTCCTCTGCCCCAACCACACCGTGCTATTCATGATCTCCAACATGTCCTATTTTATTCCCATCTCTATACAGTTGCTCATGTAATCTCCCTTCCCTAGCCAGTCCCTTCTTTTTCACCTACGTGTTACCTTTCCTTCAGAGTAATCCCACTTTCACAAACCAGCCAGCCTTCCTTCCTTTTTTTTTTTTTCCAAGTAGCTGGGATTACAGGCGTGCACCATTCCTGGTTAATTTTTGTATTTTTATTTTTTGAGATGGAGTCCTGCTCTATCACCCAGGCTGGAGTGCAATGGCACAATCTCGGCTCACTGCAACCTCTGCCTTCCCGGCTTCAAGCAATTCTTCTGCCTCAGCCTCCCGAGTAGCTGGGATTACAGGCACCCACCACCATGCCCGGCAATTTTTTTTGATATTTTTAGTAGAGACGGGGTTTCGCCACATTGGCCAGGCTGGTCTCCAACTCCTGATCTCAGGTGTTCTGTTCGCTTTGGCCTCCCAAAGTGCTGGGATGAGCCACAGCGTGAGCCCCTTCAGGTGTGAGCCACAGGGCCAGGCCACTTCATTCATTCTGAAGCATCTGACTCTACCATTTCTTTGGCCCTCATTCATTCATTCCAGTTGGCTCATTTGCTCCTAGATGAGATGCTGTCCTGCTCTAAATCCCCACTGCTCTCCCCCATAGGACAAATAAGTACTGAGTACCTACAGTACTCATACTCCATAGAAGTCTGAGTTCTACAGAGTCATACTTCCACACTACCACTACACTCCACACTAGGCACTGCAGTTACAGTAAAGGAAGAGAAGACAAAATCTGTGTGCCTCACAGAACTTGTGGGGCACTGCCAAGGGGTGGATAACAATTAACTGAATAATTAAACTCAATAAATGTGACCTATCAACTGTGTTAACTGTTACAAAGGAAAGCATATCACAGGGAGAAAGGGACCTCATCAGGGAAGTCAAGGAAGGCTCAGAAGGAGGGACAAGTTCTTCCTTTGGTAACCGGCCTTCTGTCTCTATATGTCTGAGCTCCTGGAGGAACTTACTCACCCTCTTTGTGGTGTTAGCACTTGGCGTAACAAGTGAAGCAGTCCTTAAGTAATCTGCTACAGGGAGGGGAGAATTTGGAGCAGGAAAGCTCTCATCTAGGAACAACGGAGCCAGAGTCAAGACACCTTCGGAGGTAGCCCTGAGTGCAGATTTGAGCCCTGCCACTTACGAGCTCTGAGTACGTTCCTTAACGTCTGTGCCATGGGTTCCTCATCTATAAACTAGGACTAACCATTCACCTCACAGAGTGGCTGTGAAGATTACAGGATAAAGTGTATATAAAAAGTCCTACAGGCTCGAAGCGGTGGCTCACACCTGTGATTTCAGCACTTTGGGAGGTCAAGGCAGGAGGATCACTTGAGCCCAGGAGTTTGAGACCAGCCTGGGCAACACTGCATGACCCTGTCTCTAAAAAAAAATTTAAAAATTAGCCAGGTATGGTGGCACACACCTATAGTCCCAACTACTTGGGAGGCTGAAATGAGCCATGATCATACCACTGCACAGTAGCCCAGCCCACAAAGCAAGGTACCATCTCAAAAAAAAAAAAAAGCCCTACACAGGCCTAGTACATGAAAGCACTCCCAAAATGGCAACCACTATCATCATTACTATTATTATTATTATTATTATTGTTATTAGAAGACTCAAAGGGGCCGAGCACGGTGGCTCACGCCTGTAATCCCAGCACTTTGGGAAGCTGAGGAGGGCGGATCACTTGAGGTCAGGAGTTCGACACCAGCCTGGCCAACATGGCAAAACCCCATTTCTACTAAAAATACAAAAATTAGCCAGGAATGATTGCAAGTGCCTATAATCCAGCTACTCGAGAGGCTGAGGCATGAGGAATGCTCGAACTCAGGAGGTGGTGGGTGCAGTGAGCTAAGATCATGCCACTGCATTGCAGCCTGGTTGACACAGCGAGACTGTCTCAAAAAAAAAAAAAAAAAAAAAAAAAAAAAAAAAGACTCAGAGGCAAGAAATGAGCTCTGAGAGTTTTGTATCGGTCCATCAAATTTGAGCCAACTCACTACTGACCCAGTCAAATAGACTCCTGAGATATGGATCTTCCGTGATTTAGAAAGGAGATGAGCCTAGCTCATCTGGTTCCCCCAAAGCAAGTGGGAATGCTCTTGCCAGTTGAACTTCCCAAACATTTACAGTTGTAATATCCAAGATTGCTAGTCACAGGTCAACATAACAGACTTACTTAATAATAATCATGAAAATGATTCCCAAAATTTGCTCTGCCTGAGGCCTGGCTTCCTATTCTGATTGACCCCTGGCTTTGCAGCCTCAGGAATCTGAGGCAAAAGAGAGGCTGCTAAGGTCCAAGGTCATTAGGGCCACCTCCTGATTTACCTGGGCACTTCTCTATGAAAGGAAACACAAAGCGAGCCTCATCTTTCCAAGTCTGACCCCCCTCCTCTTCTTCCTCCTACCTCCATCGATGTACTTCTGGTTGGGGGCAACAGGGTAGTGCATGGTGTGATAGGCAGAATAAAGGCTCCCAAAGATGTCCAAGTGTTAATCCTTAGAACCTGTAAATATGTCAAGTTGCATGGAAAAGGGGAATTAAGGCAGCAAAAGGGACTAAAGTTGTTAATCAGTTGACTTTAAAGCAGGGAGATTATCCTGGGTTACCTGGGTGGGTCCGATGTGATCACAAAGGCCCTTTAAACATGGGAAAGGGAGGTAGGAAAGTCAGCATCAGAGTGAAGTGATGTGAGAAAGATTCGACCAGCCACTGCTGGTTTTGAAGCTGCAGGAAGAGGCCACAAGCCAAGGAATGCAGGAGGCCTCCAGAAGCTAGAAAAGGCAAAGACCAGGTTCTCTCCTCAAGCCCCTGGAAAGGAATTCAGGCCTGCCAAGACAGCTTAATTTTAGCCCAGTGAGATCCATTTTGGACTCCTGACCTCCAGAACTGTAAGATAATAAATTTGTGCTTTTTTAAGCCACTAAGTTTGTGGTAATTTGTTATAGAAACAATAGAAAACTAATATACAGGTCTTTCAAGTTGTTCTCCCGGGAGCCTTAGGGCTTTAGAGGCAATGCCTCATGTCAGAGGCAGGGTTAGCCACGCCACTATCTTTTATATATTGGGCTTTAATAAAAGAATGCTTAAAATATTGTTTTGTTTGAGTGTTTTTGGTTTTTGTCTGTTTGGTAGAGGCAGGATCTCATTTTGTTGCTAAGGCTGGTCTCAAACTCCTGGCCTCAAGAGATCCTCCCATTTTGGCCTCCCAAAGTTTTGGGATTACCACCACTTAAAATAGTTTTTATAAGCCACTGATGTAGGCCAGGCGCAGTGGCTCACGCCTGTAATCCCAGCACTTTGGGAGGCTGAGGTGGGCAGATCACCTGAGGTAAGGAGTTCGAGACAAGCCTGGCCAACACGGTGAAACCCCATCTCTACTAAAAATAAAAAAGTGGCCGGGTGTGATGGCATGCATCTGCAATCCCAGCTACTCGGGAGGCTGAGGCAGGAGAATCACTTGAACCTGGGAAGCAGAGGTCACAGTGAGCCGAGATTGCGCCACTGCACTCCAGCCTGGGTGACAGAGTGAGACTCCATTTCAAAAAAAAAAGAAAACACCACTGGGTCGGGCGGAGTTTGATTCAGTCTGTGTTTACCAGCTATATGACCTCCCCATGCTTTACTCAACCTCTCTGAGGTTGGGGGCCTCATGTGTAAAAGGAGGATAACTACCTCACAGGGTTGATGTGAGAATTAAATGGGGCAAATGGGGTAGAACAGATCCTGGCACAGGGGAAGCAGTCAGGAAATGTTAGCTGGCCTTCCAGCCTCCTTCCTTCCAGGCAGTCTTTTTTTTTTTTTTTTTTTTTTGGGCAGAGTCTCACTCTTGTCACCCAGGCTAGAGTGCAGTGGCATGATCTCGTCTCACTGCAACCTCTGCCTCCTGGGTTCAAGCGATTCTCCTGCCTCAGCCTCCCGAGTAGCTGAGATTACAGGCACGTGCCAACACACCTGACTAATTTTTGTATTTTTAGTAGAGACAGGGTTTCACCATGTTGGCCAGGCTGATCTCGAACTCCTGACCTCAGGTGATCCACCTGCCTCAGCCTCCCAAAGTGCTGGGATTACAGGCATGAGCCACCGTGCCCAGTCCCTTCCATGCAGTCTTCTCTAAGGAGCAGGCAGAATCACATTAGTTCCTGTCTTGTTCCCCTCTCCCACAAACAGATGGGATCCACCCAAGAAGCTGAAGTCAGGCTGGGGCTTCATTCATTCACTCAACAAATCTTTATGGTGTGGTCAAGGCTAGGGTGGTGAGCAAAACAGACTGGTCTCTGCCCTCAGGGAGTTTCATTCTAGTGAAATCTCAGGCCACAGACCAATATGGGTCTATGGCCTGTTAGGAACTGGGCCAATACTGTAGGAGGTGAGCAGTGAGTGAGGATTACCGCCTGAGCTCCACCTCCTGTCAGATCAGCTGCAGCATTAGATTCTCATAGGAGTGCAAACCCTATTGTGAACTGCACATACAAGGGATCTAGGTTGTGCACGCCTTATGAAAATCTAACTATGCCTGATAATCTGAGGAAAGTTTCATCCTGAAGCCATCCCCCAACCTCCATCTGTGGAAAAATTGTCTTCCACAGACCGGTCCCTGGTGCCAAGCAGTTGGGGACTGCTATAGTAGAACAGACAGACATTAATCAGACAAACAAACACACCATTCCAACAGCAATAGCTGGAAAGGAGAGGCGCGTGGACTATGAGACAGTGCTGGAGGGTGGGAGGTAATCTAGCCAGAAGGTTAGAGAAGGCTCTGTAGAAAAAAATGAGTGAGCTGAAAGCTGAAGAATGATTAGGCAATAACTATGTGATGAAGGAAAGTGAATTCCAGGCAGAGAAATAAAACAACAAAAAGGCCCTATGGTGAGAGGGAATGAGGCCTAAAATAAAAAAAGGTCAGCATGGCTGAGGGCCAGAGAAAAAGGGGATGAGGGGAAGAAAGGAATGGAGAACTGCTCTGAAGTTCAGCTGTGTAAGTGGTAGTACCATTCCTGCAAACAGGAAATACTGGAAGAGGACCAAGCTGAGACTGAGAAGATCATGAAGTCAATTTTGGACACGTGGAGCTGAGGGAAGCTTTGGGAGATCCAAGCAGAACTATGACATGGGCAGTTGGAAATACAAGATATATAAATTTGGAGTTTGTAGGTAATCTCTGGGCTGGAGATGTAAATATGGGAGTCATGTGTGAGTAAGCAGTAGCTGAAGCAGGGGAGCAGGCCTGGGTGGAACTGCCTATGAGAGTGAGAGAAAGGGGCCTGCAACCAACATCTCATGCCCAAGAGCTGGAGAGTGACCGCAATGGAGCCTGGAAGGAGTGGCCTGAGAAGTGTTGCATCACAGAAGCTAAGGCAGTCGCGTGTATCCGGAAGGAAGAAGTAGTCAGCAGTGTCAAACATTGCCATAGGGCTCCATAAGATGCCAACTGACTGATGGGACCCTGAGCAGCATTACTGGATAGGCCTTGTATTTGAAAGGGGGTGACTATTAGATCTTCTTTGACCTGGATATTAGAGGCTCACCTGCTAGCAGCTTCCAGGGAAAGAGGAACAGAAGAGCAGAGATCCAAAGCATTTGCCATTGTATGCAATGACCTGGCCGCAGGAAGTGGCTCAAATTGGAGTTAAGAGCAGATAGCAGTCTAGACATATCCTCTGTTCCAAGGCTGGTTAAATATGTATGGCTTTAAAACTAGGGCAATACTTGAGACCTGACACCAGGGTGCAGGGAAGGGGGGTCCTCCTCTCCCACAGTTGGCAAGGTGCCTGGACTGGGGCATCTGGCTGCAGCAACAGCACAGCAAAGCACCAAACCCACTCACCTGGTAAGACACCCGGACCTTGGACTTTGACCGTCTCCTTGTCCTGCTCGTCTGCCAGCTCTGAGTTCTCAACCACCTGGTCCAACTCCTCACTCAGCTAAAGGGAGAAGCAAAGAGAGCAAAGACGGGTCAGCTATGTCAGCCTTGCTTTTCTAGACTAGAATAAGAAAGCAGAAGTTGCTTCTCACTTATTGTCACCAAAAACCACATGATGTAGAATGCGTTACAGCAATTTTACAGATGAGGACACCGAAGCTCAGAAAGCTCAAGAAACTGTCTGCCCTCTATGTTCCTAGGACTACCGTAGCCAAGTACCACAAACCAAACAGCTGAAAACAGCAGAAATGTCTTCTCTCACAGTTCTGGAGGCTAGAAGTCTGAAATCAAGGTGTCGGCAGAGTTGGCTCCTGCGAGTGGTGAGGGAATCTGTTCCATGCCTCTCTCCTGGCTTCTGGTGACAGCCAGCAATCCTTGGAGTTCGTTGGCATGTAGAGGCATCCAATCTCCACTCTCCATTGCCATCTTTACAAGGTGTGCTCTCTCTGTGTCTTCACATGGTCATTGTCTTTAAGGACACCAGCCATGTTGGATTAGGGGCCCACCCTACTCCTGTATGACCTCATCTTCACTAATTACACCTGCAATGACCTCATTTCCAAACAAGGTCACAATCTGAGGTACCTGGGGTCAGGACTTCAAAATATCTTTTTTAAGGAAGCACAATTCAACTCACAATATTTCCCATGGCCATAAAGCCAGGGAAAGATATAGCCAGGAGTCAAATCCAAGTTGGTCTAGTTCCAAAGTCCACAGTCTTAACCACTTCCCAAAGGAAGAGGAAATGCGGCTTAGAGTCTGCTGAGAGAAAAGAGGGAACAGTGAAGGTGGTGTCAAAGCTCTCTGTGGCACTCTGGCTGAAGTCCACCGACTTGGGCTGCAAATGGCAACACACAGCAGGAAGGGCAGGCAGGCAGTCCACCACAGGGATAGGTGCTAATTACAATCAGCAGCCTGGTAGCCAGCAATCTCAACCTCACTTCATCAGTGGTCTCACCTGTCAAATGGGGACAATTATACCACTGAGAAGGGTAGAAGGACGGAAAGGATACCATGATAATCAACAAGTCTGTGTAGGATTAAGGAGGAGGGCAAGAGAGGTCAAGACCAGAGCTTAGAAGAGAAGCCATCCCTGAATTGGGAGGGAGAGGGGACAGTTTTCCCAAGCATTTTCTCAGGTTCACAGCATCAGTGTTTAAGGTTTCAAGACATTTTCATTAAAAACTCACCTCCAAGAGACAAGTGAAAAACAGCTCTTACACATCTATTCTTCTATCTCCCTCTCCATGACTCCATTCCTGCCCCTTAAAATCAGGCAAAACTTCCAGTCTAAAGCCCTCCAAGCACAAAAGAAAAGGCCGGGTGCGGGGCCTGACACGGTGGCTCATGCCTATAATTCCAGCACTTTGGGAGCCCAAAGTGGGCAGATCGCCTAGGTCAGGAGTTTGAGACCAGCCTGGTCAACATGGTGAAACCCCATCTCTACTAAATATAAAAATCGGCTGGGCATGATAGCAGACACCTGTAGTCCCAGCTACTTGGGAGGCTGAAGCAGGAGAATCTCTTGAACCCGGGAAGCGGAGGTTGCAGTGAGCCAAGATTGCGCCATTGCACTCCGGCCTGGGTGACAAGAGTGAAACTCCATCTCAAAAAAAAGAAAGAAAAGAAAAGCAACCAGTGGGAAAGGGCAGGGAGGCTGGTGAAGGCACCAAGAGATATAAGCCACTAGTGGGAGCACAGATAAAGAGGTCCCCAGAGGTCTCACTGGCCAAAGGGAGAGGAGGATGTTAGTCCTAGGAAGTCTCAAAGTTCCCTGATCCAAGCCTCACCAGGTCGACCCTTACCCAGGTGTTAACACACTCCCACTGAGTTCCTTTCTTAACTACCCGCAGCCATAATGAGCCTACATCCTTGTCTGCCCCGGGCCAAATTCTCAGTATATCCCACCCTCCCCAGGGAAAAATCCCCTCTCAGCAAATAAACCTACTCAGAGCTAGGTACACTCACAGAACGGTTCAGGCAAGAAAGATGCCGGCCATTCTCTGGGTGGCCCCTTTCTCTGAAGAAGGGAGAGACAAGCACCACAGAACAGGCCTCTGAAGAAGGCAAGCGGAGGGCACCCTTCCAGTGCCTTCCACCTTGAAAATGCCTCCAAAAAGAAACTGTCTACCCTGGGCCTTCGCCCTCCAAGCGGGATAAGTGACTATATTTTAATAAACATTTTATAAGCCCTGCTAGGCCGGCCATGTGTGGATAGTGAGGCACATGTTCCTGCTAAGCCAGGACCCCCAAAGCACCCTAGACGCAGGAGCTGCCCACACCCTGTTAACAAGAGCTATCATTCACTGTGGGGTCACTATCTGCCAGACACTGAGCCAAGCACTTTTCACACCAACTTATCTAATCCCCAAACAACCCTGGGAGGTAGGAACTTTTATTATCTTCATCTTTCAGACAAAGAAACTGAGGCTCAGAAAATTATGTGACTCAATAAAAGTCACACAAATGGCAAGAGGCACAGCCAGGACACGAACATGGGCTTTCCGACTTGAAATCCCTAATGTATCCACTGTGCTCCACACCCCATAAACCTAAAAACTTTCAGACACATCTCATTCCCCAGGATTCTCCCGCTGTTCAGGGTACAGAATCTAGGGGCCATGGAATCCACAGCACTGGTTAAAATCCCTCAGACTCCTTTCAGACAAAGAAAACAGATGGAATAAAGGGGATGGGAGGAGAAATATAGAAATTTGTCCAAGGCCAGGTTCCAGCCAAGATCCTACACTAAAAAATGGCAAGCCTTAGGTAGATCTTATCTACCTTCAACTTGGCTTCTCCCTCCACTGTAGGGCTAAGTCACCTGCTTTATATAGTCCACAAAGCCCTTCTGTGAATCACAGTCTTTTACAAAGGGAGATATGTACAGCAGTAACTATTGACTAAGACTGAAGGCAGCAGGTTCGTATGAGAAGGACAGAAATGCCAGACGGGTCTAGAAAGCGGACCCCTATGAAGCACATGGAACTTGAGGTAGCCCTTGACTTCTGGGGGCATTTTACCCAGTGGAGCTTGGCGGAGGGTTGACGAAGAAATGGAGTGAGGGCATGCACAGAGGCAGAAGCACATTTTAAAACTGAGTTTCCACTGTGGCCAGACCCTAGGTGGGTAAGGAGGTGGCAAAGGTAATGGGAGACACGGCTGCTGTGCTGTACAGAGCTTTGGGAGCTTGCTGAGAAGTCTGGACTGTTCTGGGCAGACGAAGGGCAGCGTCAGATCTGAGAAAAAAGGAATACTCCGAGATCAAGGCAGGGCCTCAAGGTAAATCTGGAGAGTATAAGAGACTGAAGGGAGCGATGGTAACACAGTATCACACTCAGAGGTTACAGCAAACACAAGGACACAAACTGGAGGAGGACCGATCTGGAACTGCCTGACCTTGGCCACTGAGGGGGCACGGTGGAGGGGCACAGAAGAGGACGGGTGCCAAAGATGACCAAGGTTTGGGGCCCGAGAAGCGGAGGAGGAGGAGAGCAGTTTCGCTAACACAGCTGGAGAAGTCAGGAGGCAGAGCTTGCCTGGAGGAAGCGCTGGACGCACAGCCTGCAGCGCAGGACAGGGTAGAGACAAAGAACTGGAAAGTAATAAAGTCGTGGGAGGAGGTGAGGCTGGAGCGAGAGACGAAGAAGAGCGAGAACCAGCAAAGTCCATGAAGGCACTTTTTCAAAGTTAGGCGGTCACCAAAAAACAGGTAATCAATCCTGTCACCAGCCGCGGGGACCGCGAGGCCTTACGTTTGGAGGGGGAGGATGCCGACGATGCCGACCGCGCATCAGCTCTCGCTGGGAGGAGGGCGCGGGCGCTCCACTTGTTGCAAAGAACGAAAGAACGCCGGGTTCCTCGGGACCACCGGGCTGCCGCTCCGCCCCGGAGCGCGGAAGGCTGGGCCTCAGGTAGCTTCAATCATTCACCTGCTGGTTACGGGTCGCGGCGCCGGGGACCCTACTCTAGACTTCGGCCATGCGACCCGCAGCATACGGAGGAGGCTGGGGGCCCGCTCCGCTGTCCCGCTTCCTTCCTGCCCCTGGGCCGCTCCTCTGCACCCCGGAGCCCTCCCCCGACGCACCCGCCCCTCCCTTGGAAGAGCCCTCTGCCGCGCAGCCCCGACAACCCCGGCCCGCATCCGCCCAGACCCCCGGGACCCTGCTCCTCCGCCTCAAACTTCCCTTCCGTCTCTCACAACCTCGTACCTCCTGGTAGGATGTGGAGCGCTCCTGCCGGATCATGGCACAGACCTGAGCTTCGGCACACCTGAGACCGCCACAGCCCGCGGCGCCAGGAGGCAGCACTGCGGCCGCTGCACCTGGACCTACCCGCACTGCTAGGCGAAACCGGTCCGGAGGGGTGTCCCGGAGACCAGGCGTGGCGGTACTCGGCGCATGCGCCTGGTCGCTGCCGCGCGGGAGCCGCGAAAGGGTTGATGGGAAATGTAGTTCTGGACGGGGGCGCCCCTCACACCCGCTCTCACCCCATGGGGCGGCAAATCTTGCATGTGACCCTGGGCCAGCTAAACTGGTCCTTAGACGCGTGCCTCTGCGTCTCTCACTTCCTCTCTTTGTTGGAGGGGGAGGGACAGAGGAGTGGAAAGTGGAACAAAGTCAGATGAGTAGGAGCCCCTAATCTGTAACTGCAAGAGGAAGCTTTGCCTGGCGATTTAAAACCGTAACAAATGTCTGGAGAGCACTTTGTATGTTAGTTACAAAGCGCTCTCACTCACATTATGCCCTTGATTCTGCAAGGAACCCTGTAAGGAGGACATTTTTCCCCCTATTTTACAAATGAGGAAACTGAGGTACTTTGTTTCAGAAAGGATGCTGGTGGAGCGGTAATCTAATGAAGATTATTTCATCCAGGGGTAGACTGCGGGGCCCATGTTCTCTCCGTTATTCCAGGGCCAGGAGTACCCCTAGGTTCTTGTCCTGGCTCTGACCCTCTTAGGTCTTACAATGCTCTGAGCCCTCCTCTCCTCGCCTCTAGAATGCAACTGCTAAACCCTGCCCTGCCTGACAAAGCCTATGAAAGCAGAAAGAAAGGACCGTGCAGAGAAAGCCCAAATGCGCTGTTCAGTCACAGAAGAAGCCTCAAGCCCTAGAGGTGGCCTAAAATCTGGTGTTGGTCCTGTGGCAGGGTGGACCTGAAGACCACATCTTCCTCTCCTCCCACTGCCTGAAACAGCTGTTGTGTGGGGGCCCTCCGCTCCTCAGTGGTGAAGCAGATAGAGGCTGCTTGTTGTGCCTTGGTGAATGCTGCTCTGTGTCCCTTGCAGCTGCAGCTTGGTAACCCCTCCACTCAGGCCACTGGGAGCCTCTTCTCTCCTCAGTGATAAGCAGAGTAGCGCCAGCCGCATCAAAGAACCCTGGACCTCCTGCAGAATTAGCAGTGGGAGGTCCCCATCACCTCTCCTGACCACTCGCCCCTATCCCAGGCCTTCTGCTCTTACATATATTATATGGGACAATATATATAGTGCCTAACACATTGTAGGCACTGGACAAATGTTTGTTAAATTTATGAATGGAACACTGATTCTAGTCATTTCATTTAACAGTTAACAAATTAACAACAGCAGACCACTAATTAAATTCCTTACTCTATTAATTACAATGGTACTTGATAGAACAAGTTCACACAATCATAGAATATTAGAGCTGGAAGGAACCAGAGAATTCTATTCCAACCCTGTCATTCCTCTCTAGTCTTTGTTGGTGTGACCAAACTGGAAGATTATGGGCTCCCACATTTGAAGGAGATACTGGTTAATAAAATATAAAATATGACTTAACAAATACAATGTGCTGGGCACTGGAATACAGAAATGGATAAGATACGCTTGGGTCCTGGCTTTTGTGGCTCTTTCACGCAAGTGTGGAGAGACAGACCATGAACATGTAAATAGTGTTCTGTCCTTGCTTCCCCCAGGTCCTCTCTCCCATTCCTTCATGAGCACACACCAGTCAGGCTTTACTCCCCTCCACTCCACTGGAACAGTGCTTGTCAAGGTCACAAGTGACCTCAGTGTTGTCACATCAGATGGCCATTTCCCATCCTCCTCTTTCTTGATTTATCAGCCACAGTGGACTTGGTTAATCCTCCCTCCTCCTTGATACATGTTCCTCCCTGGCTTCCAAGACACCACACACTCCCAGCCTGCTCCTACCTCACTTTGAAGCCCTCCTCACAGGGTTAACATGAATTCTGCAGAGAAACAGAATTATAATTAAGCATTAATCAGGCTGTATTTTGACCCACCTCCTTGTAACCAAAAGTCATGTGGCACTAGATACTGACCATTTGCATCTCCACTGCTCCTATAGGTAGGATTTCTGACATTAGAATCATAAGGCTTTTGTTTAAGAATTGTTTAAGGCTGGACGCAGTGGCTCATGCCTGTAATCCCAACACTTTGGGAGGCCAAGGCGGGCAGATTGCCTGGGGTCAGGAGTTCAAGACCAGCCTGGCCAACATGGTGAAACTTCATCTCTACGAAGAATACAAAAATTAGTCAGGCATGGTGGCAGGCACCTATAATCCCAGCCTCCCTAGCCTCCCTACTCAGGAGGCTGAGGCAGGAGAATCGTTTGAACCTGGGAGGCGGAGGTTGCAGTGAGCCAAGATCATGCCATTGCACTCCAGCCTGGGCGACAAGAGCAAAATTCTGTCTCCAAAAAAAAAAAAAAAAAAAAAATTGCTTAAGATGTTTTTCAGATCACAAATTCCAGTGAAACAGCTGACACCAACCAGTTTGAAGACACCAACAGAGGAATGGAATCAGCATGAGAATACAGCTGCTTCTCTCTCTGTCCCATGATTTTGTCCTGGTCTCTTTGACCAATCAGCAGTCTCCATACTTCAGCCTACTCCTTAAAAACCCTTAGAAAAGCCCCAAACTCCTTGAGAGAGGATTTGAGGTTTCCCTCCATCTCCTTGATTGGAGGCCCTATTAGTAAGCCTCTTTTTCTACTGCAACCCCCTGTCTTGGCATATTGACTTGCTGCACACCTCAGGCAACAGGCCTATTACAGTTACACTTACTGCTCCTTCTCAACCTCTCTGCTGGCTTCTCCTCATCTCAACTCTACAGGGTGGCCTTTCCCAAAGCTAAGTTTTTTATTGTTGTTGTTGTTTTGGTTTTTTTTAGATGGAGTCTCGCTCTGTCACCCAGGGTGGAGTGCAGTGCGGCGATCTTGGCTCACTGCAACCTCTGCCTCCTGGGCTCAAATGATTCTCCTGCCTCAGCCTTCCAAATAGCTGGGATTACAGGTGCCTGCCACCACACCTGGCTAAATTTTGTATTTTTAGTACAGACGAGGTTTCATCATGTTGGCCAGGCTGGTCTCAGACTCCTGACCTCAAGTGATCTGTCTGCCTCAGCCTCCCAAAGTGCTGGAGGAATTACAGGCGAGAGCCACCATGCCCAGCCCCAAAGCTGGAATTTTCCATCTCCTTTCTGTGAACTCCGTAGGGGCTAGTGAAGTGGTCACCTCTATCCTCATGGCTTGAATTATCATCTATACCCTAAAGATTCCTGTTATAATTGACTTGTGTCCCCCCAAAATATGTTGAAGACCTAGACCTCAGTACCTTAGAATGTGACCTTAGATGGAAATAGGGTCATTGCAGATGTAATTAGGAGGAGGTCATATTGGAGTAAGGTGATCTCTCAATCCAATATGACTCATCCTTATAAAAAGATAGAAGGCATGGGCCAGGGTGGTAGGATGCTAATATGTCTGGGGGATGTCAAGAGAGGCCTCTTGATGGCAGTTACTTTTGAGTTGAGACCTGAATGACAAGAAGGGACCACCAGCACATGATGGTCTGTGTGGGTACAGGCAGAAGGCACAGGTACCACACACAGGCTCTAGGCTGAAGCACAAGCAGAAGGCAGTGTCAGTGGAGAGGACAACTGGGGTCATAGTGCAACCACCTGATGGGTTCTTCCTGCCTGCTGTATAGACAATATCAATTCACTGAGACCATGGCATTGTAGTAAAGAAAGAGTTTGACTGAGGCCACAGGGAGACAGAGTTATTACACAAATCAATCTCCCCGAGCATTTGGGGGCCAGGAGTTTTCAAAGGTAGTTTGTGGGATGGGGTACGGGTGGCCAGGCCATGGGTGCTTGCTACTGATTGGTTGGGGTTGCAATCATAGGGGTGTGGGAAATGGTCTTCCAGTGAGCTTAGTCACTGCTGGGTGGGGCCACAGGAGTGATTGATGGGTCCAGGTGGAGCCATCAGTGTCAGACATGCAAAAAACCTGAAAAGATATTTCAAAAAGCCAAACTGAGGTTCTACAATAATGTTGTTATCTGCAGGAGTAATTGGGGAAGTTGCAATGTCTTGTGACCTCTAGAATAATGGCTGGCAATCATTTACATCTGTACCTTAGCAGGAGGCACTTTCAGGAGTCAGGGCAAGGGAGAAGCCAGGGCTTTTCTTTCCCTTTTCTCTGCCTCTCGCAGTTTCCCTTCCATGGCTCCAGCCTCTGATACAAAGGCTTTTTGTGGTCCTAGCTTCAGCCAGGTTAACCCAGGCCCGTAGACTCTAATAAACACCACTGTTGCCCAGCGTGGTAGCTCATGCCTGTAATCCCAGCACTTTGGGAGGCTGACGTGGGCGGATCACCTGAGGTAAGGAGTTTGAAGCCAGCCTGACCAACATGGAGAAACCCTGTCTCTACTAAAAATGCAAAGATTAGCTGTGCGTGGTGGCGCATGACTGTAATCCCAGCTACTTGGGAGGCTGAGGCAGGAGAATCATTTGAACCTGGGAGGCGGAGGTTGCAGTGAGCCGAGATCGCGCCACTGCACTCCAGCCTGGGCAATAAGAGCAAAACTCCATCTCAAGAAAGATAAATAAATAAAAATAAATAAACGCCACTGTTACCCTTCCATTGGCTGGAATGGTGACTACTGCTGTTGATACTCTCTGGGTTGCCTCAGGGTTATTGTCTCAGCTTCTTTCATCACCTGTGTAACTGGCTCCCTGTATTCAGCCATTCTGTTCTGTTCAGAATAGTTTCTATTTTGTGAGGGAGAGCATCAGGATAAATAGCTAATGCATGCGGGGCTTAATACCTAGGTGATGGGTTGATGCAGCAAACCACCATGGCACATGTTTACCTATGTAACAAACCTGAACATTCTGCACATGTATCCCGGAACTTAAAATAAAATAAAATATTTTTAAAAAGAATACTTTCCATTTTTCTTGCCGGTGACTAACTGATTCCAAGTGCTTTGGAAAAATATGTCTGGGTTCAAGTAGAAAATGACAATCAGAGTGGTGCCTGGAGAAATCCAAGGGCATATGAGCATGTTATTCATGTACAGACATCCTCAGCATCTCAGGAAGTGGGGAGCTATATGGGAGCAGTAGAAATTAGAAGGGTCTTTTGGCTTAAAGATGTTCCTTACAAACAGAACTGTAGAAAGAGAAAGGGCCCAAGCAGAGAAGCAGCCCAAGGTATGATAGGGATGTTATCGTGACATGCATCAGGAAGGGGATGATATTCTATTCAGGGGTTTTCAAAGGCCTCCTCTATCCCAGAGATCTTGTGACACACTGTAATGTAGATACTGCACTTTGAGCTTCACAAGTCTACTACCATTGTTAGTTTTAACACAGTCCTATGAAAGAGGCAGGCTGGCATGTTACTAATGCGGAAATTGAGATTCAGAGTAAAGTTAATGGACACAGATCCTGTTTAAGTTACTCTGCACTAGAAGCCCACCCTGTTAAATAAGTAAAAGTATAAACATTTGGTATAGTTGCTGGGGGGAAGGATAGCCTGATGATTAGGGCAGGGTGTAGGACACATGGCCTATGCTTGACTTGGCTCTGTCACCTACTGTGAGAACTAGGCAAGGTACTTAAGGTCCCCTGACATAGTAATGGTTATGTCCTAGAGTTAAAGTGAGGATTAAATAAGCTTATAAACATCGAAGTGCTGAAACCAGTACCTAGCACACAGTGAGCCCTTCTCTGGTCTCCTTTGCCAGTTCTACCAACCACCAAATGTTAGGAGCTCAGTCCCATCCATCCACATGCACTTCCCTTGGCGATCTCATCCATTCCCATGGCTTTACATACAACACCTATGCCAGTGAATTCCAAAATTTCTATCTCTAGCCCAGAACTCTGCCCTCATTCTAGACTTGTATATTTAATTGCCAATTTGATATGTTCAGTTAGATGTCTAACACACCTCACAAACTGAACAAGCCCCAGATTGATGTTGATTTTCTCCTCCAAAATCTGCTCCTATGTCAATAAATGGCAATTCCATCTTTCTAGTTATTCAGGCCAATAACCTTGAACTTACCTTTGACTCCTCTCTGTTTCTCACATCCCAAGTCTCATCTGTCAGCAAATTCTATCAGCCACATCTTCAGAACATATCCACAATCAACCACTTCTCTCCACCTCCCCAGGCACCATCCTGGTCCAAGCAGCCATCATCTCCCACCTGGATTATTGTAGTAGCCTCTCGGCTTCAGCCAGAGTTGTTCCATTAACATTTAAACTTATTCTGTCACAGGTGTCCTAACCAGAATGACTCCATCTTGAATAAAGGCCAGATAAAGAAAAAAAAAAAAAAAAAAAACTGCTGGGTGACTTTCTCAGGAAGTTAGGCACTGTTTATCACAAGATGTCTAAGGTTGAGGAAACAAGTTAACAGAAAAAGGCATTCTTAGTTTAAAAATGGGTTTTACTCTAATGATACTATTAATACTACACCCATAAATTCTCACTGAAATCAATAGTTACACAAGAGAATATGAATACTAATATCCTGTCACAAGCTGATCACAGGACTCTATAATAAAGTACACTATTCTTAGCCCTCATATCCTATATAAGCTAGCATTACATTAAGGTACAGGCATTCCCCCTCTTGCTTTCTGAGCATGCCCTACTCTGTAACAGAGTGGTTTCTAATAAACTATTTAAACTTTACTATACTCTGTGACTTGCCCTGAATTATTTCCCTGCAAGAGCCAAGGACCTGCTCTTGGGGTCTTGGATGAGACCCCTTTTCTGGTAACATTTTCCCATTGCATCTCCACCGGAACCTTAATGAGGTGAGATACCCCCGCCAACCCAGGGGAAATACGCTGTGCAGCACCAATTGGCCAACTTTGGGTAAGTGGTGGAATATATATACATATATATATATATATGTGTATATATA
>NW_016805255.1:0-7987 GCF_001698545.2 Rhinopithecus bieti | reverse complement strand
AGGGTTTTTGAATAGCTCTGATAGTAACTCTGGCAGTAATCTTTGTATATTAACTGTGGCATGTTCAGTTGACCCATGAACTTCTTCACAATTCATAAGTATTTGATCGATCCATACACAGTCTCTCTGCAGTATACAGTCTTGGTCTAGTTCCTTCAAGCTTCCAATAGCTCAGTGGTTTTCAAACTTATATATATATATATATATTTTTTTTTTTTTTTTGAGACTGAGTCTTGCTCTGTCACCCAGACTAGAGTGCAGTAGCGAGACCTTGGCTCACTGCAAGCTCTGCCTCCCAGGTTCAGGCCATTCTCCTGCCTCAGCCTCCCAAGTAGCTGGGACTACAGGCGCCCGCCATGACGCCCGGCTAATTTTTTTTGTATTTTTAGTAGAGTTGGGGTTTCACTGTGTTAGCCAGGAAGGTCTCGATCTCCTGACCTCGTGATCCACCCACCTCAGCCTCCCAAAGTGCTGGGATTACAGGCGTGAGCCACCGCACCCGGCCAGAATATGTTTTTATACTGGTAAAGGACAGGGGCACCTGTCTAAAACTGGGTTAGAGGTCCAACTAGGAAGGGCTGGAGGCCCTCCACATCCTCATAGCTGGATATGGATTCAGCGTGACAGGATATTAACCATTACTCCCTTTAGATTAGCCCTCCTTGCAAACACGTGGCTGCTCATTAAAGGCTGCTACCTGCCAGTTTCCTGCTTGCTGTCTATGCTTTACTGCTGTGTTTTACTGCTGCTTTTCAGAGGCCTCACTTGACCAGTCGTGATATTTTTTTTACTTTCACTTTCCTCATTTGCCTTCGGATTATCGGCTCTTCGCCTGTCCGCTCCAGCATACTGTTAAGATACATTGGGGATGAACGGTTTTGCAAGATTTACTTCCCTATATGTAGCCCATTTACATGGATTACTTATCGCCTCCCCTTCTCTCAAAAGATTAATTGAAACTTGGTACTTCCAATTTTTTTTTTTTTTTTTTTTTTTGAGATGAAGTCTTGCTCTGTCGCCCAGACTGGAGTGCAGTGGTGTGATCTCAGCTTACTGCAACCTCCGTCCCCCAGGTTCAAGCGATTCTCATGCCTCAGCCTCCCGAGTAGCTGAGACTACAGGTGTGTGCCACCATGCCTGGTTAATTTTTGTATTTTTAGTAGAGACAGGGTTTCGGCATGTTGGTCAGGCTGGTCTTGAACTCCTGACCTCAAGTGATCCACCCACCTCGGCCTCCCAAAGTGCTGGGATTACAGGCATGAACCACTGCCCCCAGCCAGTACTTACACATTTTAAATGAAAAATTCCAGGGTAATATGATTGAGCCAGGCAGCAGTTATGCCAGTCCCCTGCAGACAAACAGCTTTAGGATAGGGAATTGGAGATTTGTTTTTAGAAGTTTCTCTTCATCTGCTCATTAATCAAATGACTTACTTCTTGGTTATGGACAGCAAGACCATGTAAGTCTCCTCCTGTTTGCCATCACTGTCCTGAGCCTGGACATTCCTTTCTGGGTCTGTGTCATTTCCCTTGCTTAGTGAGACATTTCTTTTGTCAAGTCCCCTATTGTGGTCTCTCTAGTGCAAATGGCTCAACTCATTATTTGGGTAATATGAATAGCTGAATTAAAGTGACCACAGGGGCTGGGTGTGGTGACTCACACCTGTAATCCTAGCACTTTAGGAGGCCAAAGCAGGAGGATCATTTGAGCTCAGGAGTTCAAGAGCAACCTGGGCTACATAGCAAGACCTTGTCTCTATTTTCATTTAAAAAAAAAAAAAGTGACCACAGGATCATTTTCCCTTGCTCATTTGGCTCTGAAAGCTCTTTCATCCTTTTTAGCGGAGCTCGGCCAGTGGCAGTACAATCTCATTCACGATGATCTCTACTTTCACCTTTACCTGCTCCCCTCATGGGTAACACAGCCTGAATCCTAAAAAGCTTGCCACTAGGGTAACATATTAGAGCATTGGGACCAATTTAAATTAGGTGGGCTTAAGAAAATAAATTTTATTTTATGTAATATTGTTTGGCCCTAATAGGGCCAAATAATAGTTATTATTCCAAATAATAATAATGTTATTTGGAAAGTCAAGAAATATGGCCACCTAATGGAACTACAGCCTTTAATAGTATACTTCAACTTGATTTGTTTTGCAAGCAGGGGGGAAAATGGGGTGAAATACCATACGTTCAAGCATTTTTATTGCTTAGTCAGGCTAAAACTTTACAAGCATGTGCATGTTTAATGAAAACAAAAGAGGAAAAATAATTAGATATTCTAGATGATCTTTCAATGCAAGCCTCGGTCAGTTCCAATGCTTCAGGTGTATCTGCCCCTGTCCCTTCTAGCCCTTCTAGTAGTTCTGTTGAGACTTCTTCATCTCCTCCTCCTTACCCTCTAGTCCTATTTAACATCTACCTCCTTCTGAGAGGCTCAGTCCTATTCTGTACCCGTTACTCCCTGAGGAACCCGGCCCCACCAGTACTACCCATAGTGGAGCCTCTTAGCAACTTTCAAAGGAAAATCTTTGCTTAGAAAAGTGGCAAATGGGAATAGGGCTCTATAAGGGTGTGTGTCCCTTTTTCTATGTCTGATTTGGCATTATGCAAAGAAAAATTTGGTTGTTTCTCTGAAGACCCAGGAAAATTTATAGATGAATTTGAGAAACTAACTCTGACATAATTTAGCCTGGCAGGATTTGCGTATTTTGTTATTCACCTGCTCCAGAGTGGAAGAAAAGCAATGGATTTTGGGAATAGCTAGGACACACAAATGAAATGCTAAGTGTTGAGATTACAGGTGTGAGCTATTATGCCCAGCCAAGGCCCAGATTTCAATTCAAAAAGTTAAATATTAGGGATACGTCTTAACTCCTGGCACTAGAGCAATAGCCCTGGTACAAAAAGAAGCTATTTTGGGTGTTCCAGAACACCAAACTAGAAAACAATTACGGGCTTTCCTAGGGATGGCAGGATTCTGCCATTTGCAGGTACCCGGATTTGGGCACATGGCCAAGCCTTTAGATGAGGCTCTATGAGGAGCAGACTCAGATCCTTCTGAATGGGATAACAATTATAAACATGCTTTTAATACTCTCTAAGAGTACATCTCCAGCCTTAGGAATCCCCAGTCTTGACAAACCACTCTTCCTTTAAGTGGCTGAAAAACAATAAACAACCCTATGCATTCTTGTCCAGAAACTAGGAGATATCCCTTAACTGGTGGCATACTTTTCTAAGCAATTATACCATGTGGCTTCAGGATGGCCCAGATGTCTCAGAGCAGTTGCAGCAACTGCTTTTCTGGTAGATGAAGCTAACTTTATGGCAAGATCTGGAAGTTTTGACACCACACCAAGTACAAGAGGTTCTAGAAGCTAAAGGACATCTATAGACAACCAAGATATGCTTATTAAAGTATCAGGCTTTATTGTTTAGACACTCCTGTTATTACTCTTAAAGGATGCCAAACCTTAAACCTGGCTACTTATCTGCCTGACGCTATGGACCCTCTAGATCATTCTTGCATGCAAGTTATGGAGCAAATTTATTCCAGCTGGGGCAGACTTAAAAGATGAGCCACTAGGTAATCCTGAAATAGAATGGTTTACAAATGGCGGCAGTTTTATGTATCAGGGAAACTGAAGAGCCAGGTAGGTTGTTGCCAGTCAGCATGAGGTAAACAAAGCCCAGGCTCTAACAGTTTCCAGCTCAGCTCAAAAGGAGTTAATGGGCCGGGTGCGGTGGCTCACACCTGTAATCCTAGCACTTTGGGAGGCCGAAGTGAGTGAATCACCTGAGGTCAGGAGTTTGAAACCAGCCCGGCCAACATGATGAAACCCAGTCTCTACTAAAAATACAAAAATTAGCTTGGCATGGTGGCGGGCACCTGTAATCCCAGCTACTCGGGAGGCTGAGGAAGGAGAATCATTTGAACCCAGGAGACGGAGGTTGCAGTGAGCCAAGATTGCACTGTTGTACTCCAGCCTGGGTGACAGAGTGAGGCCCCATCTCTAAAAAAAAAGAAGAAGAAGCAGTTAGTGGCTCCTACCATAGCCCTTCAATTGGGAAATGATTTAAGAATGAACATTTACACTGACTCCAAGTATGCCTTCTTTCTGGTCTTCACGCTCATGTTATCATTTGGAAGGAACGGAGATTCCTAACTGCTGCTAAGGGTTCCCATATAAAAATACCACTTGGAAATTTTAAATCTACTAGATCCTGTCCTGCTGTCAAAGGAAGTTGCTGTGAGTCACTGCAGGGGGCATCAGAAAGGAGACTCCACTATAATAAAAGGAAATTCTTTTGCAGGTGCTATACCCAAGGCAGCGGCATTCAGGGAGCCAATCAACTTTGTGGGCATGTCAGTACCCCCTGCCCTGGTGATGATAAAGCCAGAGTATACTAAAGGAGAACAGGAATGAACTAAAACCCATGGATTAACTTGAAACCCTTCCAGATGGCTAATTAATGAAAATGACAGGCTATATGTACAAAGGCTGATCAATGCAAAGTAGTTAAACATGTGCATGACTCTACTCATTTGGGAAGAGATTCCCTATTTCAATTGATGTCTTGTCTTTTTATAGGAAAAGACTTTCTTAAAACAGTAAAACAAGGGACTTGGGCCTATGAACTATGTGTCCAAAATAACCCAAATAATCATCCTTTACCTCCTCCTTTAGCAAAGCCTGTTCAGCACAGGGGAGCATACCCAGGTGAAGATTGGCAAATAGACTACACTCAAATACCCCCACGGGAAGGATTCAAATATTTATTAGTATTCATTGATACCTTTACTTGTTGGTCGAAGCTTTTCCTACTTGGTCTGAAAAGGCAAGTGATATTTCTAAATTTTTATTAAAGGAAATAACCCCTAGGTTTGGGCTGCCTAAAAGCTTACAGAGTGACAATGGCCCATTTTTCACAGCAACAAGAACCCAAAATATATCATTGGCTCTAGGAATTCAGTATCACCTTTATTCAGCATGGAAGCCACAGTTTGCAGGAAAAGTAGAAAGGGCCAATCAAACTTCAAAGAGAACTCTTGCCAAGTTATGCCAGGAAACATCAGAAACCTATTTGCCTCTATTGCCCGTGGCCTTGTTGCTAGTTTTGGCTGCCCCTAAGGGAAACTTGTAGCTCGGCTCTTTCAAAAATATGTATGGAAGTCCTTTCTTAACTGCAGATTTCCTAGTATAGATACTTTTTTTTTTTTTTTTTTTTTTTTTTTTTTTTTTTTTTTTTTTGAGTGGAGTCTCACTCTGTCGCCCAGGCTGGAGTGCAATGGTGCGGTCTCAGCTCACTGCAACCTCTGCCTCCCAGGTTCAAGCGATTCTCCTGCCTCACCTCTGGAATAGCTGGGATTACAGGGGTCCACCACCATGACTGGCTAATTTTTGTATTTTTAGTAGAGATGGGGTTTCACCATGTTGGCCACGCTGGTCTTGAACTGCTGACCTCCTGATCCACCCCCTTCGGCTTCCCAAAGTGCTGGGATTACAGGCATGAGCCACTGCGCCCAGCAGATATAGACACTTTCAAATTACAGAACTATGTTATTAACTTAGGTCAGTTGCAAAAAGCTCTTGAATATGGAAATCAGAGACTTCCTCCCCCAATTAAGGAAGAAGATCATGTTATAATTCAGCCAGGAAACTGGGTTCTATTAAAAACTTGGAAGGGTCTCCATTAGATCAACTTTCCCCAAAGTACTTGTACAAAGTACCCTACCAAGTACTCCTTAGTACCCCAACTGCAATTAAACTTCAAGGAATAAGCAGCTGGATTCATTCATCTCAAATTAAACCCATTTCTTATGAAGTCCCACAGGCTGCCGGAACATAAGAGACTGATCTCACTTATTCCTGTGTACCAACCACTGATCTCTGGTGCCTGCTCAGGAGAAACAAGAATGATGAGTAACTTAAAGATGTGGATTAACATCTTAATTCTGCACACGTATTGGAACCAGCTAAGAAGCAATCTCTTTGCCAAATGGGCACAAACTTTAGCCTCCCTACACAACAAAACTGATTGCTGGGTATGCACAGAATTAATGCCTCCTCCACCTCAGGCTGCCCTGGCACATCCTGTCAGCCACTATGAGCATATGGGGAAATTATTATGATTGGGGTAAATGGACAACGCTTTTTCCCTTCTACTGAAAAACAGGGCCCAGCCCTTTCCCTTCCCACCGTGAAACAAAGAAGCCTCTTTTTCATTTGATCAGAAAATTAAACTCCACTCTGACTTTAGGTTATACTGTACATGATGAATGGATGACAGCTGTATAAGTTCAGGTATTAGGCAGAGTGCCCCTATGCTTTGAAAGACAATAGCAGTGATCACCACACTGAAACCTGTAATATGGAATGGTTACTACCCCAACACTATAATTGCACACTTCTTGTAACTAGCCAAATGTGGATGGGATGGCAAGATGAGTCTTTATGGCTAGGTGCTTATATTTCTCCTTGGGGTTGGTTATGGGCATGTGGGTCACACGGCTGGCCATACATGCCTCATAATTGGACTGGAAGATGTACATAGGGTCATCCTCATCTCCCAGGATGTATCCTCACTAGATTATAATCTCTCCCATCTAACTGGGAAACTGTAAGAGCTAATCATAAGTGACAAAAGCAGACTTCTTGGTTGTTTTACCCATTGGCTATCTGTCATGTGTGTCCATACAGAAGACCACCTAAACAGGCTTTGTGTGAGCAACAAGGCTGTTTATTCACTTGGGTACAAATGGGCTGAGTTCGAAAAGAGAGTCAGCGAAGGGAGATAGGAGAGGCGCAGCTTTATAGGACTGAGGTAGGCAGTGGAATGTTACAGTTAGAGGTGGTTATCTATTGTTAGCAGAGGAGGGGGTCACAAGGTGCATGGTGGGGAGATCATAAGATTTATTGTCCAGAAGAATGTCACAAGGTCGATTGATCAGTTGGGGCAGGGCAGGAACAAGTCATAATGGTGGAATGCTGAGCTCGGTTGGGGAGACCCTAACCCAGCAGCGCTAGAGGAATTAAAGACACACACACAGAAATATAGAGGTGTGAAGTGGGAAATCAGGGGTCTCACAGCCTTCAGAGCTGAGAGCCCTGAACAGAGATTTACCCACATATTTATTAACAGCAAACCAGGCATTAGCATTGTTTCTATAGATATTAAATTCACTAAAAGTATCCCTTATGGGAAACAAAGGGATGGGCCCAATTAAATGAATAGGTTGGGCTAGTTAACTGCAGCAGGAACACGCCCTTAAGACACACATCGCTCGTGCTATTGTTTGTGGCTTAAGAATGCCTTTAAGCAGTTTTCCACCCTGGGTGGGCCAGGTGTTCCTTGCCCTTGTTCCCATAAACCCACAACCTTCCCAGCTTGGGCGTTAGAGCCATTATGGACATGTCATACTGCTGCAGATATTTTGTTTATGGCCAGTTTTGGGGCCATTTTATGGCCAGGTTTTAGTGGGCTTGCTCCCAACATGTCTCCCTTCTTTGATTTGCAACGAGATAAAAGCAAGGGCAGCTTTGTCATGGTGAGCTACTTTTCACAGGAATCGGGATCCGCATCTGCAGACTATACAAAGACAAACAACACAGATTAAAAGCACCATCATCATGGAAATCACAGAGCTTCCAAGTGTTTTATCCATTTTAATGGGTTACTAGCTGCTAATTTGTCTGCAGTTCCTTTAAGCACTCCAGTTCCTGGCATTAAGGTCAGGTGTGCCTGGGATGCTTTAAATATTTGTTCTTTTAATTTTGCTATATCCAAAAACAAGTTTGTAGAGTGTCCTTCTAGATGCTTTTTTATTTTTTCCCAAAGTTTGATCTTATTAAGAGCATTTAATACTTTCCACAAATCCTTACGTTAAGCTCTAGAGCGGGCCATATCATTTGAAGTTGAGGTACCACTATATCGCCATGGTTCCAGATAATAGGAACTTTTGCCATACTTCTTATCATTTCTA
>NW_016805254.1:0-680 GCF_001698545.2 Rhinopithecus bieti | reverse complement strand
TGATTTAAAACTGCTCCATCCAAAGGATGATTTAACTCTATTAGATGAATACAAACATCACAAGAGAGTTGCGCAGAAAGCTTCTCTCCGATTTTCGATGGAAGACATTACCTTGTCTCACACAGGCCTCCATTCGCCACTTACTATCCCTTCGCAGAACCCTCAAAGACCGACTTTCAAGCTGGGAAATGTAGAGTAAGCTTTAACACTGTGAAAAGTATTGACCTGCCAGAGAGCAGTTTTTTCGAGTGCTTCTCTCTGTTTTTTATTGGACGACATTTCACTTTTTGCCCTAGTCTTCAATGTGCTCCGAATATCACTCTTTTGGTTTTACAGGAAGTGTGTTCAAACTGTGCCTTATGAGAAGAAAGTTATAACTCCCTGAGTGGAATACACACCTCACGGAGCAGTTTCTCAGAAAGCTTCTCTCCAGTTTTTATCTGACTATATTTTCTATTTCACCATAGGCCCGAATGTGTTCTCAAATATCCTTTTGTGGATCCATCCACGAGGGAGTATCCAAGCTGCGTAATGTAAAGAAAGCTTCATCTATGGGAGATGAATAAACATACCAAATAGGAGATTCACAGAAAGCTTCTTTCCAGTTTTTATCTGAAGATGTTTCCTTTCTCACCATAGTCCAGAAAGTGCTCCAGAAGGTCCCTTCGTGGATCCGTCCA
>NW_016805253.1:3614-7143 GCF_001698545.2 Rhinopithecus bieti | reverse complement strand
TAATGTCATGTTTTACAATGTGTCTCTTAAAGGAATGGTGAGAATCATCTACATAATGTAGGTTTTATGTGGTATTTTCTATAATTGCAGCTTTCACATGTTCTTATAGAATCCGTTTCCTTTGGGAACACGCAGGCAGTATCTCTGTGTTGATTTCTACTGGGAAATCTTTATGCAGGGTGGAGAGAGTCACATTTCCTAATGAGAGATGGAAAGCACCTGATTACCAGAAAAGTGTCCAAATTCTGCTGGTATGATCATGGTGCTGCAGGTGGAGGTCAGTTTAAGGAGGATTCAGGCAAAGCAATTTTGAAAGTCTTTTCATTGTTTTGTTTGTTTGTTTGTTGTTTTGTCTTTTTGTTTTTTATAAAACCATGGGCAGAAGCCACCACCTGGACCCACCACGTGTTGGAATGGATGAGGGACAGAAATGGTGCTCAGTAAATTGAGAATGAAATCCAGGAGTGGGGAAGAGGTTTGAGAGGTCAACGGGTGTGAGAGGTGAATGGGTGAATAATAAGAATGTTCAAAACATCTTCTTTCTCCATAATAGGAGAGCATTTAGGCCCCTGAGTCGGACAGTGTCCAGGCCAGGGGGAGCAGGATGTTGTCAACTCTACTGGTCAAAAGTGAGACTCCAGCAGTGTCCAGTTACCTCATCCAGTTTGGGACATATTCGTATTTTTAAAATGATCCAACAGTGTATAATTTTGAAAACATACCAAAATCCCTATGCTACCATTCATAGAGAGACAAGATGGCCCTAAGATGGTGAGAGAATCAGAATGGGGTTTAGGTTTACATTGTGTATTTTTTTCTCCCAATATCTACAGAATTCCCTACATCAATTTTTTAACGTAACCCAGTGGGTGTCATTCCCTTTCACAGTTACAGACGTTTCCAGTTCATGGTTAAGACCCTGGGAAAACCCACACCCTTTCTACTGTGAGGTACAGGCAGCCATGTGGCATCACCTCTAAACATCCCTTCTGGGACATCCAATTGCTGATTAAGTAAAAGTCATTTCAATAGCTATTGAAGACCTCCATTTTACCCCTCTCACACTTGTAATTCTTCTACCAAGAGGTGATGGATTTTAGTGGTGATTTGCTTTTATAGATTAGTGTAGATTAATGCTTCTGCCAGGGGCAATTTTTTCAGAAAAGCATTTGGCAAAGTCTGGAGACATTGCTGGTTGTCAGAGCTGGGGGAGGGAGTCCTGCTGGCCTTGAGTGGGTAGAGTCCCCAGATAGTGTTGAACATTATAGAGTTCACAGCGCCCCACTAGCATGACCACTACAAAGTTCAATGCTGAGGAGGAGTGGAGAGCCCTGATGTGACTCCCCTAGCTTCCCTGGAGCTTTTTACCTTCTCCTTCCATCAGTCTCTACCACTTTCTCACCTCAGCTTGCTCCTTGAACCTTAGTGCCCTCCACTTGAACTTTCCCATAGTTTAAGACCTGCTGTAATCTCTCGACTTCCTTGGCCGCTTTCTGATCCTTAGTAGGGTGTCCTCTGGAGGGGATCCTCACCTTTCCTGGAGCTTCCCAGGATCGATGCTCCTGCCCTGTGTGGGCACCAGGGATATGGCCATGTGCCTGTGTCCCTAAAGGTCCTGTCACTCAGGACTTTTGTGTGAGAGCAGCTGAGGTGATATTACCCTCCCCTACTTTTCTTGGAACATAAAATATATACAAACCTTGTAGAGTAAAATTTCTTAATGCATGTCAAAATTTAAAATATATATATTTTGCCTCCCAAACTTTACTAGGAAAATTTATCACACTACCAGTCATGAAAATGATACCTAATCAGGGTTATTCACTGTATTGTTTGTTTAACAGTAAAATGTTGGGAACAACCTAGACTTTCACCAGCACGATGCTAATTCAACAGATTACCTTATATCTACACAATAGAATATGATGCAGCTGCATAAAAAATATAGAATCTGTCAGCTATTCATATGGAAATGCCTCCATGTTCTATTTTAATTATAGAATCTCAACATCACAGAATAAGATGCAGTTTTTGTACTAGATCTGACCTTAGAACATTATTTTTACTGTTTGTTTTTTTGTACGTTTGTTTAATTTAAAGAGCGAGTGTCTCACTCTCATACCCAGGCTGAAGTGTAGTGGCGAGATCATAATTGACTGCAGACTCAACCTGGTGAGCTCAAGCGATCCTCCTGCCTCAGCCTCCTTAGTAGCTGGAACCATAGGCACGTGCCCCCATGCCTAGCTAATTTTTGTGTTTGTTTCCGTAGAGATGAGGTTTCACCCAGTCTGGTGAAATCCCAGGCTTTTCTCAAACTTCTGGGCCCAAGTGATCCGCCGACTTTCACTCCCAAAATGCTGGAATTACAAGCAAGTCTCACCACACCTGATTCTGCCTTTTCTTTTTTCAATTGGACTGCAGTTTACTCATGCCTCTCTTTCCCTATCAGGTGATTTCTATTTTTCCTCAATGTCTCAACCATATGTCCATGCCAAAATCCAGATGCATTTGCTTTTGTTTAGAATTAGATTTTTTTTTTTAAGAGAAGCCTTAGGAATGGTCTCCTAGCTGATTTTCAGGATTCTAATCTTCACTGTCTAAGCCATAGGTTTGCATTTCCAGGTTTCATTACAGTCACTTGTAAAGCATTTAAACCCTACCAATGCCTGTACCATCCCTCAAGCCTATCTGATTTGGCTGATTGGTAGTGTAGCCCAAAGATTGGTTGTTAAAAAATGCTTTCAAGGAAAAGGGTCATTTTGCAGTGGAGGAACTTTAACACAGTGATCAAAGTTAACATCTCCAGTAGTCAGAGATAAGGACATACATCTTAGGGCATTCTAATATAATGGATGGAGAAGGTGCAGCATCATCCCTGTGGTATTCTTCTACAAACTGTATAACCTGAGTTTAATCGTGAGAAAATATTAGAAAAGTCCAAACTGAGGGTCATGCTACAAAATAAGTAAGCTCTTAAAGGTAAATCCTAACTTTCCCAAATTAAAGAAAATTGAGAGAACAGTACAATGAAGAGCAATATGTGATACTACATTGGATCCTGGCCCAGAAAAAGGACATTAGTCAGAACATAGAGGGGATTTGGATAAGGTCTGTACAGGCATTCATTTTACAGTGTTAATAATCATTTATTGATTTTAATTATTAGGTGCATATCTATAATGTTAATACTGGGGAAAGTTGAATGAAAAGCATGTGAGGACTTTGCCTATTTTTGGAACATTTTAGAAAGTCTGAAATTATTTCAAAATTAAACATGAAAAGGAAAGAAAAGAAATATAGATCTTTTAGATATTTCTATTAAGCGTCCAAAGTTGAGGATCATTTCCCAACTTCTCTTGCCTAGTGCTGGTCAGAGTAATCTTCCTGGAAATGTTGTTTGTCATGTTTGTGACCTTCTCAAAGCTTTCCAGTGACTTCTCTTATCTGTGGGATGAAGTTCCCGTTACGTAGGCTGCCATTCAGTGTCCTCATAGCATGGCCCTAATCTCCCTTTTTTTTTTTTTTTTTT